>NC_058095.1:51408484-51711515 GCF_020171115.1 Neogale vison
CCCGGGAAGTCTGTGTCCACAAGTTCAGAAGCCATGCACTGCAACCTTGCCACGGGGTATGGGATACAGGCAGCAGGAGGGTGGTTTTGCTGGATCCCAGCGGAGATCCAGGCCTCTGTGGGCTATATTCCATTCACTCTCTCATCACCAAGCACACCCGTGCGTGCCAAATGTGTGAACCAGACTCCTGGGAAAGCGAAGATGGAACGCATGGAGAGGGCCTACCCCTGACGGCATCCCCTGAAGAAGAAGCCAGAACACCCCCAATGTGCAGATGGGGAGACTGAGGAGACCCTGAGAGTCACAGGATGTGTCCGGGCTCACAGTCCTGGGCAGGAGCAGGAACCCGGTCTAACCCCAGCTCAGTTCCCCCCCAGCGGAGACAATAGCTCCACCCAGGCCTCCCAGGGATTGGGGGGAGGCTGTGTGTGTATCACTGGATGGACAGGGCATGGAGTGGAGTGTGAGCCCTGAGCAGCTCGGGTAAGGGCGCCCTCACAGAGCTCTGGATGGGAGCAGGAAGTCCGGTAAGGAGCCCCCAGGCAGTGGTGACCTTACTTCCCTGACGACAGAGCCCAACGGAATTGGAACCCACGTATCCAAGCACCCACATTGCAGAAAAAACCACCCTGCCCAGCTCATTTCTGGGCACAGCCTGATGGAAGCGACATGTTCTTGTGCTGTCTACCGAAGCCCAGAGAATGCAGGCAGAGGAGAGCTCGCCCGCCAGACAAGTCCCCTTACTGGGCAGGTCATGTCAGGGCTCCCTGACGCCTCTGGCCCTATTGGCAAAAAGAATCGCAAGGTGAAACCGAGGGGTTCAGAGTCAGAGTCCCAAACCTTCTGATTGACCCATGTACCCCTAGGTTTCCTCCCCGTGTGTGTGTGTGTGTGTATGTGTGTGCGTGTCGGTTATCCTGAGACCTTGAAGGGACTGGTCAATGACCCAGGTGCGGGACTAACACTAACATTAACCAGTGACTCTGACCCTGACCCTGACCCTGACTGTGAGCGTGATCCAAACCTAACCCTAGCCCTGACCCTGACTCTGACCCTGAGCGAGATCCTGACCCAAACCCTAATCCTAAATCTAAGCCTGATGCTGACCCTGATCCAGACCCTGATCCTAAATCTCAGGGTGAGAAGGGTGAGCTTGCAGAATGTGGCAGAGCACTAGGCCCCTGAACTACTACTATCCTGAACTACTCAAACCCTGACTCATCCCTAACCATTACCATGACTCTGACCCTAATCATAACCCTGACCATAACCAAATCCTGACCCTAACCTTAACACTGACCGTATTTTGAGCCTGAACTTAAACGTAATCCTAACGGTAACCCTAACCTGACCCTAATAAGGAAACTTAACCTAAACCTAATGCTGACCCTAACTCTAACACAAACACCTACCCAATCCAACACTGAACACTGACACTATGCTGTCTAACCCTAAAACTAAACATAACCCTACTGCTAACCCTCACCCTAACCAAAAACTCAAACCGTTGCCTTGAAACTAACCTTGAACCTGAACCGAGAATTGACTCTAAAACAAAGCCTGACCCTGACCCTAAAGTGACCCTGGCCCTGAACTTCTCTTTGACTCTGACCCCGATCCTGACTCTAAACCAAACCCTGACCCTAACACTGACCCAAAACTAACCCTGCCCTTTCCCGAACCTGGACCCGAAACCAAAGCCTCACCCTGACCCTAAATTGGACCCTGGCCCGGACCTTCACCTTACCCTGACCCTGACACTAATCCGAAGCCTGACCCAGTCCTAAGCCTGACCCTAACCCTAACCCTGAACCAACCCTAATCCTAACTCAGACACGGACCGTGAGCCTGAACAGAACCCTAACCCAAAGCTAACCATGATCCTGACTATAATCATATCCCAGAATATAAACGTAAAGCTGACCTTATCCTAACCATGATTCCAACCCTGACATTGACCCTGACCCTAACACTGAACCTGACCCTAATCCTAACCCTGACCCTTACTCTGACACTAACCCTAACCCTGACACTGACTGTGAGCCTGACCATAAACTTAAAACTAACCTAACCCTAACCCTGACCACTACCTTAAGCCTAATGATAACCCTGACCCTAACAATGCCTAACCCTAACCATGACCCTCACTCTAACCCTAAAGTTAACATTACCCCTAAATCTCACCAAAAACCCTGACCCAGACCCTGACTGTGAACCTGACCCAAACATAACCAGCCCTGAACCTCACCATGACCTTGACCATGAGCCATTCTGACCCTATCCAAAACCAAAGCCTAACGCTGACACTGATTCGGACCCTGAACTTAAACCTAAAACTGACCTTACACTAACCCTGACTCAGACCCTAACCGAGAGTCTGACCCTGACTAAACCTTGACCCTAACCCGAACCCTGACATTGACTGTGAGCCTGACCCTAAACATAACGCTAAATGTAACCCTAAACCCTGACCCTTATACGAACCCAGAACCTAAAACTAATGCTGACCCTAATGGTAAAACTAAACCCTACCCTAACACAAAACCTAAACCTGACCCTAACACAGTCTAACGCTAACCCTAACCATAACCCTACTTCTAACACTATCCCTAACACCAAACCCTAACCTTACGCTGAACCTAACCCTGACCCTAACCCTAACCCTAACTCTGACCCAAACATAATCCTCATCCTGACACGAACCTTGCCCGTAAACCAAAACCTGACCCTGACCCAAAATCTGACCCTGTCCCTGAACTTCACCTGACCCTGACCCTAAACCTAACCCTCACCCTAACACTGACCCAGAACCTGACCCTCACACTAACCCTGACCCCTACTGTAAGCCAGACCCTAAATCTAACCATAAACATAAAGCTGACACGGACCCTAACACGGGCCATGACATGAAACGTAATGCTGACCCTAACCCTAACACAAACCCCTAACACTAACCCTGACCCTGACCCCAAAACTGCCTAAACCTAACTCTCAACCTAACACTACCCAGACCCCTAACCCTCCCATGAGGTTTTCCTGGAGGATGAGAGCTCCTCAGATCTTTGGGTTGAGCTACTCACCCATCCCATGTGGGGACATAACCTCGGACGTCACCAGACAGATAGAGGCGTGTTTGAGCACTCACATGCACACACACACACACACACACA
This sequence comes from Neogale vison, assembly GCF_020171115.1. Lineage (NCBI taxonomy): Eukaryota > Metazoa > Chordata > Mammalia > Carnivora > Mustelidae > Neogale > Neogale vison. Next base: position 51,411,655 of record NC_058095.1, read on the forward strand.
CACACACCTTGTTCTGCCAAGCTAGGGGTCAGAGGTGGACACCAAGGGAAAATGGTGGGTAAAAAGGATGAAAGAAGAAAGAGGTTGGAGAGAGCTCGGCCATGGGGTCAGGGGTCAGGACTCCTGGCCAGGACCAAGATCCATAGCATGGGGAGTGGAGACAGGATGAGCTGAGGGTCAAGGGGTCCCCAAGGGGCCCAAGGGCTTTGCAAGGGCACTGGGTGGGGACAGTGTCTGGGGTCTGGTGTCCATCACCACCCTGGACTACTGGAAGTAGGAAGAGGTAACAACCCTGTGTGGACAGAGCTACAACACCGAAGGCCTCCCCTTACTCTTCTATCAATGGGACAAAGAGACAGGGTGTCCCTAGTCTCCCACAGACTTGTAAAAGAGCCTGTTGGCCTTGAATCTCTATCCAAGACCCAATGTGCTCCCAGTCTTGGGTACATGCTTTCTACTCCCTCGAGGTCATTATGAGCAGAAGACAGCCTGGATTCTCGGGGGGCTGACACTGTGAGCTTGCAGAATGTGGCAGTGCATTAGGCCCCTGCCCTGGGACCAAGGTCAGGACACTCCTTGTTGCCGCTTCAGGGTTCCCATTGGGAAGAGGTTCCAGAGTCCGTGCTCTTCTTAAGGCGAGAAGGCCTTACTTACCAAGGAACCAAGCACCAGCACAGGAGAAGGAAACAGGGACAAGGGAGACAACGGCGGTTTCGTCCATTAGCCCTGGAGCCCACATATCCTGCTCCTGTGAGACACACCAAAACAGAGACAGACCCTGACACAGAGACAAAGAAAAAGACAAAGACAGAGACAGACACTGAACACAGGAGAGAAAGAACCAGTAGAAGTGCCAGTCTTTCTTCCATCAGCTTGGAAATGACAGCCAAACATTTTGTCACCTTATCATTCCCACGGGCCATCCCTCCTAGGAGGACGGATGCGGGAATGCCCACAGACCACTATGGGGGCTGGCTAGTACATGGGCGCAGACGAGGCCCTTGGACCTCAACCTAATGGAATTCCCGGGAAGTCTGTGTCCACAAGGTCAGAAGCCATGCACTGCAACCTTGCCACGATGGATGGGATACAGGCAGGAGGAGGGTGGTTTTGCTGGATCCCAGCGCAGATCCAGGCCTCTGTGGGCTATATTCCATTCCCCCGCTCAGGACCAAGCACACCCGTACCTTACCAAGTGTGTGCACCAGACTCCTGGGAGAGCGGGGATGGAACGCATGGAGATGGCCTACCCCTGATGGCATTCTTTGAGGAAGAAGCCAGAACACCCCCAATGTGCAAACGGGGAGACTGAGGAGGCCCTGAGAGTCACAGGATCTGTCCTGTCTCACAGTCCTGGGCAGGAGCAGGAACCCGGTCTAAACCCAGCCTTGTTCCATCGCAGCGAAGACCACAGCTGCACCCAGGCCTCCCAGGGTTTGGGGGGAGGCTGTGTGTGGGTCACTGGATGGAGAGGGCATGGGGTGGAGTGTGAGCCCTGAGCATCTTGGTAGGGGCACCTCAGGGAGCTCTGGATGGGAGCAGGAAGTCCGGTAAGGAGCCCCCAGGCCGTGGTGACCTTACTTCCCTGACAACAGAGCCCAATGGAATTGGAACCCACGTATCCAGGCACCCACATTCCAGAGAAAACCACCCTGCCCAGCTCATTTCTGGGCACAGCCTTAAGGAAGTGACATGTTCTTGTGCTTTCTACCGAAGCCCAGAGAATGCAGGCAGAGGAGAGCTCGCCCGCAAGACAAGTCCCCTCACTGGGCAGGTCATGTCAGGCCTCCCTGACGCCTCTGGCCGTATTGGCAAAAAGTATCCCAAGGTGAAACCGAGGGGTTCAGAGTCAGAGTCCCAAACATTCTGATTGACCCGTGTAGCCCTAGATCTCCTCCCCGTTTTTTTTTTTTTTTTTTTTTTTTTTTTTTGTGTGTGTGTGTGTATAAAGAGAGCTCATCAGAGGTGGAGATGTCCCGAGCAGGAGCAGGCTTATGAGGGGTCCGATGCCAGGTTGGCAGGTCATGTTCACGCCCCAGGTTAAGGCAGGCTAGCTGGGAGCGGGTGTGCCGCTGCCCCCTTTTGCCCAGGGTTTATCCTTTGTCCCTGAAGGGACTGGTCAATGACCCAGTTGCGGGGCTAACAATAACACTAATCACTGAACTGACCTTGACCCTGACCCTGATTGTGAGCCTGACCTAAAACCTAACCCTAGCCCTTACCTGACTCTGACCCTGACCAAGATCCTTACCCAAACCCTAATCCTAAATCTAAGCCTGATGCTGATACTGATCCAGACCCTGATCCTAAACCTAACCTGACCTACTCTAACCATGACTCATCCCTGACCGTGACCCTGACTCTGACCATATCATAACCCACACCATAACCAAATCCTGACCCTAACCCTAAATCTGACCGTACTTTGAGCCTGACCTTAACCGTAACCCTAAAGTTAACTCTAAACCTGACCCTAATAAGGACCCTTAACTTAAACCTAACGCTGACCCTAACCCTAACACTAACCCATACCCAATCCAAGCCTGAACCCTGACACTATGCTGTCTAACCCTAAAACTAAACATAACCCTACTGCTAACCTTAACCCTAACCAAAAACTAAAACCGTTACCCTGAAACTAAACCTGACCCTGAACCGAAATTTGACCCTAAAACAAAGCCTGACCCTGACCGTAAACTTACTCTGGCACTGACCTTCACTTGGACTCCGACCCTGACCCAGACTCTAAACCTATCCCTGACCCTAACACTGACCCAAAATTAACACTGCCCCTGTCCCGAACCTGCACCCGAAACCAAAGCCTCAACCTGAACCTAAATGCGACCCTGGCCCTGACCTTCAACATGACCCTGACACTAACCCTAATATTAAGCCTGACCCAGTCCTAAGCTTGACACAAACCCTAAGCCTGACCCTAACCCTAACCCTAACTCAGACCCAGACGGTGATCTTGATCAGAATCCTAACCCAAAGTTAAACATGATCCTGAATATAATCATAAACCAGAATCTAAACGTAAAGCAGACTTTATCCTAATCATGACCGTAACCCAGACCTTGACCCTGACACTAACACAGAACCTGACCCTAATCCTAACCCTGACCCTGACCCTTACTCAGACACAAACCCTAACCCTGACACTGACTGTGAGCCTGACCATAAACCTAACACTAACCTAAACCTAACCCTAACCCTAAACCTAACCCCAACTCTAACCCTAACCCTGACCCTTACTAGACACAAACCCTAACCCTGACACTGACTGTGAGCCTGACCATAATCCTAACCCTAACGTAACCCTAACCCTGAACCCTACCTTAAGCCTAACGATAACCCTGACCCTAACAATGTCTAACCCTAACCCTGACCCTCACTCTAAACCTAACATTAACCCTAACCCTAAATCTCAACGAAAACCCTGACCCAGAACCTTAATGTGAACCAAACCCAAACCTAACTAGCCCTGAACCTCACCATGACCCTGACCATGAGCCAGACCCAACCCTAATCTAAACAAAAACAAACGCTGACACTGATTCGGACCTTGAACTTAAACCTAACCTACCTTACACTGACCCTGACTCAGACCCTAAACGAGAGACTGACCCTGACCTAACCTTGACCCTAATACGAACCCTGACCTTGACTGTGCGCCTGACCCTAAACCTAACCCTAAATGAAACCCTAAACCCTGACCCTTATACGGACCCAGAACCTAAAACCAATGCTGACCCTAATGGTAAAACTAAACCTTACCCTAAACCAAACCCTAACACTGACCCTACCACAGTCTAACGCTAACCCTAACCATAAACCTACTTATAACACTAACACTAACATCAAACCCTAACCTTACCCTGAACCTACCCTGACCCTAACCCTAACCCTAACCCTGACCCAAACATAACGCTCATCCTGACACAAACCTTGCCCCTAAACCAAAACCTGACTCTGACCGAAAATCTGAAATGGTCCCTGACCTTCACCTGACCCTGACACTGACCCTGACCCTAAACCTAATCCTCACCCTAACACTGACCCAGAACCTGACCCTCACACTAACCCTGACCCTGACTGTGAGCCACACCCTAAATCTAACCATAAACGTAAAGCTGAACCTGACCATAACACGGGCCATGACCAGAAACCTAACGCTGACCCTAACCCTAACACAAACACCTAACCTAACCCTGACCCTGACCCAAACCCTGACTAAACCTAACTCTCAACCTAACTCTAACCGTACCCATAACCCTCCCACGAGGTTTGCCTGGAGGATGAGAGCTCCTCAGATCCTTGGGGAGAGCTAATCACCCCATCCCATGTGGGGACATAACCTTGGACATCACCAGACAGATACAGGTATATGTGTTTGAGCGCTCCCATGCACAGACACACACACACACTCACACACACACACACACCCCGCTCTGCCCAGCTAGGGGTCAGAGGTGGACACCAAGGGAAAATGGTGGATAAAAAGGGTGAAAGAAGAAAGAGGTTGGAGACAGCTCGGCCATGGGGTCAGGGGCATCAGGACTGCTGGCCAGGACCGAGATCCAAAGCATGGGGAGTGGAAACAGGATGAGCTGATGGTCAAGGGGTCCCCAAGGGGCCCAAGGGCTTTGCAAGGGCACTGGGTAGGGACAGTTTCTGGGGTCTGATGTCCAAGACCACCCTGGACTACAGGAAGTAGGAAGAGGTAACCACCCTGTGTGGACAGAGCTACAACACCGAAGGCCTCCCCTTACTTTTCTATCAATGGGGCCATAGAGACAGGGTGCCCCTAGTCTCCCACAGGCTTGTAAAAGAGCCTGTTGTCCTTGAATCTCTATCCAAGACCCAATGTGCTCCCAGTCTTGGGTACATGCTTTCTACTCCCTCGAGGTCCTTCTGAGCAGAAGACAGCCTGGAGGCTCGGGGGGCTGACATTGTGAGATGCAGAATGATGCAGAGCACTAGGCCCCTGGCCTGGGGACCAAGGTCAGGACCCTCCTTGTGGCAGCTTCCGGGTCCACATTGGGAAGAGGTTCCAGAGTCCGTTCTCTGCTCAGGGTGAGAAGGCGTTACTTACCAAGGAACCAAGCACCAGCACAGGAGAGAGAAACAGGGACAAGGGAGAAAACGGCGGTTTCGTCCATCAGCCGTGGAGCCCACAGATCCTGCTCTTGTGAGACACACCAAAACAGACACAGACCCTGACAAAGAGACAAAGACAAAGACAAAGAGACAGACACTGAACACAGGAGAGAAAGAACCAGCAGAAGTACCAGACTTTCCTCCATCAGCTTGGAAATGACAGCCAAACATTTTGTCCCCTTATCAGTCCCATGGGCCATCCCTCCTAGGAGGACGCATGTGGGAATGCCCGTGCAACACAATGGGGGATGGCCAGTACATGGGCGCAGACGAGGCCCTTGGTCAACCTAATGGAAGTCCCGGGAAGTCTGTGTCCACAAGATCAGAAGCCATGCACTGCAACCTTGCCACGGGGGTTGGTATACAGGCAGGAGGAGAGTTGTTTTGCTTTATTCCAGTGGAGATCCAGGCCTCTGTGGGCTATATACCATTCCCCCGCGATCAACAAGCACATCCGTGCCTTGGCAAGGGTGTGAACCAGACTCCTGGGAGAGCGGGGATGGAACGCATGGTGAGGGCCTACCTCTGATGTCATCCCCTGAAGAAGAAGCCAGAACACCCCCAATGTGAATACAGGGAGACTGAGGAGTCCCTGAAGTCACAGGATGTGTCCGGGCTCACAGTCCTGGGCAGGAACAGGAATCCGGTCTTACCCCAGCTCTGTTCCCTCCCAGCGGGGACAACAGCTACACCTAGTCCTCCCAGGGGTTGGGGGGAGGCTGTGTGTGGGTCACTCGATAGACAGGGCATGGGGTGGAGTGACAGCCCTGAGTAGTTGCGGTAGGGGCGCCCTCAGGGAGCTCTGAATGGGAGCAGGAAGTCCGGTAAGAAGCACACAGGCAGTGGTGACCTTACTTCCCTGATGACAGAGCCCAACGGAATTGGAACCCACGTATCCAGGCACCCACATTCCAGAGAAAACCACGCTGCCCAGCTCATTTCTGGGCACAGCCTGAAGGAAGCGACATGTTCTTGTGCTGTCTACCGAAGCCCAGAGAATGCAGGGAGAGGAGAGCTTGCCCGCCAGACAAGTCCCCTCTCTGGGCAGGTCATGTCAGGCCTCCCTGACGCCTCCGGCCGTATTGGCAAAAACAATCAATAGGTGAAACCAAGGGGTTCAGAGTCAGAGCCCCAACCCTTCTGATGGACCCGTGTAGACCTAATTCTCCTCCCGTGTGTGTGTTTGTGTGTAAAGAGAGCTCATCGAGGGTGGAGATTTCCTGAGCAGGACCAGGCATATGAGGTGTCCGATGCCTGGTTGGCAGGTCATGTTCACGCGCCAAGTTAAGGCAGGCTAGCTGGGAGCAAGTGTGCCGCTGCACCCTTTTGCCCAGGGTTTATCCTGAGACCCTGAAGGGACTGGTCAATGACCTAGGTGCGGGGCTAACACTAACACAAACCCCTGACCCTGACCCTGACCCTGACTGTGAGCCTGACCCAAAACCTAATTCTAGCCCTGACCCTGACTCTGACTCTGACCGAGATCCGGACCCAAAACCTAATGCTAAATCTAAGCCTGATGCTGACACTGATCCAGACCCTGATCCTAAACCTAACCTGACCTACTCTAACCATCACTCATCCCTAAACGTGACCCTGACTCTGACCCTAATCATAACCCTGACCCTAACCAAATCCTGACCTTAACCCTAACACTGACCGTACTTTGAGCCTGACCTTAACCGTAACCCTAAAGGTAACCCTAACCCTGACCCTAATAAGGACCCTTGAACTAAACGTAAGGCTTACCCTAACCCTAACACTAACCCCTACCCAACCGAACCCCTAACGCTGACACAATGTTGCCTAACCCTAAAACTAAACATACCCCTACTGCTAACACTAACCCTAACCAAAAATTCAAACCCTTCCCCTGAAACAAACCCTGACCCTGAACAGAAATTTGACCCTAAAACAAAGCCTGACCCTGACCCTAAACTGACTCTGGCCCTGACCTTCACTTTGACTCTGACCGTGACCCTGAATCTAAACCAAACGCTGACCCTAACACAAGTTTCAAACTAAACCTGCCCCTGTCCCGAACCTGGACCCTAAAGCAAAGCTTCACCCTGACCCTAAATCTGACCCTGGCCCTGACTTTCACCCTGACACTGACCCTGACCCTAATCTTAAGCCTGACCAAGTCCTAATTTGACCGTAACCCTAACCCTGACCCTAAGCCTAACCCTAATTCTGACCCAGATCGGGAGCCTGAGCAGAACCCTCACCCAAAGCTAACCATGATCCTGACTATAATCATAACTCAGAATCTAAACGTAAGCTGACCTTTTCAAAACCATGACCCAAAACCTGATTTTGACCCTGACCCTAACACTGAACCTGACCCTAATCCTAACCCTGACCCTGACCCTTAATCTGACACAAACCCTGACCCTGACACTGACTGTGAGCCTGACCATAAACCTAACCCTAACCTAAAGCTAAACCTGACCACTACCTTAAGCCTAACGATAACCCTGACCCTAACAATGTCTAACCTTAACCCTGACCTCACTCTAACCCTAACATTAACCATAACCCTAAATTTAACCGAAAACCCTGACCCTGACCCTGACTGTGAACCTGACCCAAACCTAACCATCCCTGATCCTCACCAAGACCCTGACCATGAGCCAGACCCAAACCCTAACCTAAACAAAAGCCTAACGCTGACTCTGATTCGGACCCAGAACTTAAACCTAAACCTGACCTTACACTAACTCTGACTCCGACCCTAATGGAGAGTCAGACCCTAACCTAAACTTGACGCTAACTCTAACCCTGACATAGACTGTGAGCCTGACCCTAAACCTAACCCTAAATATAACCCTAAACCCTGACCCTTATACGGACCCAGAACCTAAAACTAATGATGACCGTAATGGTAAAACTAAACCTTACCCTAACCCAACCCTAACCCTGACCATAACACAGTCTAACGCTAACCCTAAACCTAACCCTACTTCTAACACTAACCCTAACACCAAACCCTAACCTTACCCTGAACCTAACCCTGCAACTAACCCTAACCCAAATCCTACCCTGACCCAAACATAACACTCATCCTGACACGAACCTTGCTCCAAAACCAAAACCTGACCCTAACCCAAAATCTGACCCTGTCCCAGACTTTCACCCTGACCCTGACACTGACCCTGACCCTAAACCTAACCCTCACCCTAACACTGACCCAGAACCTGACCCTCACACTAACCCTGACCCTGACTGTGAGCCAGACCCTAAATCTAACCATAAACGTAAAGCTGACCCTGCCCCTAACACAGGCAATGACCTGAAACCTAACGTTGGCACTAAACCTAACACAAACCCCTAACCCTAACCCTGACCCTGACCCAAACCCTGTCTAAGCCTAACTCTCAACCTAAATCTAACCCAACCCATAACCCTCCCATGAGGTTTGCCTGGAGGATGAGAGCTCCTCAGATCCTTGGGGAGAGCTAATCACCCCATCCCATGTGGGGACATAACCTCGGACATCACCAGACAGATAGAGGCATATGTGTTACAGCACTCCCATGCACACACACACACACACACACACACACTCACACACCGCGATCTGACCAGCTAGGGGACAAGGTGGACACCAAGGGAAAATGGTGGGTAAAAAGTGTGAAAGAAGAAAGAGGTTGGAGACAGCTCGGCCATGGGGTCAGGGGCATCAGGACTCCTGGCCAGGACCAAGATCCAAAACATGGGGAGTGGAGACAGGACGAGCTAATGGTCAAGGGGTCCCCAAGGGGCCCAAGGGCTTTGCAAGGGCACTGGGTGGGGACAGTGTCTGGGGTCTGGTGTCCATCACCACCCTGGACAATTGGAAGGAGGAAGAGGTAACCACCCTGTGTAGACAGGGCTACAACACCGATGGCGTCCCCTTACACTTCTATCAATGGGACCATAGAGACAGGGTGTCCCTAGTCTCCCACAGGCTTGTAAAAGAGCCTGTTGGCCTTGAATCTCTATCCGAGACCCACTGTGCTCCCAGTCTTGGGTACATGCTTTCTACTCCCTCGAGGTCCTTCTGAGAAGAAGACATCCTGGAGGCTCAGGAGCTGACATTGTGAGCTTGCAGAATGTGGCAGAGCACTAGGCCCCTGGCCTGAGGACCAAGGTCAGGACCCTCCTTGTTGCAGCATCAGGGTCGCCATTGGGAAGAGGTTCCAGAGTCCGTGCTCTGCTCAGGGTGAGAAGGCCTTACTTACCAAGGAACCAAGCACCAGCACAGGAGAGAGAAACAGGGACAAGGGAGACAACGGTGGTTTCGTCCATCAGCCCTGGAGCCCACACATCCTGCTCCTGTGAGAAAAACCAAAACAGACACAGACCCTGACACAGAGACAAAGACAAAGACAGAGACAGACACTGAATACAGGAGAGAAAGAACCAGCAGAAGTGCCAGACTTTCCTCCATCAGCTTGGAAATGACAGCCAAACATTTTGTCCCCTTATCAGTCCCACGGGCCATCCCTCCTAGGAGGACGGATGCGGGAATGCCCGCGACCACTATGGGGACTGGCCAGTACATGGGTGCAGACGAGACCCTTGGACCTCAAACTAATGGAAGTCCCGGAAAGTCTGTGTCCACAAGGTCAGAATCCATGCACTGCAACCTTGCCACGGGGGATGGGATACAGGCAGGAGGAGGGGGGCTTTGCTAGATCCCACAGGAGATCCAGGCCTCTCTGGGCTATCTTCCATTCCCCCGCGCATCACCAAGCACACCCGTGCCTTAGCAATTGTGTACACCAGACTCTTGGGAGAGTGGGGATGGAACGCATGGAGAGGGCCTACCCAGATGGCATCCCCTGAAGTCGAAGCCAGAACACTCCCAATGTGCAGACGGGGAGACTGAGGAGACCCTGGGAGTCACAGGATGTGTCCGGGCTCACAACCCTGGGCAGGAACAGGAATCCGGTCTGAACCCAGCTCCGTTCCGTCCCAGTGGAGACAACAGCTGCACCCAGGCCTCCCAGGGGTTAGGGGGAGGCTGTGTGTGGGTCACTAGATGGACAGGGCATGGGGTGGAGTGTGAGCCCGGAGCAGCTGGGGTAGGGGCGCCCTCAGCGAGCTCTAGATGGGAGAAGGAAGTCCGGTAAGAAGCACACAGGTAGTGGTGACCTTACTACCCTGATGACAGAACCCAACGGAATAGGAACCCAGGTATCCAGGCACCCACATTCCAGAGAAAACCACCCTGCCCAGCTCATTTCTGGGCACAGCCTGAAGGAAACGACATGTTCTTGTGCTATCTACCAAAGCCTAGAGAATGCAGGCAGAGGAGAGCCCACCGCAAGACAACTCCGCTCACTGGGCAGGTCATGTCAGGAATCCTTGATGCCTCCGATCGTATTGGCAAAAAGAATCAAAAGGTGACACCGAGAGGCTCAGAGACAGAGATTCTCACAACTTCTGATTGCCCCGTGTAGCCCAATTTCCTCTCCCTATTTGTGTGTGTTTGTGTGTGTAAAGAGAGCTCTTTAGGGGTGGAGATGTCCCGAGCAGGAGCAGGCTTATGAGGGGTCCTATGCCTGTTTGGCACGTCATGTTCATGCCCCAGGTTAAGGCAGGCTAGCAGGGAGCATGTGTGCCGCTGCACCCTTTTGCCCAGGGTTTATCCTGAAACCCTGAAGTGACTGGTCAATGACCCAGGTGCGCGGCTAACCCTAACACAACACTTGACCCTGACCCTGACCCTGACTGTGAGCATGACCCAAAACCTAACCCTAGCCCTGATCCTGACTCTGACCCTGATCGAGATCCTGACCCAAACCCTAATCCTAAATCTAAGCCTGATGCTGACCCTGATCCAGACCCTGATCCTAAACCTAAACTGACCTACTCTAACCATGACTCATCCCTAACCGTGACCCTGACTCTGACCTTAATCATAACCCTGACCCTAACAAAATCCTAATCCTAACCCTAACACTGAACGTTCTTTAGCCTGACCTTAACTGTAACCCTAAAGGTAACCCTAATCCTGACCCTAATAATGACCCTTAACTTAAACCTAACGCTGACCCTAACCCTAACACTAACCCCGACCCAACCCAACCCCTAACACTGACACTATGCTGTCTAACCCTAAAACTAAACATAACCCTACTGCTAACCCTAACCCTAACCAAAAATTCAAACCGTTCCCTTGAAACTAACCCTGACCATGAACCGAAATTTGACCCTAAAACAAACCCTGACCCTGACCGTAAACTTACTCTGGCGCTGAACTTCACTTTGACACTGACTTTGACCCTGACTCTAAACCTAACCCTGACCCTTACACTGACACAAAACTAACACTGCCCCTGTCCCGAACCTGGACCCTAAATCAAAGCCTCACCCTGACCCTAAATTGGACACTGGCCCTGACTTTCACCCTGACCCTGACCCTGACCCTGACCCTAATCCTAAGCCTAGCCAGTCCTATGTGACCCTAAACCTAACCCTGACCCTAAACCTAACCCTAACTCAGACCTAGACCGTGAGCCTGACCAGAACCCTAACCCAAAGCTAACCATGATCCTGACTATAATAAAAACCAAGAATCTAAACAGAAAGCAGACATTATCCTAACCATGACCCTACCCCTGACCTTGACCCTGACCCTAACACTAAACCTGACCCTAATCCTAACCCTGGCCCTGACCCTTACTCTGACACAAACCCTAACCCTGACACTGACTGTGAGCCTGACCATAAACCTAAACCTAACCTAACCCTAACCCTGACCCCTACCTTAAGCCTAACGGTAACCCTGACCCTAACAATGTCTACCCCTAACCCTGACCCTCACTCTAACCCTAACATTAACCCTAACCCTAAATCTCACCAAAAACCCTGACCCTGACCCTGACTGTGAACCTGACCCAAACCTAAACAGCCCTGAACCTCACCATGATCCTGACCATGAGCCAGACCAGACCCTATCCTAAACCAAAGCCTAACACTGACACAGATTTGGACCCTGAACTTAAACCTAACCGTGACCTTACACTAACCCTGACTCAGACCCTAACCGAGTGTCTGACCCTGACCTAACCTTGACCCTAAACTGAAACCTGACCTTGACTGTGAGCCTGACCCTAAATCTAATGCTAAATGTAACCCTAAACTCTGACCCTTATACGTACCCAGAACGTAAAACTAATGCTGACCCTAATGGTAACACTAAAACATACTCTAACCCTAACCCTGACCCTAACACAGTCTAACGCTAACACTAAACATAACCCTAATTCTAACACTAACCCTAACATCAAACCATAACCTAACCCAGAACTTAACCCTGAAACTAACCCTATTCCTAACCCTAACCCTGACCCAAAAATAACCCTCATCCTGACACAAACCTTGCCCCTAAACAAAAACCTGACCCTGACCCAAAATCTGACCCTGTCCCTACCTTAGCCAGACCATGACAATGACCCTGACCCTAAACCTAACCCTCACCCTAACACTGTCCCAGAACCTGACCCTCACACTAACCCTGACCCTGACTGTGAGCCACACCCTAAATCTAAACATAAACGTAAAGCTGACCCTGACCCTAACATGGGCCATGACCCGAAACCTAACGCTGACCCTAACCCTAACACAAACCCCTAAACCTAACCCTTACCCTGACCCAAAACCTGTCGAAAACTAACTCTCACCCTAACTCTAACCAGACCCCTAACATTCCCAAGAGGTTTGCCTGGAGGATGAGAGCTCCTCAGATCCTTGGGGAGAGCTACTCACCCCATCCCATGTGGAGACAGAACCTCGGACATCACCAGACAGAGGCATATGTTTTTGAGTGCTCCCATGCACAGACACACACACACATACACACACACACACACACATTCACACACACAGACCGCTCTGCCCAGCTAGGGGTCAGAGGTGGACACCAAGGGAAAATGGTGGGTAAAAAGGGTGAAAGAAGAAAGAGGTTGGAGACAGCTCGGCAATGGGGTCAGGGGCATCAGGACCCCTGGCCAGGACCGAGATCCAAAGCATGGGGAGTGGAGACAGAACGAGCTGATGGTCAAGGGGTCCCCAAGGGGCCCAAGGGCTTTGCAAGGGCACTGGGTGGGGACAGTGTCTGGGATCTGGTGTCCATCACCACCCTGGACAATTGGAAGTTGGAAGAGGTAACCACCCTGTGTGGACAGAGCTACAACACCGAAGGCCTCTGCTTACTCTTCTATTAATGGGACCATAGAGACATGGTGTCCCTTGTCTCCCACAGGCTTGTAAAAGACCCTGTTGGCCTTGAATCTCTATCTGAGACCCACTGTGCTCCCAGTCTTGTACATGCTTTCTAATCCCTCGAGGTCCTTCGGAGCAGAAGACAGGCTGGTGGCTCGGGGGGCTGACATTGTGAGCTTGCAGAATGATGCAGAGCACTAGGCCCCTGGCCTGGGGACCAAGGTCAGGACCCTCCATGTGGCAGCTTCAGGGTCCCCATTGAGAAGAGATTCCAGAGTCTGTGCTCTGCTCAGGGTGAGAAGGCCTTACTTACGAAGGAACCAAGCACCATCACAGGAGAGGGAAACAGGGACAAGGGAGACAACGGCGGTTTCGTCCAGAAGCCCTGGAGCCCACAGATCCTGCTCCTGTGAGACACACCAAAACAGAGACATACCCTGACAGAGAGAAAGACAAAGACAGAAACAAACACTGAACACAGGAGAGAAAGAACCAGCAGAAGTTCCAGACTTTCCTCCATCAGCTTGGAAATGAAAGTCAAACATTTTGTCCCGTTTTCAGTCCCACAGGCCATCCCTCCTAGGAGGATATATGCGGGAAAGCACGCAACCACAATGGGGGCTGGCCAGTACATGGGCGCAGATGAGGCCCTTGTACCTCGACCCAATGGAAGTCCCTGGAAGTCTGTGTCCACAAGGTCAGAAGCCATGCACTGCAATCTTGCCACGTGGGATGGATTACAGGCAGGAGGGTGGTGGTTTTGCTGTACCCTAGAGGACATCCAGGCCTCTGTGGGTTATATTCCATTCCCCCGCCCATCACCAAGCAAACCTGTGCCTTGGCAAGTGTTTGCACCAGACTCCTGGGAGACGGGGATGGAACGCATGGAGAGGGCCTACCCCTGATGGCATCCTCTGAAGAAGAAGCCAGAACACCCCCAATGTGCAGACAGGGAGACTGAGAGAGGCCCTGAGAGTCACAGGATGTGTCCAGGCTCACAGTCCTGGGCAGGAGCAGGAACCCGGTCTTACCCCAGCTCTGTTCCCTCCCAGCGGAGACAAAAGCTGCACCCAGGCCTCCCAGGGGTTGGGGAGAGGTTGTGTGTGGGTCACTGGATGGACAGGGCATGGGGTGGAGTGTCAGCCCTGAGCAGCTGGGTTAGGGGCACCCTCAGGGAGCTCTGGATGGGAGAGGAAGTCCGGAAAGGAGCCCCAAGGCAGTGGTGACCCTACTTCCCTGACGACAGAGCCCAACGGAATTGGAACCCACGTATCCAGGCACCCACATTCCAGAGAAAACCAGGCTGCCCAGCTCATTTCTGGGCACAGCCTGAAGGAAGCGACATGTTCTTGTGCTGTCTACCGAAGCCCAGAGAATGCAGGCAGAGAAGAGCTCGCTCGCCAGACAAGTCCCCTCACTGGGCAGGTCATGTCAGGCCTCCCTGACGCCTCTGGCCGTATTGGCAAAAAGAATCGCAAGGTGAAACCGAGGGGTTCAGAGTCAGAGTCCCAAACCTTCTGATTGACCCGTGTAGCCCTAGGTCTCCTCCGTGTGTGTGTGTGTGTGTGTGTGTGTGTAAAGAGAGCTTATTGGGGAAGGAGATGTCCCGAGCAGGAGAAGGCTTATGAGGGGTCCGATGCCTGGTAGGGAGGTCATGTTCATGCCCCAGGTTAAGGCAGGCTAGCTGCGAGAGGGTGTGTCGCTGCACCCTTTTGCCCAGGGTTTATCCTAAGACCGTGAAGGTACTAGTCAATGACCCCGGTGTGGGGCTAACACTAACACTAACCCCTGACCCTGACCCTGACACTGACTGTGAGCCTGACCCAAAACCTAACCCTAGCCCTGACCCTGACAGAGATCTTGACCCAACCCTAATCCTAAATCTAAGCCTGATGCTGACCCTGATCCAGACCCTGATCCTAAACCTAACCTGACCTACTCTAACCCTGACTCATCCCTAAACGTGACCCTGACTCTGACCCTAATCAAAACCCTGACCCTAACCAAATCCTGACCCAAACACTAACACTAACAGTACTTTGAGCCTGACCTTAACCATAACTCTAAAGGTAACCCTAACCCTGACCCTAATAAGGACCCTTAACTTAAACCTAATGCTGACCCTAACCCTAACACTAATGCCTACCCAATCCAACCCCTAACCCTGACACTATGCTGTCTCACCCTAAAACTAAACATAACTTTACTGCTAACCCTAACCCTAACCAAAAACTCAAACCATTCCCCTGAAACTTACACTGAACCTGAACTGAAATTTGACCCTAAAACAAAGCCTGACCCAGACCCTAAACTGACTCTGTCCCTGATCTTCACTTTGACTCTGACCCTGACCCTGACTCTAAACCTAATCCTGACCCTAACACTGACCCAAAACTAACCCTGCCCCTGTCCCGAACATGGACCCTAAACCAAAGCCTCACCCTGACCTTAAATCGGAGCCTGGCCCTGACCTTCACCCTGACCCTGACCCTGACCCTAATCCTAAGCCTGACCCAGTCCTAAGCCTCACCCTAACCCTAACCCTGACCCTAACACTAACCCTAACTCAGACCCAGACCGTGAGCCTGACCAGAACCCTAACCCAAAGCTAACCATGATCCTGACTATAATCATAACCCAGAATCTAAACGTAAAGCAGACCTTATTCTAACCATGACCCTAACCCAGACCTTGACCCTGACTTTAACCCTGAACCTGACCCTAATCCTAACCCTGAACCTGACCCTTACACTGATTCAAACCATAACCCTGACACTGAATGTGAGCCTGTCCATAAACCTAACCATAACCTAAACCTAACCCTGACCCCTACCTTAAGCCTAACGATAACTATGACCCAAACAATGTCTAACCCTAACCGTGACCCTCACTCTAACCCTAACATTAAACCTAACCCAAAGTCTCACCAATACACCTGACCCTGAACCTGACTGTGAACCTGACCCAAACCAAACCATCCCTGAACTTCACAATGACCCTGACCATGAGCCAGACCCGACCATAACCTAAACCAAAACCTAACGCTGACACTGATTCGGACCCTGAACTTAAACCTAACCCTGACCTTACACTAACCCTGACACAGACCGTAACCAAGGGTCAGACCCTGACCTAACCATTACCCTAACCCGAACCCTGAACTGACTCTGAGCCTGACTCTAAACATAACGATAAATGTAACCCTAAATCCTCCCCTTATACGGACCCAGAACCTAAAACTAATGCTGACCCTAATGGTAAAACTAAACACTACATTAACCCAAACCCTAACGCTGACCCTAACACAGTCTAACAATAACCCTAACCATAACCCTACTTCTAACACTAATCCTAACACCAAACCCTAACCTTACCCTGAACGTAACCCTGACCCTAACCCTAACCCTAACCCTAACCCTAACCCTGACCCAAACGTAACCCTCATCCTGACACGAACCTTACCCCTTAACAAAAACCTTACCCTGACCCCAAATCTGAAGCTGTCCCTGACCTTCACCTGACCCTGACACTAACCCTGAACCTAAACCTAACGCTCACCCTAACACTGACCCAGAACCTGACCCTCACACTAACCCTGACCCTGACTGTGAGCCAGACCCTAAATCTAACCATAAACGTAAAGCTGACCCTGACCCTAACACGGGCCATGACCCGAAACCTAATGCTGACCATAACCCTAACACAAACCCCTAACCCTAACCCTGACCATGACCCAAACCCTGTCTAAACCTAACTCTTAACCTAACTCTAACCCTACCCCTAACCCTCCCATGAGGTTTGCCTCGAGGATGAAAGCTCGTCAGATCCTTGGGGAGAGCTACTCACCCCATCCCATGTGGGCACAGAACCTCGGACATCACCATACAGATAAAGGCATATGTGTTTGAGCACTCCCATGCATAGACAAACACACACATACACACACACACACACACACACACATTCACACACACACACCCCGCTCTGCCCAGCTAGGGGTCAGAGGTGGACACCAAGGGAAAATGGTGGGTAAAAAGGGAGAAAGAAGAAAGAGGTTGGAGACAGCTCGGCCATGGGGTCAGGGGCATCAGGACTCCTGGCCAGGACCGAGATCCAAAGCATGGGGAGTGGAGACAGGACGAGCTGAAGGTCTAAGGGTCCCCAAGGGGAACAAGGGCTCTGCAAGGACACTGGGTGGGGACAGTGTCTGGGGTCTGGTGTCCATCACCACCCTAGACTACAGGAAGTAGGAAGAGGTAACCACCCTATGTGGACAGAGCTACAACACCGAAGGCCTCCCCTTACTCTTCTATCAATGGGGCCATAGAGACAGGGTGTCCCTAGTCTCCCAAAGGCTTGTAAAAGAGCCTGTTGGCCTTCAATCTCTATCTGAGACCCACTTTGCTCCCAGTCTTGGGTACATGCTTTCTACTCCCTCGAGGTCCTTCTGAGCAGAAGACAGCCTGGAGACTCGGGGGCTGACATTGTAACTTGCAGATTGTGGCAGAGCACATGGCCCCTGGACTGGGGACAAAGGTCAGGACCCTCCTTGTTGCAGCTTCAGGGTCCCCATTGGGAAGAGGTTCCAGAGTCCGTGCTCTGTTCAGGGTTAGAAAGCCTTACTTACCAAGGAACCAAGCACCAGCAGAGGAGAGGGAAACAGGGACAAGGGAGACTTCGGCGGTTTCGTCCATCAGCCGTGGAGCCGACAGATCCTGCTTCTGTGAGACACACCAAAACAGACACAGACCCTGACAAAGAGACAAAGACAAAGACAGAACAGACACTGAACACAGGAGAGAAAGAACCAGCAGAAGTGCCAGACTTTCCTCCATCAGTTTGGAAATGACAGCCAAACATTTTGTCCCGTTTTCAGTCCCACGGGCCATCCCTCCTAGGAGGATGGATGCGGGAATGCCCGCGGACCACTGTGGGGGCTGCCCAGTACATGGGCGCAGACGAGGCCCTTGGACCTCAACCTAATGGAAGTCCCGGGAAGTCTGTGTCCACAAGGTCAGAAGCCATGCACTGCAATCTTGCCATGGAGGATGGAATACAGGCAGGAAGAGGGTGGTTTTGCTGGACCCTAGAGATCCAGGCCTCTGTGGGTTATATTCCATTCCCCGCCCATCAACAAGCACACATGTGCCTTGGCAAGTGTGTGCACCAGAGGCCTTGGAGACGGGGATGGAACGCATGGAGAGGGCCGACCACTGATGGCATCCCCTGAAGAAGATGCCAGAACACCCCCAATGTGCAGACGGAGAGACTGAGGAGGCCCTGAGGGTCACAGGATGTGTCCGGGCTCACAGTCCTGGGCAGGAGCAGGAACCCGGTCTAACCCCAGCTCCGTTCCCTCCCACCGGAGACAACAGCTGCACGCAGGCCTTCCAGGGGTTGGCGCGAGGCTGTGTGTGGGTCACTGGATGGACAGGGCATGGGGTGGAGTGTCAGCTCTGAGCAGCTGGGGTAGGGGAGCCCTCAGGGAGCTCTGGATGGGAGCAGGAATTCCAATAAGGAGCCCCAAGGCAGTGGTGACCTTACTTCCCTGACGACAGAGCCCTACAGAATTGGAACACATGTATCCAGGCACCCACATTCCAGAGAAAACCACCCTGCCCAGCTCATTTCTGGGCACAGCCTGAAGGAAGTGACATGTTCTTGTGCTGTCTACCGAAGCCTAGAGAATGCAGGCAGAGGAGAGCTCGCTCGCCAGACAAGTCCCCTCACTGGGCAGGTCATGTCAGGCCTCCCTGACGCCTCTGGCCATATTGATAAAAAGAATCGAAAGGTGAAACCGAGGGGTTCAGAGTCAGAGTCCCAAACCTTCTGATTGACCCGTGTAGCCCTAGGTCTCTTCCCCGTGTGTGTGAGTGTGTGTGTGTGTGTGTGTGTGTGTGTAAAGGGGGCTCTTCAGAGGTGGAGATGTCCCGAGCAGGAGCAGGCTTATGAGGGGTCCGATGCCTGGTTGGCAGGTTATGTTCACGCCCCAGGTTAAGGCAGGCTAGCAGGGAGCGGGTGTGCCGCTGCACCCTTTTGCCCAGGGTATATCCTGAGACCCTGAAGGGACAGGTCAATGACCCAGTTGCGGGGATAACCCTAACACTAAACCCTGACCCTGACTGTGAGCCTGACCCAAAACCTAACCCTAGCCCTGACCCTGACTCTGACCATGAACGAGATCCTGACCCAAACCTAATCCTAAAACTAATCCTGATGCTGACCCTGATCCAGACCCTGATTCTAAACCTAACCTGACCTACTCAGGTCAGCATCCCTAAAGACTCATTAGGGTCATTAGGGATGACCATGACTCATCCCTAATGATGACCCTGACTCTAACCCTAATAAGAACACTGACCCTAACCAAATCCTGACCCAAACACTAACACTGACTGTATTTTGAGCCTGACCTTAACCGTAAACCTAAATGTAACCCTAACCCTGACCCTAATAAGGACCCTTAACCTAAACCTAATGCTGACCCTAACCCTCACACTAAACCTACCCAATCCAACCCTAACCCTGACTCTATGGTGTCCTACCCTAAAAGACATAACCCTACGCTAACCCTAACCCTAAGCAAAAACTCAAACTGTTCCCCTGAAACTAACCCTGACCCTGAACCAAAATTTGACCCTAAAACAAAGCCACCCCGGACCCTAAACTGACTCTGGCCCTGACCTTCACTTTGACTCTGACCCTGACCCTGACTCTACACCTAACCCTGACCCTAACACTGATCCAAAACTAACCCTGCCCCTCTCCCGAATATGGACCCGAAACCAAGCTTCACCCTGACGCTACATAGGAACCTGGCCCTGACCTTCACCCTGACCCTGACCCTGACCCTAATCCTAAGCATGACATAGTCCTTAGTGTGACCCTAACCATAACCCTGACCCTAAACCTAACACTAACTCAGACCAGGACGGTGAATCTGACCAGAAACCTAACACAAAGCTAATCATGATCCTGACTATAATCATAACCCAGAATCTAAACGTAAAGCAGACCTTATCCTAACCATGACCCTAAACCTGACCTTGACCATGACCCTAACACTGAACCTGAACCTAATCCTAAACCTGACCCTGAAACTTAATCTGACACAAACCCTAACTCTGACACTGACTGTGAGCCTGACCATAAACCTAACCCTAACCTAACCCTACCCTGACCCTTACCTTAAGCCTAATGATAACACTGACCCGAACAATTTCTAACCCTAACCCTGACCCTCACTCTAACATTAACCTAACATTAACCCTAACCTTAAATCTCACCAAAAACCCTGACCCTGACCCTGACTGTGAACCTGACCCAACCCTAACCAGCCCTGAACATCACCATGACCCTGACCATGAGCCAGACCTGAGTCTAACCTAAACCAAAGCCTAACGCTGACACTGATTTGGACCCTGAACTTAAACCTAACCCTGACCTTACACTAATCCTGACTCAGTCCCTAACTGAGTGTCTGACCCTGACCTACTCTTGACACTAAGCAGAACACTGACCGTGACTGTGAACCTGACCCTAAAACTAACACTAAATGTAACCCTAAACCCTGACCCTTATATGGACCCAGATCCTAAAACTAATACTGACCCTAATGGTAAAACTAAACCCTGCCCTAACCCAAACCCTAACTGTGACCCTAACAAGGTCTAATGCAAACCCTAACCATAACTCTAGTTCTGACAATAACCCTAACACCAAAGATAACCTTACCCTGAACCTAACCTTGACCCTAACCCTAACCCTAACCCTGACCCAAACATAACCCTCATCCTGACACGAACCTTGCCCCTAAACCAAAACCTGACCCTGACACAAAATCTGATGGTGTCCCTGACCTTCACCTGACCCTGACACTAACCCTGACCCTAAACCAAACCCTCACCCTAACACTGACCCAGATCCTGACCCTCACACTAACCCTGACCCTGACTGTGAGCCAGACCCTAAATCTAAGCATAAACGTAAAGGTGACTCGGACCCTAACACGGGCCATGACCAGAAACCTAATGCTGACCCTAACCCTAACACAAACCCCTAACCCTAACCCTGACCCTGACCCAAACTCTGTCTAAACCTAACTCTCAACATAACCCTAAACCTACCCCTAACACTCCCATGAGGTTTGCCTGGAGGATGAGAGCTCCTCAGATCCTTGGGGAGAGCTAATCACCCCATCCCATGTGGGGACATAACCTCGGACATCACCAGATAGGTAGAGGCATATGTGTTTGAGCACTCCCATGCACACACACACACACACACACACACACTCACACACAGACCGCTCTGCCCAGCTAGGGGTCAGAGGTGGACACCAAGGGAAAATGGTGGTTAAAACGGTGAAAGAAGAAAGAGGTTGGAGACAGCTCGGCCATGTGGTCAGGGGCATCAGACCGCCTGCCCAGGACCGAGATCCAAAGCATGGGGAGTGGAGACAGGACGAGTTGATGGTGTAGGGATCCCCAAGGGGCTCAAGAGCTTTGCAAGGTTACTGGGAGGGGACAGGGTCTGGGGTCTGGTGTCCATCACCACCCTGGACTACTTGAAGTAGGAAGAGGTAACCACCCTGTGTGGACAGAGCTACAAAACCGAAGGCCTCCCCTTATTCTTCTATCAATGGGGCCATAGAGACAGGGTGTCCCTAGTCTCCCACAGGCTTGTAAAAGAGCCTGTTGGCCTTGAATCTCTATCTGAGACCCATTGTGCTCCCAGTTTTGGGTACATGCTTTCTACTCCCTTGAGGTCCTTATGAGCAGAAGAAAGCGGAGGGCTCGTGGGCTGACATTGTGAGCTTGCAGAATTTGGCAGAGCACTAGGCCCCTGGCCTGGGGACAAAGGTCAGGACCCTCCTTGTTGCAGCTACTGGGTCCCCATTGGGAAGAGGTTCCAGAGTCCGTGCTCTGTTCAGGGTGAGAAGGCCTTACTTACCAAGGAACCAAGCACCAGCACAGGAGAGGGAAACAGGGACAAGGGAGACAATGGCGGTTTCGTCCATCAGCCGTGGAGCCCACAGATCCTGCTCCTGTGAGACACATCAAAGCAGAGACAGACCCTGACACGGAGACAAAGACAAGGACAAAGACAGAGACAGAGACAGACACTGAACACAGGAGAGAAAGAACCAGCAGAAGTGCCAGACTTTCCTCCATCAGCTTGGAAATGACAGCCAAACATTTTGTCCCGTTTTCAGTCCCACGGGCCATCCCTCCTAGAAGGACGGATGCGGGAATGCCAGCGGACCTCTATGGGGGCTGGCCAGTACATGGGCGCAGACGAAGCCCTTGGACCTCAACCTAATGGAAGTCCCGGGAAGTCTGTGTCCACAAGGTCAGAAGCCATGCACTGCAACCTTGCCATGGGGGATGGAATACAGGCAGGAGGAGGGTGGTTTTGCTGGATCCCAGCGGAGATCCAGGCCTCTGTCGTCTATATTCCATTCCCTGCTCATCACCAAGCACACCCGTTTCTTGGCAAGTGTGTGCACCAGAGACCTGGGAGAGCGGCGATGGAACGCATATAGAAGGCCTATCCCTTAACCATCCCCTGAAGAAGAAGCCAGAACACCCCCAATGTGCAGACGGGGAGACTAATGAGGCCTTGAGGGTCACAGGATATGTCCGGGCTCACAGTCCTGGGCAGGAGCAGGAACCCGTTCTAACCCCAGCTCTGTTCCCTTCCCGCGGAGACAACAGCTGCACCCAGGCCTCCCAGGTGTTGGGGGGAGGCTGTGTGTGTATCACTGGGTGAACAGGGCATGGGGTGAAGTGTGAGCCCTCTGCAGCTCTGGTAGGGGCGCCCTCAGGGAGCACTGGATGGGAGCAGGAAATCCGGTAAGGAGCCCCAGGTAGTGGTGACCTTACTTCCCTGACAACAGAGCCAAACGGTATTGGAACCAACATATCCAGGCACCCACATTCCAAAGAAACTCACCCTGCACAGCTCATTTCTGGGCACAGCCTGAAGGAAGCGACATGTTCTTGTGCTGTCTACCGAAGCCCAGAGAGCACAGGCAGAGGAGAGGTCACCCGCCAGACAAGTCCCCTCAGTGGGCAGGTCATATCAGGCCTCCCTGACGCCTCTGGCCGTATTGGCAAAAAGAATCGCAAGGTGAAACCGAGGGGTTCAGAGTCAGAGTCCCAAACCTTCTGAGTGACCCGTGTAGCCCTAGGTCTCCTCCGTGCGTGTGTGTGTGTGTGTGTGTGTGTGTTTGTGTGTCTGTGTAAAGAGAGCTCATCGGGTGTGGAGAGTCCGGAGCAGGAGCAGACTTATGAGGGGTCCGATGCCTGGTTGGCAGGTCATGTTCACATCCCAGGTTAAGGCAGGATAGCTGGGAGCACGTGTGCCGCTGCACCCGTTTTCCCTGGGTTTATCCTAAAACCATGCAGGGACTGTTCTTTGATCCAGGTGCAGGGCCACCCCTAACACTAAACCCTTACCCTGACCCTGACCCTGACTTTGAGCCTGTTACAAAACCTAACCCTAGTCCTGACCTGAGTTGGACACTGACCGAGATCCTGACCCAAACCCTAATCCTAAATCTAAGCCTGATGCTGACCCTGATCCAGACCCTGATCCTAAACCTAACCTGACCTACTCTAACCCTGACTCATCGCTAACCGTGACCCTGACTCTGACCCTAATCATAACCCTGACCCTAACCAAAGCCTGACCCTAACCCTAACACTGACCGTATTTTGAGCCTGACCTTAACCTTAAGCCTAAAGGTAACCCTAACCCTGACCCTAATAAGGACCCTTAACTTAAACCTAATGCTGACCCTAACCCTAACACTAATCCCTACCTAACCCAACCCGTAACCCTGACACTATGCTGTCTAAACCTAAAACTAAACATAACCATACTGCTAACACCAACCCTAACCAAAAACTCAAACCGTTTTCCTGAAACTAACCCTGACCCTGAACCGAAATTAGACCCTAAAACAAAACCTGACCCTGACCCTAAACTGACTCTGGCCCTGACCTTCACTTTGACTCTAAACCTAACCCTGACCCTAACACTGACCCAAAATTAACACTGCACATCTCCCGAACCTGTACCCGAAACCAAAGCCTCACCCTGACCCGAAATCGGACCCTGGCCCTGACCTTCACCCTGACCCTGACCCTGACCCTAATCCTAAGCCTAACCCAGTCCTAAGTGTGACCCTAACCCTAACCCTGACCCTAACCCTAACTCAGACCCAGACCGTGAGCCTGACCAGAACCCTAACCCTGACCTTACACTAACACTGACTAAGACTCTAACCATGAGTCTGACCCTGACCTAACCTTGACCCTAACCCGAACACTGACCTTGACTGTGAGACTAACCCTAAACCTAACCCTAAATGTAACCCTAAACCCTGACCCTTACTCGGACCCAGAACCTAAAACTAATGCTGACACAATGGTAAAACTAAACCCTACCCTAACCCAAACCCTAACACTGACCCTAACAAAGTCTAACGCTAACCCTATCCATAACCCTACTTCTAACACTAACCCTTACACCAAACCCTAACCTTACCCTGAATCTACCCCTGACACTAACCCTCAACCTAACCCTAACCCTGACACACACATAACAATCATCCTGACACGAACCTTGTCCCTAAACCAAAACCTGACCCTGACTCAAAATCTGACCCTGTCCCTGACCTTCACCATGACCCTGACACTGACCCTGACCCTAAACCTAACCCTCACCCTAACACTGACCAAGAATCTGAATCTCACACTAACCCTGACCCTCACTGTGAGCCAGACCCTAAATCTAACCATAAAGGTAAAGCTGACCCTGACCCTAACACGGGCCTTGACCCGAAACCTAAAGCTGACCTTAACCCTAACACAAACAACTAACCCTGATCCTGATCCTGACCCAAACCCTGTCTAAACCTAACTCTCAACCTAACACTAACCCTACCCCTAAACCTCCCATGAGAATTGCCTGGAGGATGAGAGCTCCTCAGATCCTTGGGGAGAGCTACTCACGCCATCCAATGTGGGGACATAACCTCGGACATCGCCAGACAGATAGAGGCATATGTGTTTGAGTGCTCCCATGCACAGACACACACATCTACACATACACAGAGCGCTCTGCCCAGCTAGGGGTCAGAGGTGGACACCAAGGGAAAATGGTGGGTAAAAAGGTTGAAAGAAGAAAGAGGTTGAAGACAACTCGGCCATGGGGCCAGGGGCATCAGGACTCCTGGCCAGGACCGAGATCCAAAACATGGGGAGTGGAGGGAGGACGAGCTGATGGTCAAGGGGTACCAAAGGGGCCCAAGGGCTTTGCAAGGTGACAGTGTCTGGGGTCTGGTGTCCATCACCACCCTTGACTACTGGAAGTAGGAAGAGGTAACCACCCTGTGTGGACAGAGCTAAAACACTGACGGCCTCCCCTTACTCTTCTATCAATGGGGCCATAGAGACAGGGTGTCCCTAGTCTCCCACAGGCTTGTAAAAGCGCCTGTTGGCCTTGAATCTCTATCCGAGACCCACTGTGCTCCCAGTCTTGGGTACATGCTTTGAACTCCCTTGATGTCCTTCTGAGCAGAAGCGAGCCTGGAGGCTCGGGGGGCTGACATTGTGAGCTTGCAGAATGTGGCAGAGCACAGGGCCCCTGCCCTGGGGACCAAGGTCAGGACCCTCCTTGTGGCAGCCTCAGGGTCCCCATTGGGAAGAGGTTCCAGAGTCCGTGCTCTGCTCAGGGTGAGAAGGGCTTACTTACCAAGGAACCAAGCACCAGCACAGGAGAGGGAAACAGGGACAAGGGAGACACCGGCGGTCTCGCCCATCAGCCCTGGAGCCCACAGTTCCTGCTCCTGTGAGTCACACCAAAACAGAGACAAATGCAGAGACAAAGACAAAGACAACGACAGAGACAGACACTGAACACAGGAGAGAAAGAACCAGCAGAAGTGCCAGTCTTTCCTCCATCAGCTTGGAAATGACAGCCAAACATTTTGTCCCCTTATCAGTCCCACAGGCCATCCATCCTAGCAAGACGGATGCGAGATAGCCCGTGGACTACTGTGGGGGATGGCCAGTATATGCGCGCAGACGAGGCCCTTGAACCTCAACCTAATGGATGTCCCAGGAAGTCTGTGTCCACAAGGTCTGAAGCCATGCCACTGCAACCTTGCCACGGGGGATGATATACAGGCAGGAGGAGGGTGGATTTGCTGGATCCCAGAGCAGATCGAGGCTTCTCTGGGCTATGTTCCATTCGCCCGCCCATCCACAGGAACATCCGTGCCTTGGCAAGTGTGTGCACCAGACTACTGGGAGAGCGGCGATGGAATGCATGGAGAGGGCCGATCCCTGAAGGCATGCCCAGAAGGAAATGCCAGAACACCCTCAATGTGCAGACGTGGAGACTGAGGAGGCCCTGAGAGCCACAGGATGTTTGCAGGCTCACAGTCCTGGGCGGGAGCAGGAGCAGGAGCCCGGTCTGAACCCAGCTCTGTGCCCTCCCTGCAGAGACAACAGCAGCACCCAGGCCTCCCAGGGGTTGGGGGGAGGCTGTGTGTGGGTCACTGGATGGACAGTGCATGGTGTGGAGTGTGAGCCCTGAGCAGCTGTGGGAGGGGTGCCCTCAGGGATCTCAGGATGGGAGCAGGAAGTCCCGTAAGCATCCCCCAGGCATTGTTGATCTTACACCCTGACGACAGAGCCCAACGGAATTGGAACCCACGTATCCAGGCACCCACATTCCAGAGAAAACCACCCTGCCCAGCTCATATCTGGGCACAGCCTGAAGGAAACGACAGGTTCTTTTGCTGTCTGCTGAAGCGAGGAGAATGCAGGCAGAGGAGAGCTCGCCCGCCAGACAGGTCCCCTCACTGGAGGTCATGTCAGGCTTCCCCGTCCCCTCTGGCCCTTTTGGCAAAATAATTGCAAGTTGACACCAAGGGGCTCAGAGTCAGAGAATCCCACACCTTCTGATTGACCCGTTAGCCCTAGAACTCCTCCCCGAATGTGTGTGTGTGTGTGTGTGTGTGTGTGTGTGTAAATAGAGAACATCGGGGGTGGAGATGCCCTCAGCAGGAGCAGGCTTATAAGGGGACTGATGCCTGGTTGGCAGGTCATGTTCACACCCCAGGTTAGAGCAGTCTAGGTGGGAGCGAATGTGGGGGCTGCACCAATTTGCCCAGGGTTTATCTGAGACCCTTGAGGGACGGGTCAATGAACCAGTTGCGGGGCTAACCCCAACACTAACCCCTGACCCTGACTCTAACCCTGACCCTGACTGTGAGCCAGACTCAAAACTTAAACCTAGCCGTGATCCTGTCTCTGACCGTTACCGAGACACAGACCCAAACCCTAATCATAAATCTAAGCCTGATGCTGACCCTGATCCAGACCCTGATCCTAAACCTAACCTGACCTTACTCTAACCCTGACTCATAACAGTGACCCTGCCTTTGACCCTAATCATAACCCTGACCCTAACCAAATCCTGAAACTAATCCTAACACTGACCCAACTTTGAGCCTAACCTTAACCGTAACCCTAAAGGTAACCCTAACACTGACCCTAATAAGGACCCTGAACCTAAACCTAACGCTGAACCTAACACTAACACTAACCACTACCCAACCCAACCCCAACCCTGACACTACGCTGTCTAACCCTAAAACTAAACATAACCCTACTGCTAACCCTAACCATAATCAAAAACTCAAACGGTTCCCCTGGAACTAGCCCTGACCCTGAACCAAAATTGGACCCTAAAACAAACCCTGACCCTGACCCTAAACTGACTCTGGCCCTGAACTTCACTTAGACTCTGACCCTGACCCTGACTCTAAACCTAACCCTGACCCTAAAACAGACCGAAAACTAACCCTGCCCCTATCCCGAACCTGGACTGAAACCAAAGCCTCACCCTGACCCAAAATCAGACCCTAACCCTAACCCTAATCCTAACCCTGACCGTGAAAGTGACTCTAAACCTAACCCTGACTCTACACTGACCCAAAACTAACCCTGCCCCTGAAGCAAAGCAAGACCCTACCAAAGCCTCAACCGGACCCTTTATATGACCCTGGCCCTGACTTTCACCTTGACCCTCACCTTGACCTTAATTCAAAGCCTGACAGAGTCCTAAGCTTGACCCTAACACTAACCCTGACCGTGAATGTGTTCCCAACCCTAACCGTAATCCTAAAGGTAACCCTATCCCTGATCTAATACCGACCATGAACCTAAACCTAATGCTGAGGCTATCCCTAACACTAAACCCTACCCTAACCCAAACCCTAACCCAGAAATTTACGCTGTCTAACTCTAACCATAACTTACTTCTAACCCTAATCCTAACTCCAAACCCAAACCTTTCTCCTAAACCTAACCCTGACACAGAACCGAAAATTGACCCTAAACCAAATCCTGACCTGACCATAAACCAGACCCCAGGACAGACCTTCACCTGACCCTGACCATAAACCTAACCCTGACAATAGCACTGACCCAAAACTAACCCTTTCCTTGAGCTGAACGTGGACCCTAAACCAAAACCAGATCCTGACCCTAAACCTGACACTGGCCCTGAACTTCAACCTGACCCTGACCCAGACCCTGAACATAAACCTAAACCTGACCCTAACGTTGACCCTACCCTGACCCTAACACTAACCCTGAAGCTGACTGTGATTCTGACGCATACCCTGATTCTGACGTAACCCTAAAAGTAACCCTGACCCTGACCCTGACATGGACTATGACACAAAACTTAACAATGATTCTAACCCTACAACTAACCCATAAAACTAACGCTGACCCTGACCCTAAACCAGTGTAACCCTAATCCTCAAATTAACTCTAATTCTCACCCTAACCCCATACTTTAAACCTATCCCTGAACCTATCCCTGAATGTGACCTGACCCTTACCCTGAACTTTACCAAAACTTGACCCTGATCCGAATCTTGACCCTAAACAGAATCCTGGCCCTGACCCTAAACTGAACCCTGGCCCTGACCCTAACCTGACCCTAATACTTTCACTGACAGTGACCATAAACCTAACTCTGACCCAGACCGTGAGCCTGACCGCAACACTAACCCTAAAGCTAAACTAAGTCATGACCCTAATCATAACCCAGAATCTAAAAATAAAGCAGGCCTTATCCTAACCATGACCCTAATCCTGACCTTGACCCTAACCGTAACACTGAACATGACACCAAACCTATCCCTGAATCTGACCCTTATTCTGAAACGAAACCTAACGCTGACACTGACTGTGAGCCTGACCATAAACCTAACCCTGAACCTAACCCTAACCCTGATCTCTAAGCTACGCCTAACGATAACCCTGACCCTAACAATGTCTAACCCTATCCTTGAACCTAACTCGAACCCTAACCTTAACCCTAAGCCTAAAACGAACTGAAAACACTGACCTTGATTCTGACTGTGAGCCTGACCATAAACCTAACCCTAACCCTAACCCTAACTCTAACCCTAAGCTTAACCCTAACCCTAACCCTAACCCTGACCATGAGAGTGAGCCTGACCCTAACCGTAAACCTAAATGTAACCCTAAATGCTGATCCTAGTATGGGCCCAGAACCTAAAATTAATGCTGATCCTAACGGTAAAACAAAACCCTACCGTAACCCAAACCCTAATTTTGACCCTAACACAGTCTAACCCTAACCCTAACCGTAAACGTACTTCTAACCCTAACCCTAAAGCCAAACCCTAACCATTACCCTGAACCTAACCCTCTCCCCGACCCTAACCATAACTCTAAACCTGACCAAACCTAACTCTGACACTGATCCAAACCTTGCCAATAAAACAAATCCTGAATATGACCCTAAATCTATCCCTGTCCATGACCTTCACCCTGAACCTAACACTGACGCAGACCCTAAACCTAACCCTCACCCTAACACTGACCCAGACCCTGACCCTCCCACTAACACTGACCCTGCCTATGCGCTTCACACTAAACCTAACCATAAACTTAAACATGAACCTGACCCTACCAGGGGCCATGACACGAAACCTAATGCTGACCCTAACCCTAACACTAACCCCTATCCCTAACCCTGACCCAGAACCAAACCCTGTCTAAACGTAACCCTCAACCTAACTCTAACCCTAACCGTAACCCTCCCATGAGCTTTGCCTGCAGGATGAGAGCTCCTCAGATCCTTGGGGAGAGCTACCCACCCTTTCCCATGTGGGGACATGACCTCGGACATCCCCAGAAAGCAAGAGGCATATGTGTTTGAGAGATCGCATGCACACACACAAACACACACACACACACACACACACACACACACACACACCCATCTCTGCCCAGCGAGGGGTCAGAGGTGGACACCAAGGGAAAATGGTGGGTAAAAACGGTGAAAGAAGAAAGAGGTTGGAGACAGCTTGGCCATGGGGTCAGGGGCATCAGGACTCCTGGCCAGGAAGGAAATCCAAAGGCGGGGGAGGGGAGACAGGATGGGCTGATGGTCAAGGGGTCCCGAAGGGGACCAGGGGCTTTGAAAGGGCACTGGGTGGGGACAGTGTTTGGGGTCTGGTGTCCATCACCACCCTGGACTACTGGAGGTTGGAAGAGGTAACCAACCTGTGTGAACAAAGCAACAACACTGAAGGCCTCCCCTTACTCTTCTATCAATGGGGCCATAGAGGCAGGGTGTCACTAGTCTCCCACAGGCTTGTACAAGAGCCTGTTGGCCTTGAATCTCTATCCGAGACCGACTGTGCTCCCAGTCTTGGGTAAATGCTTTCTACTCCCTCGAGGTCCTTCGGAGCAGAAGACAGGCTGGAGGCTCGGGGGGCTGACATTGTGAGCTTGCAGAATGATGCAGAGCACTAGGCCCCTGGCCTGGGGACCAAGGTCAGGACCCTCCTTGTGGCTGCTTCAGGGTCCCCATTGGGAAGAGGTTCCAGAGTCAGTGCTCTGCTCAGGGTGAGAAGGCCTTACTTACCAAGGAACCAAGCACCAGCACAGGAGAGGGAAACAGGGACAAGGGAGACACCGGCCGTTTCGCCCATCAGCCGTGGAGCCCACAGATCCGGCTCCTGTGAGACACACAAAAACAGAGACAGACGCAGACACAGAGACAAGAACAAAGGCATAGACAGAGATAGACACTGAACACAGGAGAGAGGGAACAAGCAGAACTGCCAACTTTCCTCCATCAGCTTGGAAATGACAGCCAAACATTATGTCCCCTTATCAGTCCCATGGGCCATTATCCTAGGAGGATGGATGCGGGAATGCCCGCGGACCACTATGGGGGCTGGCCAGTACGTGGGCGCAGACGAGGCCCTTGGACCTCAACCTAATGGATGTCCCAGGATGTCTGTGTCCACGAGGCAAAAAGCCATGCACTGCAACCTTGCCAAGTGGGATGGGATACAGGGAGGAGGAGGGTGGTTTTGCTGGATCCCAGAGCAGATCCAGGCCTCTCTGGGCTACGTTCCTTTCCCCTGCCCATCCCTAGGCGCACCCGTGCCCTGCCAAGTGTGTGCAACAGACTCCTGG
The DNA here is from genome assembly GCF_020171115.1 of Neogale vison. Classification (NCBI taxonomy): domain Eukaryota; kingdom Metazoa; phylum Chordata; class Mammalia; order Carnivora; family Mustelidae; genus Neogale; species Neogale vison. The sequence continues at coordinate 51,443,580 of NC_058095.1, forward strand.
GAGAGCGGGGATGAAACACATGGAGAGGGCCTACCCCTGAATGCGTTCCCAGAAGAAACTGCCAGAACACCCCCAATGTGCAGACGGGGAGACAGAGGAGTTCCTGTCGGCCACAAGATGTGTGCGGGCTCACAGTCCTGGGCAGGAGAAAGAGCCCGGTCTGAACCCAGCTCTGTGCCCTCCCTGCAGAGACAACAGCAGCACCCAGGGCTCCCAGGGGTTGGGGTGAGGCTGTGTGTGGGTCACTGGATGGACAGGGCATGGGGTGGAGTGTGAGCCCTGAGCAGCTGTGGGTGGGGTGCCCTCAGGGATCTCTGGATGGGAGCAGGAAGTCCCGTAAGGAGCCCCCAGTAAGAGTTGACCTTACTTCCGTGACGACAGAGCCCAACGTTATTGGAACCCACGTATCCAGGCACCCACATTGCAGAGAAAACCACACTGCCCAGCTCACATCTGGGCACAGTCTGAAGGAAACGACATGTTCTTGTGCTGTCTACTGAAGCCCAGAGAATGCAGGCAGTGGAGAGCTCGCCCGCCAGACAAGTTCCCTCACTGGGCAGGTCATCTCAGGCTTCCCCGTCGTCTCTGGCCCTTTTGGCAAAATCTTCGCAAGGTGAAACCGAGGGGCTCAGAGTCAGAGAATCTCACACCTTCTGATTGACCCATGTAGACCTAGGACTCCTCCCCGTGTGTGTGTCTGTGTGTGTGTGTGTGTGTGTGTGTGTAAAGAGAGATCATCGGGGATGGAGATGCCCTGAGCAGGAGCAGACTTATGAGGGATCCGATGCCTGGTTGGCAGGTCATGATCATGCCCCAGGTTAGGGCAGACTAGGTGGGAGCGAATGTGGGGACTGGACCTTTTTGCCAGGGTATATCCTGAGACCCAGCAGGGACGGGTCAATGACCCAAGTGTGGGGCTAACCCTAATACCAACCCCTGACCCTGACCCTGGTCCTGACCCTGACTGTAAGCCTGACCCAAAACCCAACCCTAGCCCTGACACTGACTCTGACCGAGATCCTACCACAAACCCTAATCATAAATCTAAGCCTGATGCTGACCGTGATCCAGAACCTGAACCTAAACCTAACCTGACCTTACTCTAACCCTGACTTATCCCTAACCGTTTTCCTGACTCTGAACCTAAACATAACCCTGACACTAACAAAATCCTGAACTAACCATAACACTGACCCAACTTTGAGCCTGACCTTAACCGTAACCCTAAAGGTAACCCTAACCCTGACCCTATAAGGACCCTGAACGTAAACGTAACACTGACCCTAACCCTAACACTAACCCTACCCAATCCAAACACTAATCATGACACTACGCTGTCTAACCCTAAAACTAAACATAACTTTACTGCTAACACTAAACCTAACCAAAAACTCAAAACATTCCCCTGAAACTAACCATGACCCTGAACCAAAATTTGACCCTAACACAAAGCCTGACCCTGACCCTAAACAGACTCTGGCCCTGACCTTCACTTTGACCCTGCCCCTGGCCCTGACTCTAAACCTAACCATGACTCTAACACTGACCCAAAACTAACCCTGCCCCTGACCCTAACCTGGACCCTAAACTAAAACCTCTTCATGACCCTTATCTGACACTGGCCCTGACCTTCACCCTGACCCTGACCCTGACCCAAATTCAAAGCCTGACACAGTCCTAAGCCTGACCCTGACCCAAACCCTAAACCTGACCGTGACTGTGCTCCCAACCCTAACCGCAAACCTTAAGGTAACCCTATCCCTGATCTAATACCAACCATGATCCTACACCTAATGCTTAGGCTAAACCTAATACTAAACCCTACCCTAACCCAAAACCTAACCCTAACCTTAAGGCTGTCTAACCCTAACCCTAACCATAACCCTAATTCTAACCCTAAGCCTAACTCCAAACGCAAAACTTTCCCCTAAATCTAATCCTGAAACTGAACCGTATATTGACCCTAATCCAAATCCTGACCCAGACCATAAACAGGAACCCGGCCCAGACCTTCACCTGACCCTGACCCTAAACCTAACCCTGACAATAGAACTGACCCAAAACTAACCCTGTCCTTAAGCTGAACGTGGACCCTAAACCAAAACCAGATTCCTAACCCTAAACCTGACACTGGCTCTGAACTTCTCCCTGACCCTGACCCAGACCCTAAACATACACCTAAACCTGACCCTAACGGTGACCCTACCCTGACCCTAACACTAACCCTAAAGCTGACTGTGATTCTGACCCTAACGGTAACCCTAAAGTTAACCCTGACCCTGACCCTGATATGGACCTGACACTGGCTCTGAACTTCAGCCTGACCCTGACACAGACCCTGAATTTAAACCTAAACCTGACCCTAACGGTGACCGTACCCTGAATCTAACACTAACCCTGAAGCTGACTGTGATTCTGACCCTAACTATAACCCTAAAAGTAACCCTGACCCTGACCCTGACATGGACGATGACACAAAACTTAAAAATGATTCTAACCCTACAACTTACCCATAAAACTATCGCTGACCCTGACCCTAAACCAGTCTAACCCTAATCCTAAAACTAACTCTAATTCTCACCCTAACCCCATACTTTAACCCTAACCCTGAACCTATTCCTGAATCTGACCTTACCCTAACCCTGAACTTTGCCAAAACTTGACCCTGATCCGAATCTTGACCCTAAACAGAACCCTGGCCCTGACCCTAAACTGAACCCTGGCCCTGACCCTAAACCTGACCCTAATACTTTCACTGACACTGACCATAAACCTAACTCTGACCCAGACCGTGAGCCTGACCAGAACACTAACCCTAATGCTAAACTAAGTCATGACCCTAATCATAACCCAGAATCTAAACATAAAGCAGGCCTTATCCTAACCATGAATCTAATCTTGATCTTGACCCTACCATAACACTGAACATTACACCAAACCTATCCCTGACCCTGACCCTTACTCTGAAACTAACCCTAACCCTGACACTGACTGTGAGCCTGACCATAAACCTAACCCTGAACCAAACCCTAACCCTGACCCCTACCCTAGGCTAATAGATAACCCTGCGCCTAAAAATGTCTAACCCTAACCCTGAACCTAAATCTAACCCTAACCTTAACCCTAAGCCTAAAACTAGCTGAAAACACTACCATGACTCTGACTGTGAGCCTGACAATAAACCTAACCCTAACCCTAACCCTAACACTAACACTAACCCTAAGCTTAACCCTAACCCTAACCCTAACCCTGACCATGACAGTGAGCCTGACCCTAACCCTAATCCTAAATGTAACCCTAAATGCTGATCCTAGTATGGGCCCAGAACCTAAAATTAATGCTGATCCTAATGGTAAAACAAAACCCAACCTTAACCCAAACCCTAACGCTGACCCTAACACAGTCTAACCCTAACCCTTTCCGTAACCGTACTTCTAACCCTAAACCTATAACCAAACCCTAAACTTTCCCATGAACCTAACCCTCTCCCTGACCCTAACCATAACCCTAAATCGGACCAAACCTAACTCTGACACTGACGCAAACCTTGCCAATAAAACAAATCCTGAATATGACCCTAAATCTATCCCTGTCCATGACCTTGACCCTGAACCTAACACTGATGCTGACCCTAAACCTAACCCTCACCCTAACACTGACCCAGACCATGACCCTCCCACTAACACTGACCCTGCCTGTGCGCCTGACACTAAACCTAACCATAAACTTAAACCTGAGCCTGACCCCAAAAGGGGCCATGACCCAAAACCTAACGCTGACCCTAAACCTAACACTAACCCCTACCCCTAACCCTGACCCAGAACCAAACCCTGTCTGAACGTAACCCTCAACCTAACTCTAAACCTAACCCTAAACCTTCCAAGAGGTGTGCCTGCAGGATGAGAGCTCCTCAGATCCTTGGGGAGAGCTACCCACCCTTTCCCATGTGGGGACATGACCTCGGACATCCCCAGACAGCAAGAGGCATATGTGTTTGAGAGATCGCATGCACACACACACACACACACACACAAAAACACACACACACACACACAGACACCCAGCTCTGCCCAGCGAGGGGTCAGAGGTGGACACCAAGGGAAAATGGTGGGTAAAAACGGTGAAAGAAGAAAGAGGTTGGAGACAGCTTGGCCATGGGGTCAGGAGCATCAGGACTCCTGGCCAGGAACGAAATCCAAAGGCGGGGAGGGGAGACAGGATGGGCTGATGGTCAAGGGGTCCGCAAGGGGACCAGGGGCTTTGAAAGGGCACTGGGTGGGGACAGTGTTTGGGGTCTGGTATCCATCACCACCCTGGACTACTGGAGGTTGGAAGAGGTAACCAACCTGTGTGAACAAAGCAACAACACTGAAGGCCTCCCCTTACTCTTCTATCAATGGGGCCATAGAGACAGGGTGTCCCTAGTCTCCCACAGGCTTGTAGAAGAGCCTGTTGGCCTTGAATCTCTATCCGAGACCGACTGTGCTCCCTGTCTTGGGTAAATGCTTTCCAATCCCTCGAGGTCCTTCTGAGGAGAAGACAGCCTGGAGGCTCGGGGGCTGACATTGTGAGCTTGCAGAATGTGGCAGAGCACTAGGCCCCTGGCCTGGGGCCAAGGCCAGGACCCTCCTTTTGGCAGCCTCAGGGTCCCCATTGGGAAGAGGTTCCAGAGTCCGAGCTCTGCTCAGGGTGAGAAGGCCTTACTTACCAAGGAACCAAGCACCAGCACAGGAGAGGGAAACTGGGACAAGGGAGACACCGCGGTTTCGCCCATCAGCCCTGGAGCCCACAGATCCTGGTCCTGTGAGACACACAAAAAGAGAGACAGACGCAGACACAGAGACAAGGACAAAGACATAGACAGAGATAGACACTGAACACAGGAGAGAGGGAACAGCAGAACTGCCAACTTTCCTCCATCAGCTTGGAAATGACAGCCAAACATTATGTCCCCTTATCAGTCCCATGGGCCATCTATCCTAGGATGACGGATGCGGGAATGCCCGCGGACCACTATGGGGGCTGGCCAGTACATGGGCGCAGACGAGGCCCTTGGACCTCAACCTAATGGATGTCCCAGGAAGTCTATGTCCACGAGGTCAGAAGACATGCACTGCAACCTTGCCACGTGGGATGGGATACGGGGAGGAGGAGGGTGGTTTTGCTGGATCCCAGAGCAGATCCAGGCCTCTCTGGGCTATGTTCCTTTCCCCTACCCATCCCTAGGCACACCCGTGCCTTGCCAAGTGTGTGCAACAGACTCCTGGGAGAGCAGGGATGGAACGCATGGAGAGGGCCTACCCCTGAAGGGGTTCCCAGAAGAAGATGCCAGAACACCCCCAATGTGCAGACGGGAGACTGAGGAGGTCCTAAGAGCCACAGGATGTGTGCGGACTCACAGTCCAGGGCAGGAGAAGGAGCAGGAGCCCAGTCTGAACCCAGCTCTGTGCCCTCCCTGCAGAGACAACAGCAGCACCCAGGGCTCCCAGGGGTTGGGGTGAGGCTGTGTGTGGGTCACTGGATGGACTGGGCATGGGGTGGAGTGTGAGCCCTGAGCAGCTGTGGGTGGGGTGCCCTCAGGGATCTCTGGATGGGAGCAGGAAGTCCCGTAAGGATCCCCCAGGCAGGGTTGACCTTACATCCCAGACGACAGAGCCCAACCGAATTGAAACCCACGTATCCAGGCACCCACATTGCAGAGAAAACCACACTGCCCAGCTCACTTCTGGGCACAGTCTGAAGGAAACGACATATTCTTGTGCTCACTACTGAATCCCAGAGAATGCAGGCAGAGGAGAGCTCGCCCACCTGACAAGTTCCCTCACTGGGCAGGTCATGTCAGGCTTCGCCGTCGCCTCTGGCCGTTTTGGCAAAATAATCTCAAGGTGAAACCGAGGGGCTCAGAGTCAGAGAATCTCACACCTTCTGATTGACCCATGTAGACTTAGGACTCCTCTCCGTGTGTGTGTGTGTGTGTGTGTGTGTGTGTGTGTGTGTGTCTGTAAAGAGAGATAATCGAGGATGGAGTTGCCCTGAGCCGGAGCAGGCTTATGAGGGATCAGATGCCTGCTTGGCAGGTCATGATCACGCCCCAGGTTAGGGCAGACTAGGTGGGAGCGAATGTGGGGGCTGGACCCTTTTGCCAGGGTATATCCTGAGACCCAGCAGGGACGGGTCAATGACACAATTGTGGGGCTAACCCTAATACCAACCCCTGACCCTGACCCTGGTCCTGAGCCTGACTGTGAGCCTGATCCCAAACCAAACCCTAGCCCTGACACTGACTCTGACCGAGATCCTACCAAAATCCCTAATCATAAATCTAAGCTGACCGTGATCCAGACCCTGAACCTAAACCTAACCTGACCTTACTCTAACCCTGACTCATCCCTAAACGTGACCCTGACTCTGACCCTAATCATAACCCTGACCCTAACCAAATCCTGAACCTAACCATAACACTGACCCAACTTTGAGGCTGACCTTAACTGTAACCCTAAAGGTAACCCTAACCCTGACCCTATAAGGACCCTGAATCTAAACCTAACGCTGACCCTAACCCTAACACTAACACCTACCCAACACAAACCCTAATCATGACACTACGCTGTCTAACCCTAAAACTAAACATAACATTACTGCTAACCCTAACCCTAACCAAAAATTCAAACCATTCCCCTGAAACTAAGCATAACCCTTAACCAAAATTTGACCCTAAAACAAACCCTGACCCTGAACGTAAACAGACTCTGAATCTGACCTTCACTTTGACCGTGACCCTGACCCTGACTCTAAACCTAACCCTGACTCTAACACTGAGCCAAAACTAACCCGGACCCTGACCTGAACCTGGACCCTAAACCAAAACCTATTCGTGACACTTTATCTGGCCCTGACCTTCACCCTGAGCCTGACCCTGACCCTAATTCAAAGCCTGAGACAGTCCTAAGCCTGACCCTCACCCTAACCCTAACCCTAACCCTGACCGTGACTGTGTTCCCGACCCTAACCACAATCCTTAAGGTAACCCTATCCCGGATCTAATACCAACCATGATCCTAAACCTAATGCTGAGGCTAAACCTAACATTAAAACCTACCCTAACCCAAAACCTAACCCTAACCTTAAGGCTGTCTAACCCTAACCCTAACCATAACCCTACTTCTAACCCTAATCTTAACTCCAAACCCAAACATGTCCCCTAAATCTAATCCTGAAACTGAACCGTATATTGACCCTAATCCAAATCCTGACCCTGACCATAAACCGGACCCCGGCCCAGACCTGCACCTGACCCTGACCCTAAACCTAACCCTGACAATAGCACTGACCCAAAACTAACCCTGACCTTGAGCTGAACGTGGACCCTAAACCAAAACCAGATCCTGACCCTAAACCTGACACTGGCTCTGAACTTCACACTGACCCTGTCCCAGAACCTGAACATACACCTAAACCTGACCCTAACGGTGACCCTACCCTGACCCTAACACTAACCCCGAAGCTGACTGTGATTCTGACCCTAACTGTAACCCTAAAAGTAACCCTGACCCTGACCCTGACATGGACCATGACATAAAACATAACAATGATTCTAACCCTACAACTAACCCATAAAACTAATGCTGACCCTGACCCTAAACCAGTCTAACCCTAGTCCTCAAACTAACTCTAATTCTCACCCTAAACCCATACTTTAAACCTATCCCTGAACCTATCCCTGAATCTGACCTGACCCTTACCCTGAACTTTGCCAAAACTTGACCCTGATCCGAATCTTGACCCTAAACAGAACCCTGGCCCTGACCCTAAACTGAACCCTGGCCCTGACCCTAAACCTGACCCTAATACTTTCACTGACACTGACCATAAACTTAACTCTGACCCAGACCGTGAGCCTGACCAGAACACTAACCCTAATGCTAAACTAAGTCATGACCCTAATCATAACCCAGAATCTAAACATAAAGCAGGCCTTATCCAGACCATCACCATAATCCTGAACTGGACCCTAACCATACACTGAACATGACACCAAACCTATCCCTGACCCTGACCCTTACTCTGAAACTAACCCTAACCCTGACACTGACTGTGAGCCTGACCATAAACCTAACCCTGAACCTAACCCTAACCCTGACCCCTATGCTACTCCTAACGATAACCCAGCCCCGAACAATGTCTAACCCTAACCCTGAACCTAACTCTAACCCTAACCTTAACCCGGGCCTAAAACTAACTGAAAACACTGACCCTGACTCTGACTGTGAGCCCGACCATAAACCTAACCCTAACCCTAACCCTAACCCTAACTCTAAACCTAAGCTTAACCCTAACCCTAACCTTAACCCTAACACTGACCATGACTGTGAGCCTGACCCTAACCCTAACCCTAAATGTAACCCTAAATGCTGACCCTAGTACGGACCCAGAACCTAAAATTAATGCTGATCCTAACGGTAAAACAAAAACCTACCGTAACCCAAACCCTAATGCTGACCCTAACACAGTCTAACCCTAACCCTAACAGTAACCGTACTTCTAACCCTAAACCTAAAACCAAACCCTAACGTTTCCCCTGAACCTAAACCTCTCCCTGACCCTAACCATAACCCTAAACCGGACCACACCTTACTCTGACACTGACCCAAACCTTGCCAATAAAACAAATCCTGAATATGACCCTAAATCTATCCCTGTCCATGATCTTCACCCTGAACCTAACACCGACGCTGACCCTAAACATAACCCCCACCCTAACACTGACCCAGACCCTAACCCTCCCACTAACACTGACCCTGCCTGTGTGCCTGACATTAAACCTAACCATAAACTTAAACCTGAGCCTGACACTAAAAGGGGCCATGAACCGAATCCTAACGCTGACCCTAACCCTAACACTAACCCCTAACTCAAACCCTGACCCAGAACCAAACCCTGTCTGAACGTAACCCTCAACCTAACTCTAAACCTAATCCTAACCCTCCCATGAGGTTTGCCTGCAGGATGAGAGCTCCTCAGATCCTTGGGGAGAGCTACCCACCCTTTCCCATGTGGGGACATGACCTCGGACATCCCCAGACAGCAAGAGGCATATGTGTTTGAGAGATCGCATGCACACACACACACACACACACACACACACACACACATCCAGCTCTGCCCAGCGAGGGGTCAGAGGTGGACACCAAGGGAAAATGGTGGGTAAAAACGTGAAAGAAGAAAGAGGTTGGAGACAGCTTGGCCATGGGGTCAGGAGCATCAGGACTCTTGGCCAGGAACGAAATGCAAAGGCGGGGGAGGGGAGATAGGATGGGCTGATGGTCAAGGGGTCCCCAAGGGGACCAGGGGCTTTGAAAGGGCACTGGGTGGCGACAGTGCTTGGGGTCTGGTGTCCATCACCACCCTGGACTACTGGAGGTTGGAAGAGGTAACCAACCTGTGTGAACAAAGCAACAACACTGAAGGCCTCCCCTTAATCTTCTATCAATGGGGCCATAGAGACAGGGTGTCCCTAGTCTCCCACAGGCTTGTAGAAGAGCTTGTTGGCCTTGAATCTCTATCTGAGACTGACTGTGCTCCCAGTCTTGGGTAAATGCTTTCTAATCCCTCGAGGTCCTTCTGAGGAGAAGACAGCCTGGAGGCTCAGGGGCTGACATTGTGAGCTTGCAGAATGATGCAGAGCACTAGGCCCCTGGCCTGGGGACTAAGGTCAGGACCCTCCTTGTGGCAGCCTCAGGGTCCCCATTGGGAAGAGGTTCCAGAGTCAGTGCTCTGCTCAGGGTGAGAAGGCCTTACTTACCAAGGAACCAAGCACCAGCACAGGAGAGGGAAACAGGGACAAGGGAGACACCGCGGTTTCGCCCATCAGCCCTGGAGCCCACAGATCCTGGTCCTGTGATACACACAAAAACAGAGACAGACGCAGACACAGAGACAAGGACAAAGACATAGACAGAGATAGACACTGAACACAGGAGAGAGGGAACAAGCAGAACTGCCAACTTTCCTCCATCAGCTTGGAAATGACAGCCAAACATTATGTCCCCTTATCACTCCCACGGGCCATCCATCCTGGGAGGACGGATGCGGGAATGCCCGCGGACCACTATGGGGGCTGGCCAGTACATGGGCGCAGACAAGGCTCTTGGACCTCAACCTAATGGATGTCCCAGGATGTCTGTGTCCACAAGGTCAGAAGACATGCACTGCAACCTTGCCACGTGGGATGGGATACAGGGAGGAGGAGGGTGGTTTTGCTGGATCCCAGAGCAGATCCAGGCCTCTCTGGGCTATGTTCCTTTCCCCTGCCCATCCCTAGGCACACCCGTGCCTTGCCAAGTGTGTGCAACAGACTCCAGGGAGAGCGGAGATGGAACGCATGGAGAGGGCCAACCCCTGAATGCGTTCCCAGAAGAAACTGCCAGAACACCCCCAATGTGCAGACGGGGTGACTGAGGAGGTCCTGAGAGCCACAGGATGTGTGCGGACTCACAGTCCAGGGCAGGAGAAGGAGCAGGAGCCCAGTCTGAACCCAGCTCTGTGCCCTCCCTGCAGAGACAACAGCAGCACCCAGGGCTCCCAGGGGTTGGGGTGAGGCTGTGTGTGGGTCACTGGATGGACAGGGCATGGGGTGGAGTGTGAGCCCTGAGCAGCTGTGGGTGGGGTGCCCTCAGGGATCTCTGGATGGGAGCAGGAAATCCCGTAAGGAGCCCCCAGTAAGAGTTGACCTTACTTCCGTGACGACAGAGCCCAATGGAATTGGAACCCATGTATCCAGGCACCCACATTGCAGAGAAAACCACACTGCCCAGCTCACGTCTCGGCACAGTCTGAAGGAAACGACATGTTCTTGTGCTGTCTACTGAAGCCCAGAGAATGCAGGCAGAGGAGAGCTCGCCCGCCAGACAAGTTCCCTCACTGGGCAGGTCATCTCAGGCTTCCCCGTCGTCTCTGGCCCTTTTGGCAAAATCTTCGCAAGGTGAAACCGAGGGGCTCAGAGTCAGAGAATCTCACACCTTCTGATTGACCCATGTAGACCTAGGACTCCTCCCCGTGTGTGTGTCTGTGTGTGTGTGTTTCTGTAAAGAGAGATCATCGGGGATGGAGATGCCCTGAGCAGGAGCAGGCTTATGAGGGATCCGATGCCTGGTTGGCAGGTCATGATCATGCCCCAGGTTAGGGCAGACTAGGTGGGAGCGAATGTGGGGGCTGGACCCTTTTGCCAGGGTATATCCTGAGACCCAGCAGGGACAGGTCAATGACCCAAGTGTGGGGCTAAACCTAATACTAACCCCTGACCCTGACCCTGGCCCTGACACTGACTGTGAGCCTGACCCCAAACCTAACCCTAGCCCTGACACTGACTCTGACTGAGATCCTACCAAAAACCCTAATCATAAATCTAAGCCTGATGCTGACCGTGATCCAGACCCTGAACCTAAACCTAACCTGACCTTACTCTAAACCTGACTCATGCCTAAACGTGACCCTGGCTCTGAACCTAATCATACCCATAACCCTAACCAAATCCTGAACGTAACCGTAACACTGACCCAACTTTGGGGCTGACCTTAACTGTAACCCTAAAGGTAACCCTAACCCTGACCCTATAAGGACCCTGAACGTAAACCTAACGCTGAACCTAACCCTAACACTAACCCTACCCAACACAAACACTAATCATGACACTATGCTGTCTAACCCTAAAACTAAACATAACTTTACTACTAACCCTAACCCTAACGAAAAACTCAAACCATTCCTCTGAAACTAACCATGACCCTGAACCAAAATTTGACCCTAAAAAAAATCCTGACCCTGACCCTAAACAGATTCTGGCCCTGACCTTCACTTTGACCCTGCCCCTGACCCTGACTCTAAACCTAACCCTGACTCTAACACTGACCCAAAACTAACCCTGCCCTGACCCGAACCTGGACCATAAACCAAAACGTCTTCGTGACCCTTTATCTGAACCTGGCCCTGACCTTCACTCTGAGACTGACCCTGACCCTAATTCAAAGCCTGACACAGTCCTAAGCCTGACCCTAACCCTAACCCTAACCCTGACCGTGACTGTGTTCCCGACCCTAAACGCAATCCTTAAGGTAACCCTATCCCAGATCTAATACCAACCATGATCCTAAACCTAATGCTGAGGCTAAACCTAATACTAAACCCTTCCCTAACCCAAAACCTAACCCTAACCTTAAGGCTGTCTAACCCTAACCCTAACCATAACCCTACTTCTAACCCTAATCCTAACTCCAAACCCAAACATGTCCCCTAAATCTAATCCTGAAACTGAACCGTATATTGACCCTAATCCAAATCCTGACCCTGACCATAAACCGGACCCCGGCCCAGACCTGCACCTGACCCTGACCCTAAGCCTAACCCTGACAATAGCACTGACCCAAAACTAACCCTGTCCTTGAGCTGAACGTGGACCCTAAACCAAAACCAGATCCTGACCCTAAACCTGACACTGGCTCTGAACTTCACCCCGAACCTGACCCAGACCCTGAACATAAACCTAAAGCTGACCCTAACGGTGACCCTACCCTGAACCTAACACTAACCCTGAAGCTGACTGTGATTCTGACCCTAACTATAACCCTAAAATAACCCTGTCCCTGACCCTGACATGGACCATGACACAAAACATAACAATGATTCTAACCCTACATCTAACCCATAAAACTAACGCTGACCCTGTCCCTAAACCAGTCTAAACCTAATCATCAAACTAACTCTAATTATCACCCTAACCCCATACTTTAACCCTAACCCTGAACTTATCCCTGAATCTAACCGGACCCTAATCCTGAACTGTGCCAAAACCTGACCTTGATCCGAAACTTGACCCTAACCAGAACCCTGGTCCTGACCCTAAACTGAACCTTGGCCCTGACCTTAAACCTGACCCTAATAATTTCACTGACACTGACCATAAACCTAACTCTGACCCAGACCGTGAGCCTGACCAAAACACTAACCTTAATGGTAAACTAATTCATGAACCTAATCATAACCCAGAATCTAAACATAAAGCAGGCCTTATCCTAACCATGACCCTAATCCTGACCTTGACCCTAACCGTGACACTGAACATGACACCAAACCTATCCCTGACCCTGACCCTTACTCTAAAACTAACCCTAACCCTGACACTGAATGTGAGCCTGACCATAAACCTAACGCTGAACCTAAACCTAACCCTGACCCCTACTCTACGCCTAACGATAACCCTGCCCCTAACAATGTCTAACCCTAACCCTGAACCTAACTCTAACCCTAACCTTAACCCAGACCTAAAACTAACTGAAAACACTGACCCTGACTCTGACTGTGAGCCTGACCATAAACCTAAACCTAACCCTAACCCTAACCATAACCATAACCCTAATCCTAACTCTAACACTAAGCTTAACTCTAAGCCTAACTCTAACCCTGAACATGACTGTGAGCCTACCCTAACCCTAACCCTAAATGTAAACCTAAATGCTGACCATAGTATGGACCCAGAACCTAAAACTAATGCTGACCCTGACGGTAAAACGAAACCCTACCCTAACCCAATCCCTAACCCTGACCCTAACACAGTCTAACCCTAAACCTAATCGTAACCGTACTTCTAACCCTAACCCTAAAACCAAACGCTAACCTTTCCCCTGAACCTAAACCTCTCCCTAACCCTAACCCTAACCCTAACCCTAACCCTAACCCTAAACCTGACCAAACCTTACTTTGACAATGACCCAAACATTGCCAATAAAACAAATCCTGAATATGACCCTAAATCTATCCCTGTCCATGACCTTCACCCTGAACCTAACACTGACGCTGACCCTAAACCTAACCCTCACCCTAACACTGACCCAGACCCTGACCCTCACACTAACACTGACCCTGCCTGTGCACCTAACACTAAACCAAACCATAAACATAAACCTGAACCTGACCCTACCAGGGGCCATGACCCGAAACGTAACGCTGACCCTAACCTAACACTAACCCCTAACCCTAACCCTGACCCCCACCCAAACCCTGTCTAAACGTAACCCTCAACCTAACTCTAACCCTAACCATAACCCTCCCATGAGGTTTGACTGCAGGATGGGAGCTCCTCAGATCCTTGGGAGAGCTACCCACCCTTTCCCATGTGGGGACATGACCTCGGACATCCCCAGACAGAAAGAGGCATATGTGTTTGAGCGCTCGCATGCACACGCACACACACACACACACACACAAACACACACACGCACACAACCCATCTCTGCCCAGCGAGGGGTCAGAGGTGGACACCAAGGGAAAATGGTGGGCAAAAAGGGTGAAAGAAGCAAGAGGTTGGAGACAGCTCGGCCATGGGGTCAGGGGCATCAGGACTCCTGGCCAGGAACGAAATCCAAAGGCGGGGGAGGGGAGACAGGATGGGCTGATGGTCAAGGGGTCCCCAAGGGGACCAGGGGCTTTGAAAGGGCACTGGGTGGGGACAGTGTTTGGGGTCTGGTGTCCATCACCACCCTGGACTACTGGAGGTTGGAAGAGGTAACCAACCTGTGTGAACAAAGCAACAACACTGAAGGCCTCCCCTTAATCTTTTATCAATGGGGCCATAGCTACAGGGTGTCCCTAGTCTCCCACAGGCTTGCAGAAGAGCCTGTAGGCCTTGAATCTCTATCTGAGACCGACTGTGCTCCCAGTCTTGGGTAAATGCTTTCTACTCCCTCGAGGTCCTTCTGAGCAGAAGACAGGCTGGAGGCTCGGTGGGTTCACATTGTGAGCTTGCAGAATGTTGCAGAACATTAGGCCCCTGGCCTGGGGACCAAGGTCAGGACCCTCCTTGTTGCAGCTTCAGGGTCCCCTTTGGGAAGAGGTTCCAGAGTCCGTGCTCTGCTCAGGGTGAGAAGGCCTAACTCAAAACGGAACCAAGCACCAGCACAGGAGAGGGAAACAGGGACAACGGAGAGCCCAACGGAATTGGAACACACGTATCCAGGCACCCACATTCCAGAGAAAACAACCCTGCCAAGCTCATTTCTGGGAACAGCCGGAAGGAAACGACAGGTTCTTCTGCTGTCTACTGAAGCCCAGAGAATGCAGGCAGAGGAGAGCTCGCCCGACAGACAAGCTCCCTCACTGAGCATGTCATGTAGGCTTCCCCGTCGCCTCTGGCCCTTTTGGCAAAATAATCGCGAGTTGACACTGAGGGGCTCAGATTCAGAGAATCCCACACCTTCTGATTGACCCGTGTAGCCCTAGGACTCCTCCCCCAGTGTGTGTGTGTGTGTGTGTGTGTGTGTGTGCGTGTAAAGAGAGATCATCGGGCGTGGTGATGCACTGAGCAGGAGCAGGCTTATGAGGGCACTGATGCCTGGTTGGCAGGTCATGTTCACGCCCCAGGTTAGGGCAGACTGGTGGGAGCGAATGTGGGGGCTGCACCCTTTTGCTCAGGGTTTATTCTGAGACCCTACAGGGACGGGTCAATGACCCAGTTCCGGGGCTAAGCCTAATACTATCCCTTGACCCTGACCCTGACTTTGAGCCAGACCCAAAACTTAAACCTAGCCGTGACCCTACTCTGACCCTTACCCAGATACTGACCCAAAACCTAATCATAAATCTAAGCCTGATGCTGACCCTGATCCAGACCTTGAACCTAAACCTAACCTGACCTTACTCTAACACTGCCTCATCCATCACCGTGACCCAGACTCTGACCCTAATCATAACCCTGACCCTAACCAAATCCTGACTCTAATCCTAACACTGACCAAACATTGAGCCTAACCTTAACCATAACCCTATAGGTAATCCTAAGGCTGACCCTTATAGGACACTGAACCTCAAATTAACGCTGACACTAACCCTAACACTAACACCAACCCAAAACAACCCCAAACTTGACACTACGCTGTCTAAACCAAAAACTAAACATATCCCTACTGCTAAACCTAACCTTAACCAAAAACTCAAATGGCTCCCCTGGAACTAAACCTGACCCTGAACCGAAATTTGACCCTAAAACAAAGCCTGACCCCGACCCTAAACTGACTCTGGCCCTGACCTTCACTTTGACCCTGACACTGACCCTGACTCTAAACCTAACCCTGACCCTAACACTGATCCAAAACTAACCCTGCCGCCATCCCGAACCTGGAACCTAAACCATAGCCTCACCCTGAACCTTTATCTGACCCTGGCCCTGACCTTCACATTGACCCTGACCGTCACCCTAATCCAAAGCGTGACACCCTCCTATGTTTGACCCTAACGCTAAACCTGACCGTGAATGTGTTCCCAACCCTAACCGTAATCCTACGTTAAACCTATCCCTGATCTAATACTGACCATGAACCTAAACCTAATGCTGAGGCTAAACCTAACACTAAACCCTACCCTAACCCAAACCCTAACCCAGACCTTTACGAGGTCTAACTCTAACCATAACCCTACTTCTAACCCTAATCCTAACTCCTTACCCAAACCTTGCCCCTAAACCTAACCCTGACACTGAACCGAATATTGACCTTAAACCAAATCCTGACCCTGAACATAAACCAGACCACGGCCCAGACCTTCACCTGACCCTGAACCTAAACCTAACCCTGACAATAGCACTGACCCAAAACTAACCCTGTCATTGAGCTGAACGTGGACCCTAAACCAAAACCAGATCCAGACCCTAAACCTGACACTGGCCCTGAAATTCACCCTGACCCTGACCCAGACCCTGACCATAAACCTAAACCTGACCCTAACGGTGACCCTGACCCTGACCCAAACACTAACCCTGAAGCTGACTGTGACTCTGACCCTAACTGTAACCTTAAACGTAACCCTGACCCTGACCCTGACATGGACCATGACACAAAACATAACAATGACCCTTCCCTACAACTAACCCCTAAACCTAACGCTGACCCTGACCGTAAACCGGTCCATCCCTAATCCTCAAACTAACTCCAATACTCACCCTAACCCCATACTTTAAACCTAACCCTGAACCTATCCCTGAATCTGACCTGAACCTAACCCGGAACTTTGCCGAAACTTGACACTTATCTGAACCTTGACCCTAAACAGAACCCTGGCCCTGACCTAAACCTGACCCTAATACTTTCACTGACACTGATCATAAACCTAACTCTGACCAAGACCGTGAGCGTGTCCAGAACACTAACCCTAATGCTAAATTAGTCCTGACCCTAATCATAACCCAGAATCTAAAAATAAAGCAGACCTTACCCTAAGCTTGACCCTAACCCTGACCTTGAACCTGACCCTAACACTGAACCTGACACCAAACCTATCCCTGACCCTGACCCTTATTCTGACACTAACCCTAACCCTGACACTGACTGTGAGCCTGACCATAAACCTAACCCTGAACCTAAACCTAACCCTGACCCCTACCCTACGCCTAACGATAATCCTGAACCTAACAATGTCTAACTCTAACCCTGAACCTAACTCTAATCCTAAACTTAACCCTAAACCTAAAACTAACTGAAAACCCTGACCCGGACTCTGACTGTGAGCCTGACCATAACCTAACCCTAACCCTAAACCTAACCCTAACTCTAACCTTAACCTTAACCCAGACCCTAAACCTAACCCTAACCCTAACCCTGAACATGACTGTGAGCCTGACCCTAACCCTAACCCTAAATGTAACCCTAAATGCTGACCCTAGTATGGACCCAGAATCTAAAACTAATGCTGACCCTGACGATAAAACGAAACCCTACCCTAACCCAAACCCTAACCCTGACCCTAACACAGTCTAACCCTAACCCGAACCATAACCGTACTTCTAACCCTAACCCTAAAACCAAACCCTAACCTTTCTCCTGAACCTAACCCTCTCCCTGACCCTAACTCTAACCCTAATCCTAAACCTGACCAAACCTAACTCTGACACTGACCCGAATATTGCCAATAAAACAAAGCCTGAATATGACCCTAAATCTATCCCTGTCCATGAGCTTCACCCTGAACCTAACACTGACACTGACCCTAAACCTAACCCTCACCCTAACACTGACCCAGACCCTGACGCTCACACTAACAATGACCCTGCCTGTGCACCTGACACTAAACCTAACCATAAACTTAAACCTGAACGTGACCCAACCAGGGGCCATGACCCGAAACCTAACACTGACCCTAACCATAACACTAAACCCTAACCCTAACCGTGACCCAGACCCAAACCCTGTCTAAACATAACCCTCAACCTAACTCTAACCCTAACCCTAACCCTCCCATGAGATTTGCCTGCAGGATGAGAGCTCCTCAGATCTTTGGGGAGAGCTATCCACCCTTTCCCATGTGGGGACATGACCTCGGACATCCCCAGACAGAAAGAGGCATATGTGTTTGAGCGCTCGCATGCACACACACACACACACACACACACACACACACACCCATCTCTGCCCATAGAGGATACAGAGGTGGACACCAAGGGAAAAAGGTGGGTAAAAAGGTTGAAAGAAGAAAGAGGTTGGAGACAGCTCGGCCATGGGGTCAGGGGCATCAGGACTCCTGGCCAGGAACGAAATCCAAAGGCGGGGGAGGGAAGACAGTAAGGGATGACGGTCAAGGGGTCCCCAAGGGGACCAGGGGCTCAGCAAGGGCACTGGGTAGGGACAGTGTTTGGGGTTTGGTGTCCATCACCACCCTGGACTACTGGAGGTTGGAAGAGGTAACCAACCTGTGTGAACAAAGCAACAACACTGAAGGCCTCCCCTTACTCTTTTATCAATGGGGCCATAGAGACAGGGTGTCCCTAGTCTCCCACAGGCTTGTAGAAGAGCCTGTAGGCCTTGAATCTCTATCCGAGACCCACTGTGCTCCCAGTCTTGGGTCAATGCTTTCTAATCCCTCGAGGTCCTTCTGAGCAGAAGACAGGCTGGAGGCTCGGGGGATTCACATTGTGAGCTTGCAGAATGATGCAGAGCATTAGGCCCCTGGCCTGGGGTCAAGGTCAGGACACTCCTTGTTGCAGCTTCAGGGTCCCCTTTGGGAAGAGGTTCCAGAGTCCGTGCTCTGCTCAGGGTGAGAAGGCCTTACTCAAAACGGAACCAAGCACCAGCACAGGAGAGGGAAACAGGGACAACGGAGAGCCCAACGGAATTGGAACGCACGTATCCAGGCACCCACATTCCAGAGAAAACCACCCTACCCAGCTCATTTCTGGGAACAGCCTGAAGGAAACGACAGGTTTTTCTGCTGTCTACCGAAGCCCAGAGAATGCAGGCAGAGGAGAGATCTCCCGCCAGACAAGTTCCCTCACTGGGCAGGTCATGGAGGCTTCCCTGTCGCCTCTATCCCATTGGCAAAATAATCGCGAGGTGACACCGAGGGGCTCAGATTCAGAGAATCCCACACCTTCTGATTGACCCGTGTAGCCCTAGGACTCCTCCCCGAGTGTGTGTTTGTGTGTGTGTGTGTGTGTAAAGAGAGATCATCGGGCGTGGTGATGCCCTGAGCAGGAGCAGGCTTATGAGGGGACTGATGCCTGGTTGGCATGTCATGTTCTCGCCCCAGGTTAGGGTAGACTGGTGGTAGCGAATGTGGGGGCTCACCCTTTTGCCCTGGGTTTATCCTGAGACCCTACAGGCACGGGTGAATGACCCAGTTGCGGGGCTAAGCCTAATACTATCTCCTGACCCTACCCTAACCCTGACCGTGACTTTGAGCCAGACCCAAAACTTAAACCTAGCCGTGACCCTACTCTGACCCTTACCGAGATACTGACCCAAACCCTAATCATAATTCCAAGCCTGATGCTGACCCTGATCCAGACCCTGAACCTAAACCTAACCTGACCTTACACTATCTCTGACTCATCCATCACCGTGACCCTGACTCTGACCCTAATCATAACCCTGACCCTAACCAAATCCTGACCCTAATCCTAACACTGACCAAACTTTGAGCCTAACCTTAACCGTAACCCTAAAGGTAATCCTAACCCTGACCCTAATAGGACCCTGAACCTCAAACTAACGCTGACCCTAACCCTAACACTAACCCCTACCCAAAACAACGCCAACCGTGACACTACGCTGTCTAACCCTAAAACTTAACATAAAACTACTGCTAACCCTAACCCTAACAAAAACTCAAATGGTTCCCCTGGAACTAAACCTGACCCTGAACCGAAATTTGACCCTAAAACAAAGCCTGACCCTGACCCTAAACTGACTCTGGCCTTGCCTTTCACTTTGACCCTGATGCTGCCCTGACTCTAAACCTAACCTGGACCCTAACACTGACCCAAAACTAACCTTGCCTCCGTCCCGAACCTGGACCCTAAAGCAAAGCCTCACCCTGACCCTATATCTGACCCTGGCCCTGACCTTCACAGTGACCCTGACCCTGACCCTAATCCAAAGCCTGACACCCTCCTAAGCTTGACCCTAAGCCTAACCCTGACCGTGAATGTGTTCCCAACCCTAAACCTAATCCTAAAGTTAACCCTATCCCTGATCTAATACCGACCATGAACCTAAACCTAATGCTGAGGCTAAACCTAACACTAAACCCTACCCTAACCCAAACCCTAACCCAGACCTTTACGAGGTCTAACTCTAACCATAACCCTACTTCTAACCCTAATCCTAACTCCTTACCCAAACCTTGCCCCTAAACCTAACCCTGACACTGAACCGAATATTGACCTTAAACCAAATCCTGACCCTGAACATAAACCAGACCACGGCCCAGACCTTCACCTGACCCTGACCCTAAACCTAACCCTGACAATAGCACTGACCCAAAACTAACCCTGTCATTGAGCTGAACGTGGACCCTAAACCAAAACCAGATCCAGACCCTAAACCTGACACTGGCCCTGAAATTCACCCTGACCCTGACCCAGACCCTGACCATAAACCTAAACCTGACCCTAACGGTGACCCTGACCCTGACCCAAACACTAACCCTGAAGCTGACTGTGACTCTGACCCTAACTGTAACCTTAAACGTAACCCTGACCCTGACCCTGACATGGACCATGACACAAAACATAACAATGACCCTTCCCTACAACTAACCCCTAAACCTAACGCTGACCCTGACCGTAAACCGGTCCATCCCTAATCCTCAAACTAACTCCAATACTCACCCTAACCCCATACTTTAAACCTAACCCTGAACCTATCCCTGAATCTGACCTGAACCTAACCCGGAACTTTGCCGAAACTTGACACTTATCTGAACCTTGACCCTAAACAGAACCCTGGCCCTGACCTAAACCTGACCCTAATACTTTCACTGACACTGATCATAAACCTAACTCTGACCAAGACCGTGAGCGTGTCCAGAACACTAACCCTAATGCTAAATTAGTCCTGACCCTAATCATAACCCAGAATCTAAAAATAAAGCAGACCTTACCCTAAGCTTGACCCTAACCCTGACCTTGAACCTGACCCTAACACTGAACCTGACACCAAACCTATCCCTGACCCTGACCCTTATTCTGACACTAACCCTAACCCTGACACTGACTGTGAGCCTGACCATAAACCTAACCCTGAACCTAAACCTAACCCTGACCCCTACCCTACGCCTAACGATAATCCTGAACCTAACAATGTCTAACTCTAACCCTGAACCTAACTCTAATCCTAAACTTAACCCTAAACCTAAAACTAACTGAAAACCCTGACCCGGACTCTGACTGTGAGCCTGACCATAACCTAACCCTAACCCTAAACCTAACCCTAACTCTAACCTTAACCTTAACCCAGACCCTAAACCTAACCCTAACCCTAACCCTGAACATGACTGTGAGCCTGACCCTAACCCTAACCCTAAATGTAACCCTAAATGCTGACCCTAGTATGGACCCAGAATCTAAAACTAATGCTGACCCTGACGATAAAACGAAACCCTACCCTAACCCAAACCCTAACCCTGACCCTAACACAGTCTAACCCTAACCCGAACCATAACCGTACTTCTAACCCTAACCCTAAAACCAAACCCTAACCTTTCTCCTGAACCTAACCCTCTCCCTGACCCTAACTCTAACCCTAATCCTAAACCTGACCAAACCTAACTCTGACACTGACCCGAATATTGCCAATAAAACAAAGCCTGAATATGACCCTAAATCTATCCCTGTCCATGAGCTTCACCCTGAACCTAACACTGACACTGACCCTAAACCTAACCCTCACCCTAACACTGACCCAGACCCTGACGCTCACACTAACAATGACCCTGCCTGTGCACCTGACACTAAACCTAACCATAAACTTAAACCTGAACGTGACCCAACCAGGGGCCATGACCCGAAACCTAACACTGACCCTAACCATAACACTAAACCCTAACCCTAACCGTGACCCAGACCCAAACCCTGTCTAAACATAACCCTCAACCTAACTCTAACCCTAACCCTAACCCTCCCATGAGATTTGCCTACAGGATGAGAGCTCCTCAGATCTTTGGGGAGAGCTATCCACCCTTTCCCATGTGGGGACATGACCTCGGACATCCCCAGACAGAAAGAGGCATATGTGTTTGAGCGCTCGCATGCACACACACACACACACACACACACACACACACACCCATCTATGCCCATAGAGGATACAGAGGTGGACACCAAGGGAAAAAGGTGGGTAAAAAGGTTGAAAGAAGAAAGAGGTTGGAGACAGCTCGGCCATGGGGGCAGCTGGCCATCAGGACTCCTGGCCAGGAACGAAATGCAAAGGCGGGGGAGGGGAGACAGGATGGGATGATGGTCAAGGGGTCCCCAAGGGGACCAGGGGCTCAGCAGGGCACTGGGTAGGGACAGTGTTTGGGGTCTGGTGTCCATCACTACCCTGGAGTACTGGAGGTTGGAAGAGGTAACCAACCTGTGTGGACAGAGCTACAACACCGAAAGCCTCCCCTTACTCTTTTATCAATGGGGCCATAGAGACAGGGTGTCCCTAGTCTCCACAGGCTTGTAGAAGAGCCTGTAGGCCTTGAATCTCTATCTGAGACCCACTGTGCTCCCAGTCTTGGGTCAATGCTTTCTAATCCCTCGAGGTCCTTCTGAGCAGAAGACAGGCTGGAGGCTCGGGGGCCTGACATTGTGAGCTTGCAGAATGATGCAGAGCACTAGGCCCGTGGCCTGGGGACCAAGGTCAGGACCCTCCTTGTTGCAGCTTCAGGGTTCCCTTTGGGAAGAGGTTCCAGTGTCCGTGCTCTGCTCAGGGTGAGAAGGCCTTACTAAGCATGGAAAAAAGCACCAACACAGGAGAGGGAAACAGGGACAATGGAGAGCCCAACGGAATTGGAATGCACGGATCCAGGCAACCACATTCCAGAGAAAACCACCCTGCCCAGTTCATATCTGGGAACAGCTTGAAGGAAACGACAGGTTCTTCTGCTGTCTACCGAAGCCCAGAGAATGCAGGCAGAGGAGAGCTCGCCCGCCAGACGAGTTCCCTCACTGGGCAGGTCATGTCAGGCTTCCCCGGTGCCTCTGGGCCTTTTGGCAAAATAATCGCGAGGTGACACCGAGGGGCTCAGATTCAGAGAATCCCACACCTTCTGATTGACCTGTGTAGCCCTAGGACTCCTCCCCGAGTGTGTGTGTGTGTATGTGTGTGTGTGTGTGTAAAGAGAGATCATCGGGGGTGGAGATGGCCTGAGCAGGAGCAGGCTTATGAGGGGACTGATGCCTGGTTGGCAGGTCATGTTCACGCCCCAGGTTAGGGCTGACTGGTGGGAGCGAATGTGTGTGCCGCATCCTTTTGCCCAGGGTTTATCCTGAGACCCTACAGGGACGGGTCAATGACCCAGTTGCGGGGCTAAGCCTAATACTAACCCCTGACCCTGACCCCAACCCTGACCCTGACTGTGAGCCAGACCCAAAACTTAAACCTAGCCTTGACCCTACTCTGACCCTTACCGAGATACTGACCCAAACCCTAATCAGAAATCTAAGCCTGATGCTGACCCTGATCCAGACCCTGAACCTAAACCTAACCTGACCTTACTCTAACCCTGACTCATCCATAACCCTGACCCTGACTCTGACCCTAATCATAACCCTGACCCTAACCAAATCCTGACCCTAATCCTAACACTGACCAAACTTTGAGCCTAACCTTAACCGTAACCCTAAAGGTAATCCTAACCCTGACCCTAATAGGACCCTGAACCTCAAACTAACGCTGACCCTAACCCTAACACTAACCCCAACCCAAAACAACCCCAACCCTGACACTACGCTGTCTAACCCTGAAACTAAACATAACCCTACTGCTAACCATAACCCTAACCAAAAATATAAACGGCTCTCCTGGAACTAAACCTGACCCTGAACCGAAATTTGACCCTAAAACAAAGCCTGACCCTGACCCTATACTGACTCTGGCCCTGACCTTCACTTTGACCCTGACCCTGACCCTGACTCTAAACCTAACCCTGACGCTAACACTGACCCAAAACTAACCCTGCTCCCGTCCCGAACCTGGACCCTAAACCAAATCCTCACCCTGACCCTTTATCTGACCCTGGCCCTGACCTTCACAGTGACCCTGACCCTGACCCTAATCCAAAGACTGACACCCTCCTAAGCTTGACCCTAACCCTAACCCTGAACGTGAATGTGTTCCCAACCCTAACCGTAATCCTAAAGGTTACCCTATCCCTGATCTAATACCGACCATGAACCTAAACCTAATGCTGAGGCTAACCCTAACACTAAACCCTACCCTAACCCAAACCCTAACCCAGATCTTTACGCTGTCTAACTCTAACCATAACCCTACTTCTTTTTTTTCCAATTTATTTATTTTCAGATAAACAGTATTCATTATTTTTTCACCACACCCAGTGCTCCATGCAAGCCGTGCCCTCTATAATACCCACCACCTGGTACCCCAACCTCCCACCCCCCACCACTTCAAACCCCTCAGACTGTTTTTCAGAGTCCATAGTCTTTCATGGTTCCCCTCCCCTTCCAATTTACCCAGATTCCCTACTCCTCTCTAACGCCCCTTGTCCTCCATGCTATTTGTTATGCTCCACAAATAAGTGAAACCATATGATAATTGACTCTCTCTGCTTGACTTATTTCACTCAGCATAATCTCTTCCAGTCCCGTCCATGTTGCTACAAAAGTTGGGTATTCATCCTTTCTGATGGAGGCATAATACTCCATAGTGTATATGGACCACATCTTCCTTATCCATTCATCCGTTGAAGGGCATCTTGGTTCTTTCCATAGTTTGGCAACTGTGGCCATTGCTGCTATAAACATTGGGGTACAGATGGCCCTTCTTTTCACGACATCTGTATCTTTGGGGTAAGTACCCACGAGTGCAATTGCAGGGTCGTAGGGAAGCTCCATTTTTAATTTCTTGAGGAATCTCCACACTGTTCTCCAAAGAAGCTGCACCAACTTTCATTCCCACCAACAGTGGAAGAGGGTTCCCCTTTCTCCACATCCTCTCCAACACATGTTGTTTCCTGTTTTGTTAATTTTGGCCATTCTAACTGGTGTAAGGTGATATCTCAATGTGGTTTTCATTTGAATCTCCCTGAGGGCTAATGATGATGAGCATTTTTTCATGTGTCTGATAGCCATTTCTATGTCTTGATTGGAGAAGTGTCTGTTCATAACTTCTGCCCATTTTTTGATGTGTTTGTCTGTTTCGTGTGGGTTGAGTTTGAGGAGTTCATTATAGATCCTGGATATCAACCTTTTGTCTGTACTGTCATTTGCAAATATCTTCTCCCATTCCGTGGGTTGCCTCTTTGTTTTTTTGACTGTTTCCTTTGCTGTGCAGAAGCTTTTGATTTTGATGAAGTCCCAGAAGTTTATTTTCGCTTTTGTTTCCTTTGCCTTTGGAGACGTATCTTGAAAGAAGTTGCTGTGGCTAATATCAAAGAGATTACTGCCTATGTTCTCCTCTAAGCTTCTGATGGATTCCTGTCTCACTTTGAGGTCTTTTATCCATTTTGAGTTGATCTTTGTGTACGGTGTAAGAGAATGGTCGAGGTTCATTCTTCTACATATAGCTGTCCAGTTTTCCCAGCACCATTTATTGAAAAGACTGTCTTTTTTCCACTGTATATTTTTTCCTGTTGTGTCAAAGATTAATTGACCATAAGTTGAGGGTCCATATCAGGGCTCTCTACTCTGTTCCACTGGTCTATGTGTCTGTTTTTATGCCAGTACCATGCTGTCTTGGTGATCACAGCTTTGTAATAAAGCTTGAAATCAGGTAAGGTGATGCCGCCAGCTTTATTTTTGTTTTTCAACATTTCCTTAGTGATTCGGGGTCTCTTCTGATTCCATACAAATTTTAGGATTATTTGCTCCAGCTCTTTGAAGAATGCCGGTGGAATTTGATCGGAATGGCATTAAAAGTATAGATTGCTCTAGGCCGTATAGACATTTTAACAATGTTTATTCTTCCGATCCAAGAGCATGGAATGGTCTTCCATCTTTTTGTGTCTTCTTCAATTTCTTTCATGAGTGTTTTATAGTTCCTCAAGTACAGATCCTTTACCTCTTTAGTTAGGTTTATTCCCAGGTATCTTATGGTTCTTGGTGGTATAGTAAATGGAATCGATTCTCTAATTTCCCTTTCTGTATTTTCCTTGTTAGTGTATAAGAAAGCCACTGATTTCTGCACATTGACTTTGTATCCTGCCACGTTGCTGAATTGCTGTATGAGTTCTAGTAGTTTGGGGGTGGAGTATTTTGGGTTTTCCATATATAAAGAATCATGTCATCTGCGAAGAGAGAGTGTTTGACTTCTTCATTACCAATTTGGATACCTTTTATTTCTCTCTGTTTTCTGATTGCTGTTGCTAGGACTTCTAATACTATGTTGAACAAGATTGGTGAAAGTGGGCATCCTTGTCTTGTTCCTGATCTCAATGGGAAGGCTGCAAGCTTTTTCCCGTTGAGGATGATATTTGCTGTGTGTCTTTCATAGATAGATTTGATGAGGTTCAGGAATGTTCCCTCTATCCCTATACTTTGAGGCGTTTTAATCAGGAACGGATGTTGGATTTTGTCAAATGCTTTTTCAGCATCAATTGAGAGGACCATGTGGTTCTTCTCTCTTCTCATATTAATTTGTTGTATCACATTGATTGATTTGCGAATGTTGAACCATCCTTGTAGCCCAGGGATGAATCCCACCTGATCATGGTGGATAATCTTTTTAATGTGCTGTTGGATCCTGTTGGCTAGGATCTTGTTGAGAATCTTAGCATCCATATTCATCAGTGATATTGGTCTGAAATTCTCCTTTTTGGTAGGGTCCTTGCCTGGTTTGGGTATCAGGGTAATGCTGGCTTCATAGAAAGAGACTGGAAGTTTTCCTTCTGCTTCAATTTTTTGAAACAGCTTCAGGAGAATAGGTGTTATTTCTTCTTGGAAGGTTTGGTAGAATTCCCCAGGGAATCCGTCAGGTCCTGGGCTCTTGTTTTTTGGGAGGTTTTTGATCACTGCTTCAATCTCGTTATTAGATATCGGTCTATTCAGGTTGTCGATTTCTTCCTGGTTCAATTTTGGTAGTTTATATTTTTCCAGGAATGCATCCATTTCATCTAGGTTGCTAAGCTTATTGGCATATAACTGTTCGTAATAACTTCTGATGATTGTTTCTACTTCCTTGGCGTTAGTTGTGATCTTTCCCATTTCATTCACAATTTTATGAATTTGGGATTTCTCTCTTTTCTTTCGGATTAGTGTAGCCAGTGGCTTATCGATCTTATTGATTCTTTCAAAAAACCAGCTTTTAGTTTCATTGATACGATCTACTGTATCTCTGGTTTCTCCCTCATTGATCTCAGCTGTAATATTGATGACTTCCCTGCTTATGTGTGGAGTTGGTTTGATTTGTTGTTGATCCTCCAGTTCTTTAAGGTGTAGAGACAGCTGGTGTGTTCTGGATTTTTCAATTTTTTTGAGCAAGGCTTGGATGGCTATATATATTTCCCTTAGGACCAGCTTTGCTGTATCCCATAGGTTTTGGACCGAAGTGTCTTCATTCTCATTGGTTTCCATGAATTGTTTCAGTTCATCTTTGATCTCCTGGTTGATCCAAGCATTCTTAAGCAAGGTGGTCTTTAGCTTCCAGGTGTTTGAGTTCCTTCGGAACTTTGCCTTGTGATTGAGCTCCAGTTTCAAAGCATTGTGATCTGAGAATATGCAGGGAATCAATTCAGTCTTTTGGTATCGGTTGAGTCCTGATTTGTGACCCAGTATGTGGTCTATTCTGGAGAAGGTTCCGTGTGCACTTGAGAAGAATGAGTATTCTGCTGTTTTAGGGTGGAATGTTCTGTATATATCTATGAGGTCCATCTGGTCCAATGTGTCATTCAATGCTCTTGTTTCTTTATTGATTTTCTGCTTCGATGATCTGTCTAATTCTGAAAGAGGCGTGTTAAGATCTCCTACGATTAGTGTATTCATATCAATATGACTCTTTATCTTGATTAACAGTTTTCTTAAGTAATTGGCTGCTCCCATATTGGGAGCATAGATATTTACAATTGTTAGATCATCTTGGTGGATAGTCCCTTTAAGGATTATGTAGTGTCCTTCTGTATCTCTGACTACAGCCTTTAGTTTGAAGTCTAATTTATCTGATATGAGAATCGCTACCCCAGCCTTCTTTTGAGTCCCATTGTCATGAAAGATGCTTCTCCACCCTTTCACTTTCAGTCTGCATGTATCTTTAGGTTCAAAATGGGTCTCTTGTAGACAGCATATGGATGGGTCCTGTCGTTTTATCCGATCTGCAACCCTGTGCCGTTTTATGGGTGCATTTAGGCCATTCACATTGAGAGTGATTATTGATAGATACGTTTTTATTGACATCGAGTTACCTTTGAAGTCTTTCTTTCTGTAGACTGTCTCTATATTTCTGTTCAATGCTATTCTTGGGATTTTTCCTCTTTTATAGAACCCCCCTTAATATTTCCTGCAGTATCGGCTTGGTGGTTGCATAGTCTTTTAAGCCTTGCCGGTCTTGGAAACTCTTTATCTCTCCATCCATTTTGAATGTCAGTCTTGCTGGATAAAGTATTCTTGGCTGCATGTTCTTCTCATTTAGTGCCCTGAATATATCTTGCCAGCCTCTTCTGGCTTGCCAGGTCTCTGTGGACAGGTCTGACGTTATTCTGATGGGCTTCCCTCTGTAAGTAAGGAGCCTCTTTGCCCTGGCGGCTTTCAAGAGATTATACCTACAATTATAATTCCTCAATTTGACTATCAGGTGTCGTGATGTTTTTTTGGAGTGTATAATCTTGGGTGGAGACCGTTCAGCCTCTAGTACATGAACGCTGGTTTCATTCGCGAGATTCAGAAAATTTTCATGAAGGACTTGTTCCACGATATCTTCTAGACTTCTTTCTTTCTCCTCCCCTTCAGGAATTCCAATAATTCTGACGTTGGAAAGCTTCATGGCATCATTTATTTCCCTGATTCTGCTTTCGTGGGATCTAAGCTGTTTGTTCCAGGCTTCCTCCTGATCCTTTCTCTCTATCTATTTGTCTTCCAGATCACTAATTTTATCTTCTGTCTCAGTTACCCTAGCTTTGAGAGAGTTTAGATTAGATTGGAACTCATTGAGAGCATTGTGGACCTCCTCCCTGGTAGATTTAAGCTCCGCCCTAACATTGTGAACATCCTGTCTGGTCGCTTTCATTTCGGCCCTAATCAATTCTGTTTGGTCATCCATGTCTTTCTCCAACCTAGCTATTGCCGGGATAATTGTTAGCCTGAATTCTCTTTCCGTCATATTGTCTATGTTGATAGCCGTTAGCTCTGTTGCAGAAGTTCCATCCTCTGTATTTTTCTTCTGTTGGGCATCCCTCCTCCTAGTCATTTTGGTGGGAGAAGACTGAACAGATGTAGCTGGATGTATCAACTCTGGTGCAGCCAAGGTGCACCCTGGAACACTTCTGAGCAATCAGGATTCCCCACCTAAATGACAGACAAAAGAAAAGAAAAAGAAAAAGAATATAAGGAAAAGAAGAAAAAAAAATAAAAGAGAGAGAGAGAGACAGGGAAGATGAAAGAGAAGGTTCAGCCCAGATGGGCCCCAAGGTAAGATTTATGAAGTACACAAACAAAAAGAGATAGAAAGACTGATACAATTATATGGCAAGAGAAAGAAGAAAAGAAAAAAAAAAGAAAAAAAAAATATATATATGCAAATAAAGAAAGAACCTCGTCAAAAAGAACCACAAGTGTAAAATTTATATGCTATCAGGACAAACTCAAAAAACACAGAAACACTGGTGGAAGAAGATGGGAGAGTTCTTATAAATTCTCAGTGTGTGCGAGGAAGGTTGTTTTGATTCTTCCTGGATGTATCTTGATATCTTTTTTAAAGGAATCAACTTTCCTAAGATAAAGGGGATTAAAAATTGGTTTACCTATATGGGTAGTATTGATTGGGGAAAGGGGATTACTTTGAAGTTAACTCTATATGAATATTAGAGGATAAAAATAAAAAGGAATATACTAGACTAAATAAACTAAAATTTTAAAAAAAGGAATTCAAAAAATAAAAATGCAAAAGAAAAACATAGGTGTATGTATGAAAAAGTTCAGGTTAGAAAGGTATTATGGAATTTGATGTATTGTGCAGCTCACTGTGGTGGTAAATAGGTTAAAAAAATTACCTATGTGTAATTACCTATGTGTATATATATATATATATATATATATGAACCGGAATAGTGGAAACGAGTGAATAATACAAGTTTTCCTATGAAGTAGTGGTGGTTCTCTTGTAGTCCTTTTTTTTTTTTCTTTCTTGGTTTGTTTTCTGGGGGAGGGGCCTGCCACATGGGTTGTCAGTCAATGATATTTCCTGAGTTGAGTCCCCCCGCCCCATCAAGGGGGTGGGCTCTGGGGAAACTGGTTTTTTTCAGGCTTTTGTTCTCTGGCGGTTTTTTTTTTTTTTTTTTTTTTGCTTGTTCACTTTTTTTCCTCTCACCTTGACCGCCTTTGATGGTTTTTGTAGTATTAAAAGAAATCAAGAGCACCTGGGTGGCTCAGTGGGTTAAGCCGCTGCCTTCGGCTCAGGTCATGATCTCAGGGTCCTGGGATCGAGTCCCGCATCGGGCTCTCTGCTCAGCAGGGAGCCTGCTTCCCTCTATCTCTCTCTCTGCCTGCCTCTCTGCCTACTTGTGATCTCTGTCTGTCAAATAAATAAATAAAATCTTTAAAAAAAAATAAATGAAATAAAACCGCACCCTGATCTCCGTCTCAGAGAGAAGCCTCAGTCTGGGTGCAGAAGCTGAATAAATTCCCCCTTGGATGCTGGCAGCGCAGGTTCCAAGTTGCAGACCCTGGGGGCGAGAGATCTTTTGCTCGTCCCCAAAGCCAAGGCAGTGGCAGCTGTCTGGGAGCTCCTGACCGCCAGAGAGGTTCCAAGCAGCGATCGCACACTGAGATGTTGCCGACAGCCCAGGCTGGGAGTGTCTGGCTTGCGAGCACCTCTTTTCAGAGGCGGCTGTGGGTCGGGCGCGCGTCTGGGGCACTGAGAACGGGGCGCTGGTCAATAAGCTGCAGGCTGCGCTTTTGCGCGCCTCTGTCCAGGGAAGAGTTTCGCGCGCGCGCTGCTTAGACTTTGAAACAATGGTGCAGGTCAAGAAGCGCCCCCGGGCCTTAGTAACCCAGGAGAGCTCGAGGGACATGCGCGCGCATCTCAAGCTTTGTGGTAGGGCTAGCTCGCATTCTGCAGACCAGCGCAGCTCCCATCCCCTCACAGGAGCCGGAACCCACGAGCTCTGGGGCGCGCTGGTGGCTTAGGGACCAGGAGCTGGTTTCTCCGCTGCACTCTCTCTGCCTCCATGCTGGGGAGGCCGTCTGGGACCGGGGACTTAAGCCCCTGTCCCTAGCCGCCCCGATTTCCACAATTTACCCCCGCAATCCTTTGCTCTATTGGAGTGCTTTCAACCAGTATCCAAGTTAATGCTGGTCCCCAGAGGCAGGGTACTCTCGCTCGTATTGTGGTATTACTTTCGCACCGGTCGCCTCTGGTGGCTCCCTCCCCCTTTTGTTTATCTTCTGATATCAGTCCGCCGTTCCCATTCCGCTTTACCTGCTCACTGGCGTCTTCTGCCCTTGTACAGATCCAGACGTGTATAATTCTGATCTCAGGCTGATTTCATGGGTGATCGGAGTTCTTTGGAATGTAATCAGCTCACTTTGGGGTACCAGCTGAAAAGAGGCCTCTTCCTAGTACCCCGCCATCTTGTCCCCCCCATAACCCTACTTCTAACCCTAATCCCAACTCCAAACCCAAACCTTTCCCCTAAACCTAACTCTGACACTGAACCGAACATTGACCCTAAACCAAATCCTGACCCTGACCATAAACCAGACCACGGCCCAGACCTTCACCTGACCTTGACCCTAAACCTAACCCTGACAATAGCACTGACCCAAAATTATCCCTGTCCGTGTGCTGAACATGGACCCTAAACCAAAACCAGATCCTGACCCTAAACCTGACACTGGCCCTGAACTTCACCCTGACCCTGACCCAGACCCTGACCATAAACCTAAACATGACCCTAACACTGACCATAAACCTAACCCTGAACCTAAACCTAACCCTGACCCCTACCCTACGCCTAATGATAATCCTGAACCTAACAATGTCTAACTCTAACCCTCAACCTAACTATATCCTAACCTTAACCCTCAGCCTAAAACTAAATGAAAACCCTGACCTAACTCTGACTGTGAGCCTGACCATATCCTAACCCTAACCCTAACTCTAACCCTAACCTTAACCCTAACCCTAACCCTAACACTAACCCTAACCCTAACCCTTACCATGACTGTGAGCCTGACCCTAACCCTAACCCTAAATGTAACCCTAAATGCTGACCCTAGTATGGACCCAGAAGGTAAAACTAATGCTGACCCTGAGTAAATCGAAACCCTACCCAAACCCAAACTCTAACCCTGACGCTACCACAGTCTAACCCTAAACCGAACCGTAACCGTACTTCTAACACTAACCCTAAAACCAAACCCTAACCTTTCCCCTGAACCTAACCCTCTCCCTGACCCTAACCCTAACCCTAACCCTAAACCTGACCAAACCTAATTCTGACACTGACCCGGACCTTGCCAATAAAACAAATCCTGAATATGACCCTAAATCTATCCCTGTCCATGAGCTTCACCCTGAACCTAACACTGACGCTGACCCTAAACCTAACGCTCATCCTAACACTGACCCAGACCATGACGCTCACACTAACACTGACCCTGCCTGTGCGCCTGACACTAAACCTAACCATAAACTTAAACCTGAACCTGACCCTACCAGGGGCCATGAGCCGAAACCAAACGCTGACCCTAACCCTAACACTAACCCCTAACCCTAACCTTGACCCAGAACCAAACACTGTCTAAACATAACCCTCAACCTAACTCTAACCCTAACCCTCCCATGAGGTTTGCCTGCAGGATGAGAGCTCCTCAGATCCTTGGGGAGAGCTACCCACCCTTTCCCATGTGGGGACATGACCTCGGACATCCCCAGACAGCAAGAGGCTTATGTGTTTGAGCGCTCGCATGCACACACACACACACACACACACACACACACACACACATATCTCTGCCCAGCGAGGAGTCAGAGGTGGACACCAAGG
Organism: Neogale vison; assembly: GCF_020171115.1. Classification (NCBI taxonomy): domain Eukaryota; kingdom Metazoa; phylum Chordata; class Mammalia; order Carnivora; family Mustelidae; genus Neogale; species Neogale vison. The sequence continues at coordinate 51,477,258 of NC_058095.1, forward strand.
GAAAATGGTGGGTAAAAAGGGTGAAAGAAGAAAGAGGTTGGAGACAGCTCAGCCATGGGGGCAGCTGGCCATCAGGACTCCTGGCCAGGAACGAAATGCAAAGGCGGGGGAGGGGAGACAGGATGGGATGATGGTCAAGGGGTCCCCAAGGGGACCAGGGGCTCAGCAGGGCACTGGGTAGGGACAGTGTTTGGGGTCTGGTGTCCATCACCACCCTGGAGTACTGGAGGTTGGAAGAGGTAACCAACCTGTGTGGACAGAGCTACAACACCGAAAGCCTCCCCTTACTCTTTTATCAATGGGGCCATAGAGACAGGGTGTCCCTAGTCTCCACAGGCTTGTAGAAGAGCCTGTAGGCCTTGAATCTCTATCTGAGACCCACTGTGCTCCCAGTCTTGGGTCAATGCTTTCTAATCCCTCGAGGTCCTTCTGAGCAGAAGACAGGCTGGAGGCTCGGGGGGCTGACATTGTGAGCTTGCAGAATGATGCAGAGCACTAGGCCCGTGGCCTGGGGACCAAGGTCAGGACCCTCCTTGTTGCAGCTTCAGGGTTCCCTTTGGGAAGAGGTTCCAGAGTCCGTGCTCTGCTCAGGGTGAGAAGGCCTTACTAAGCACGGAAAAAAGCACCAACACAGGAGAGGGAATCAGGGACAATGGAGAGCCCAACGGAATTGGAATGCACGGATCCAGGCAACCACATTCCAGAGAAAACCACCCTGCCCAGTTCATATCTGGGAACAGCTTGAAGGAAACGACAGGTTCTTCTGCTGTCTACCGAAGCCCAGAGAATGCAGGCAGAGGAGAGCTCGCCCGCCAGACAAGTTCCCTCACTGGGCAGGTCATGTCAGGCTTCCCCGGTGCCTCTGGCCCTTTTGGCAAAATAATCGCGAGGCTACACAGAGGGGCTCAGATTCAGAGAATCCCACACCTTCTGATTGACCCGTGTAGCCCTAGGACTCCTCCCCGAGTGTGTGTGTGTGTGTATGTGTGTGTGTAAAGAGAGATCATCGGGGGTGGAGATGGCCTGAGCAGGAGCAGGCTTATGAGGGGACTGATGCCTGGTTGGCAGGTCATGTTCACGCCCCAGGTTAGGGCAGACTGGTGGGAGCGAATGTGTGTGCCGCACCCTTTTGCCCAGGGTTTATCCTGAGACCCTACAGGGACGGGTCAATGACCCAGTTGCGGGGCTAAGCCTAATACTAACCCCTGACCCTGACCCCAACCCTGACCCTGACTGTGAGCCAGACCCAAAACTTAAACCTAGCCTTGACCCTACTCTGACCCTTACCGAGATACTGACCCAAACCATAATCATAAATCTAAGCCTGATGCTGACCCTGATCCAGACCCTGAACCTAAACCTAACCTGACCTTACTCTAACCCTGACTCATCCATAACCCTGACCTGACTCTGACCCTAATCATAACCCTGACCCTAACCAAATCCTGACCCTAATCCTAACACTGACCAAACTTTGAGCCTAACCTTAACCGTAATCCTAAAGGTAATCCTAACCCTGACCCTAATAGGACCCTGAACCTCAAACTAACGCTGACCCTAACCCTAACACTAACCCCAACCCAAAACAACCCCAACCCTGACACTACGCTGTCTAACCCTGAAACTAAACCTTACTGCTAACCATAACCCTAACCAAAAATATAAACGGCTCTCCTGGAACTAAACCTGACCCTGAACCGAAATTTGACCCTAAAACAAAGCCTGACCCTGACCCTATACTGACTCTGGCCCTGACCTTCACTTTGACCCTGACCCTGACCCTGACTCTAAACCTAACCCTGACCCTAACACTGACCCAAAACTAACCCTGCCCCCGTCCCGAACCTGGACCCTAAACCAAAGCCTCACCCTGACACTTTAACTGACCCTGGCCCTGACCTTCACAGTGACCCTGACCCTGACCCTAATCCAAAGACTGACACCCTCCTAAGCTTGACCCTAACCCTAACCATGAACGTGAATGTGTTCCCAACCCTAACCGTAATTCTAAAGGTAACCCTATCCCTGATCTAATACCGACCATGAACCTAAGCCTAATGCTGAGGCTAACCCTAACACTAAACCCTACCCTAACCCAAACCCTAACCCAGACCTTTACAAGGTCTAACTCTAACCATAACCCTACATCTAACCCTAATCCTAACTCCAAACCCAAACCTTTCCCCTAAACCTAACCCTGACACTGAACCAAACATTGACCCTAAACCAAATCCTGACCCTGACCATAAACCAGACCACGGCCCAGACCTTCACCTGACCCTGATCCTAAACCTAACCCTGACAATAGCACTGACCCAAAACTAACCCTGTTCATGAGCTGAACGTGGACCCTAAACCAAAACCAGATCCTGACCCTAAACCTGACACTGTCCCTGAACTTCACCCTGACCCTTACCTAGACCCTGACCATAAACCTAAACCTGACCCTAATGGTGACCCTGACCCTGACCCAAACAATAACCCTGAAGCTGACTGTGATTCTGACCCTAACTGTAACCCTAAACGTAATCCTGACCCTGACCCTGACATGGACCATGACACGAAACATAACAATGACCCTAACCCTACCACTAACCCCTAAACCTAACGCTTACCCTGACCCTAACCCAGTCTTACCCTAACCCTCAAAGTAACTCTAATTCTCACCCTAACCCCATTATTTAACCCTAACCCTGACCCTATTTCTGATTCTGATCTAACCTTAACCCTTAACTTTGCCTTAACTTGACCCTGATCTGAACCTTGAACCTAAACAGAATCCTGGCCCTCACCCTAAACCTAACCCTGGACCTGGCCCTAAACCTGACCCTAACACTGACACTGACGCTGACTTTAAACCTAACTCGACCCAGTCCGTGAGCCTGACCAGAACCCTAAACCAAATGCTAACCTGTTCCTGACCCTAATCATAACCCAGAATCTAAATGTAAAGCTGACCTTATCCTAACCATGACCCTAACACTGACTCTGACCCTTACACTGAACCTGACCCGAATCCTAACCCTGATCCTGACCATTACTCTGACACTAACCCTAACCCTGACACCGACTGTGAGCCTGACCATAAACCTAAACCTGAACCTAACACTAACCCTGACCCCTACCCTAAGCCTAACGATAACCCTCACCCTAACAATTTCTAACCCTAAAGCTGACCCTAACTCTACACCTAACCTTAACCCTAAGCCAAAAACTAACCGAAAACCCTGACCATAACCCTGACTATGAGTTTGACCCAAACCATAAGCAGCCCTTACCCTGACCCAGACCCTGACCATGAATCAGACCGAACCATAAGCAAAACCAAAGCCTAACGCTGACCCTGATTCGGACCCTGAACATAAACCTATCCCTGACCTTACACTAACCCTGACTCAGACCCTAACCGAAAGCGTGACCCTGACCTAACCTTGAATCTACCCCTAACCCTGACCATGACTGTGAGCCTAACCTTAACCATAAACCTAAATGTAACCGTAAATGCTGACCCTAGTACGGACCCAGAACCTAAAACTAATGCTGACCCTAATGGTGAAACGAAACCCTACCCTAACCCAAACCCTAACCCTGACCCTAACACAGTGTAACCCTAACCCTAACCGTAACCGTACTTCTAAAACTAACCCTAACCTTTTCCCTGAACCTAACCCTCTCCCTGACCCTAACCATAACCCTAACCCTGACACAAACCAAACCCTGACCCTGAACTGAAACTTGCCCCTAAACCATACCTGATACTGACCCTAAATCAGACCCAGTCCCTGACCGTCACCCTGACCCTGACACTAACCCTGACCCTAAACCTAACACGCACCCTAATACTGACCCAGGCCCAGACACTCACACCAACCCTGACCCTGACTGTGAGCCTGATTCTAAACCTAACCATACACGTAAACCTGACCCTGACCCTAACACAGGCCATGACCCGAAACCTAACGTTGACACTAACCCTAACACTAAACCCTAACCCTAACCCTGACCCAAACCCTGTCTAAACCTAACCCTCAACTAACTCTAACCCTAACCCTAATCCTCCCATGAGGTTTGCATGGAGGATGAGAGCTTCTCAGATCCTTGGGGAGAGCTACCCACCCCATCCCATGTGGGGACATGATTTCAGACATCCCCAGATAGCTAGAAGCATATGTGTTTGAGCGCTCGCATGCAAGACACACACACACACACACACACACACACACACACACACACACACACCGCTCTGCCCAGCTAGGGGTCAGAGGTGGACACTAAGGGAAAATGGTGGGTAAAAAGGGTGAAAGAAGAAAGAGGTGGGAGACAGCTCGGCCATGGTGTCAGGGGCATCAGGACTCCTAACCAGGACTGAGATCCAAAGCATGGGGCGGGGAGACAGGACAGGATGATGCTCAAGGGGTCCCCAAGGGGACCAGGGGCTTTGCAAGGGCACTGGGTGGGGACAGTGTCTGGGGTCTGGTGTCCATAACCACCCTGGACTACTGGAAGTAGGAAGAGGTAACCACCCTGTGTGGACAGAGCTACAACACTGAAGGCCTCCCCTTACTCTTCTATCAATGGGGCCATAGAGACAGGGTGTCGCTAGTCTCCCACAGTCTTGTAGAAGAGCCTGTTGGCCTTGAATCTCTATCCGAGACCGACTGTGCTCCCAGTCTTGGGTACATGCTTTCTACTCCCTCGAGGTCCTTCTGAGCAGAAGACAGCCTGGAGGCTCGGGGGGCTGACATTGTGAGCTTGCAGAATGTGGCAGAGCACTAGGCCCCTGCCCTGGGGACCAAGGTCAGGACTCTCCTTGTGGCAGCCTCAGGGTCCCCATTGGGAAGAGTTTCCAGAGTCTGTGCTCTGCTCAGGGTGAGAAGGCCTTACTTAGCAAGGAACCAATCACCAGCACAGGAGAGGGAAACAGGGACAAGGGAGACACCGGCGGTTTCACCCATCAGCCCTGGCGCCCACAGATCCTACTCCTGTGAGACACACACGAACAGAGACAGACACAGACGCAGACACAGAGACAAAGACAAAGACAGAGACAGAGACAGACACTGAACACAGGAGAGAGGGAACCAGCAGAACTGCCAGACTTTCCTCCATCAGCTTGGAAATCACAGCCAAACATTTTGTCCCCTTATCAGTCCCATGGGCCATCCATCCTTGGAGGACGGATCCAGGAATGCCCGTGGACCACTGTGGGGGCTGGCCAGTACATGCGAGCAGACGAGGCCCTTGGACCTCAACCTAATGGAAGTCCCGGGAAGTCTGTGTCCACAAGGACAGAAGCCATGCACTGCAACCTTGTCACGGTGGATGGGATTCAGGCAGGACGAGGGTGGTTTTGCTGGATCCCAGAGCAGATCCAGGACTCTCTGGGCTATGTTCCATTCCCCCGCTCATCCCCAGGCACACCCGTGCATTGGCAAGTGTGTGCACCAGACTCCTGTGAGAACGGGGATGGAACTCATGGAGAGTACATACCCCTGATGGCATCCCCAGAAGAAGAAGCCAGAACACACGCAATGTCCAGTCAGGGAGGCTAAGGAAGCCCTGAGAGCCACAGGGTGTGTGCGGGTTCACAGTCCTGGGCAGGAGCAGGAGCCTGGCCTGAACCCAGCTCTGTGCCCTCCCAGCGGGCACAACAGCTGCACCCAGGCCTCCCAGGGATTAGGGGCAGTCTGTGTTGGGATCACTGCATGGACAGGCATGGGGTGGAGTGTTTGCCTTGAGCAGCTGGGGGAGGGGAGCCCTCAGGGAAGTGTGGTGAAAGCAGGAAGTCCGTTAAGGAGCCCCCAGGCATTCGGCTCAGGTCATGATCCCAGCATCCTGGGATCGAGTTCCGCATCGGGCTCCTTGCTCAGCAGGGAGCCTGCTTCTCCCTCTGCCTCTGCCTGCCATTCTGTCTGCCTGTGCTCGCTCTCTCCCTCTCTCTGATAAATAAATAAAATCTTTAAAAAAAAAAAGGAGCCCCCAGGCAGTGGTGACCTCACTTTCCTGATGACAGAGCCCAACAGAATTGGAACCCACATATCCAGGTACCCACATTCCAGAGAAAACACCCCAGCCCAGCTCATTTCTGGGCACATCCTGAAGGAAACGACATGTCCTTGTGCTGTCTACCGAAGCCTAGAGAATGCTAGCAGAGGAGAGCTCACCCGCCAGACACGCCCCCTCACTGGGCAGGTCATGTCAGACTTTCCCCATGCCTCTGCCCTTTGGCTAAAAGAATCAAAAGGTGACACCGGGGGGCTCAGAGTCAGAGAGTCCCACACCTTCTGATCAACCCGTGTGGTCCTAGGTCTTCTCCCAGTGTGTGTGAGTGTGTGTGTGTGTGTGTGTGTGTGTGTGTAACGAGAGTTCATCGGGGATGGAGTCACCCCGAGCAGGATTAGGCTGATGAGGGGTCAGATGCCTGGTGGGCAGGTCATCTTCACACCGCAGGTTAAAGCTGGCTAGGTGGGATCGGGTGTGGGGGCTGCACTCTTCTGCCCAGGGTTTATCCTAAGACCCTGCAGGGATGGGTCAATGATCCAGGTGCGGGGCTAACCCTAACACTAAGCCCTAACCCTGACACTGACACTGACTGTGAGCCTGACCCAAAACCTAACCCTAGGCCTGACCCTGACCTTGAAGCTGACCGAGATCCTGACCTGGACCCTAATCCTAAATCTAAGCCTGATGCTGACCCTAATCCAGACCTGAACCTAAACATAACCCTGACCTTACCCTAACCCTGACTCATCCGTAACCGTGACCCTGACCGTGGCCCTAATCCTAACCCTGACCCTGACCTAACCCTGATCTTAACCCTAAACCTGACCATGACTGTGAGCCTGACCCTAACACTAACCTTAAAGGTAAGCCTAACCCTGACCCTATTACGGAATCTGAACCTAAACCTAACGCTGATCCAAACCTTAACACTAACCCCTACCCTAAACCAAACCCTAACCCTGTCCCTAATGCTGTCTAATCCTAACCCTAAACATAACCCTACTTCTAATTTTACACCTAACCCCAAGCCCAAATCGTTCCCCTGAACCTAACCCTGACCCTGAACCGAAAATTGACCCTAAACCAAAGCCTGACCCTGGCCCTAAACCTGATCCTGGCCCTGATCTTCACCCTGACCCTTACCCTGACCCGGACCCTAAACCTAACCCTGACCCTAACACTGACCCAAATCTAACCCTGTCCCTAACTCGAACCTGGTCTCTATACCAAAGTCTGACGCTGACCCTCAACCTGACCCTGGCCCTGACCTTCACCCTGACCTTGACTTTGACCCAGACCCCAAACTTAATCCTGACCCTCACAGTGACCTTGACCCTGACAGTGACTTGACCCTAACCCTAATCCTAAATGTAACCCTGAAACAGACCCTAACATGGGCCCTGACCAAAAACCTAATGCTGACCTTAACCCTAACACTAACCCCTAACCATAACCCTGACCCTGACCCTAACACGGAATAAACCTAATCCTCAACCTAACTCTAACCCTAGCCCTAACCAGAAACTTTAACACTGACCGTGACAGTATCCTTGACCCTGTCCATAACCTTAACCCTGAACTTTGCCTATACCTGACCCTGAACCTAACCTTGACTCTAAACAGAAACCTTACCCTGACCCTAAACCGAACCCTGGCCCTGACCCTAACGCTGACCCTAAAGCTTACCCTGGCCCTACCGTAATCCTAACTCTGACCCAGACCGTGAGTCTGACCAGAACCGTAAACCTAAAGCTAACCCTGATCCTACCGTAATCCTAACCCAGAACCTAAACGTAAAGCTGACCTTACCCTAACCAAGACTCTAACCCTGACCCAGACCCTGACACCACCGCTGACACCGAACCTAATCCAAACACTGACCCTGACCCTTACTCTGACACAAGCCCTAACCCTGAAGAGGATGTGAGCCTGACCCCAAACCTAACCCTGAACCTAAACCTATCCCTGACCCCTACCTTAACCCTAATGCTAACCCTGACCCTAATGACGTCTAACCCTAACCCTGACCTAACACTAACCCTAAACGTAACCCTAATCCTAACACTAACCCTAACCCTGACCAGGACCAAGACTGTGAGACTGACCCAAACCATAATCCTAGCCATAACCCTGACCCTGTCCCAGATCATGATCCTGGCCTGAACGCTAAGCCTAAACCTAAGCCTGAAGCTGACCCTGATCCACCCTGAACCTAAACCTAACACTGACCCTACCCTAACCATGACTGATCCCTAACCATGACCCTGACCTTGACTCTAATCCTAACCCTCACCCTGACTTAACCATGACCCTAACCCTAACCCTGACAGTGACAGTGAGCTGACCCTAACCCTAACCCTAAAGGTAACCCTAACCCTGATCCTAATATGGACCCTGAACCTATACCTAACACTGACCCTAACCCTAACATTAACCCCTAACCTAACCCAAACCTTAACCCTTACCCTAATACTGTCTGACCCTACCCTAACCCTAACCCCACTTCTAACCCTAACCCTAACACAAAACCCAAATGTTTCCCCTGAACCTAACCCTGACCCTGAACCGAACCTTGACCCTAAACAAAAGCCTGACACTGACCCTCAACCTGAACCTGGGCCTGACCTTCACCCTGAGCCTGAATCTGACCCTGACCGTAAACATAACCCTGACCCTAACAGTGACCCTGACCCTCACCCTAACCATAACCCTGACACTGACAGTGACCCTGACCTTAACCCTAACCCTAAATGTAATCCTGACCTGACCCTAACACAGGCCCTGACCCGAAACCTAAAGCTGACCCTAACACTAACACAAACCCCTAACCATAACCCTGACTCTGACCCTAACCCGGTCTAAACCTAACCCTCAAACTAACACTAACCCTAACCCTAACCCCAAATTTAATCTTAACCCAGACCCTAAAACCGACCCTGACCATAACCTTCTGCCTGAACTTAGACTAAACCTGACCCTGAACGTAACCTTGACCCTAAAGAGAAGCCTGACCCTGACCAAACCATAATGCCAAATTTAACCCTAACCCAGAAGCTATCACTGACCCTGACCATAACCTTATCCTTGAACTCTGCCTATGCCTGACCCTGAACGTAACCTTGACCCTAAACAGAAGCCTGACCCTGACCCTAAACTGAATCCAGGCACTGACCTTAACCCTGCCCCTAAAACTGACCCTGATCAGGACCGCAAACCTACTCTGACGCAGACCGTGAGTCGGACCAGAATCCTAAACCTAAAGTTAACCCTGATGCTGACCCTAATCCTAACACAGAACCTAAACATAAAGCTGACCATGCCCTAACCATGACGCTAAACCTGACCCTGACCCTAATCCTAACACTGTACCTGAACCTAATCTTAACCTTGACCCTTACTCTGACACTAACCGTAACCCTGACACTGACTGTGAGCCTGACTCTAAACCTAACCCTAACCCGGACCCCTACCCTAAACCTAATACCAACACTGACCCTAACGACGTCTAACACAAAACCTGACACTAACTCTAACCCTACCCTTAAGCCTAACCGTAACACTAACCCCTACCCTAACCCAAACCCGAAACATGACCCTAACTCTGTCTAACCTTAACCCTAACCATAACCCTACTTCTAACCCTAACCCTAACCCTAAACCCAAACCTTTTCCCTGAACCTAACCCTGACCATGACCCTAACACTAACCCTAACCCTGAACCAAACCTAACCCTGACCCTGACCTGAACCTTGCCCGAACCAAAACCTGACCCTGACCCTAAATCTGAACCTGGCCCTGAAATTCATCCTGACCCTGACCCTGACACTAAACTGAACCCTGACCCTAACACTGACCCTAACACTGACCCTGACCCTAACCTTAAACCTAAACCGAACCCTGGCCCTGACCCTAACACTAACCCTGGCCCTGACCCTGACCTTGTCTCTGAACATAACCCTGGCCCTAACCCTAACTCTAACCTTAACCCTGACCGTGAACCTGACCCTCACCCTAACCCAAACCCCTAAGACAAACCCTAACCTTCCCTGTCCTCCTTCCCACCCACTGACTCAAGCCAGGGCTAAATCTAAGGACAGGCTGGACCTCTGTCCAGGGAACCACCAGGAAGACCAAGCAGGGGGAGAGAGAAGTGGAAGGGGCCCACTGATTTCCCTGCCCTGACTTGGCCTCCACTGATGTCTCCAAGTCCTCTGGCTCAACCCCACATTGAGCGGGACCCTGGGAGGGATTCTGAATTCTAGGCTCGCTGGGTGGGGAGTACTCGATGACCTTTGCATCCCCAGATGTCCAACCCGCCTGGCCATGTACCCTGAGCCTTGCTTCCCAGAATAGGCATGGTTTCGGTGCTCAGCAGACTATGGGGCCACAGACCACCTGGCAGTGGTGAGGGACCATGGGGGATCAGTCGGGAACAGTGCCATGGTTGCATACACATCCACCACAAGGCTGGGTAATGGTACAGGTGCTGTGTACATGTCTCCTGTGCACACATGGCCCTCTCGGAATGGAGGTCTTTGAGCCTGGTGCACCAGTTAGGGGTCAGAGGCGGAGACATCCTGGGAAAATGGAGGGTAACAAGGGGGAAAGAAGAAAGAGGTTGGAAACAGCTCGCCCATGGGGTCAGGGGCATCAAGACTCCTGGCCAGGACCAAGATCCAAAGCATGGGGAGGGGAGACGGGATGGGCTGATGGTCAAGGGATCCCCAAGGGGCCCAGGGGCTTTGCAGGGCACTGGGTGGGGACAGTGTCTGGGGCATGGTGTCCATCACCACCCTGGACTACTGGAAGTAGGAAGAGGTAACCACCCAGTGTGGACAGGGCTACAACACTGAAGGCCTCCCCTAACACTTCTATCAATGGGGCCATAGAGACAGGGTGTCCCTAGTCTCCTAAAGGCTTGTAGAAGAGCCTATTGGCCTGAATCACTATCCGATACCCACTGTGCTCCCAGGCTTGGGAAAATGCTTTCTACTCCCTCAAGGTCCTTCTGAGCAGAAGACAGCCTGGAGGTTCGGTGGGCTGATATTGTGGGCTTGCAGAATGTGCAGAGCACTAGGACCCTGGCCTGGGGACCAAGGTCAGGACCCTCCTTGTTGCAGCCTCAGGATCCGCATTGGGAACAGGTTCCAGAGTCAGTGTTCTGCTCAGGGTGAGAAGGCCTTACATAGCAAGGAACCAAGCTCCAGCACAGGAGAGGGAAACAGGGACAAGGGAGACTTCGGAGGTTTCTCCCATCAGCCCTGGAGCCCACAGATCCTGCTCCTGTGAGACACACAAAAACAGAGACAGACGCAGACACAGAGACAAAGACAAAGAGAGACACTGAACACAGGAGAGAGGGAACAAGCAGAAGTCCCAGACTTTCCTCCATCAGCATGGAAATGACAATCAAACATTTTTTCCCCTTCTCAGTCCCACGGGCCATTCACCCTGGGAGGATGGATTCGGGAATGCCCGGGGACCACTGTGGGGGCTGGCCAGTACATGGGTGCAGACAACGCGCTTGGACCTCAACCTAATGGAAGCCCCGGGAAGTCTGTGTGACCAAGGTCAGAGGCCATGCACTTGCAACCTTGCCACGGGGCAGGAGGAGGGTGGCTTTGCCTAGATCCCAGAGCAGATCCAGGCCTCTCTGGGCTATGTTCCATTCCCCCGCCCAGCCCCAGGCTCTCAGGTACCTTGCCAACTGTGTGTACATGCCTCCTGGGAGAGCGGGGATAGAACGTATGGAGAGGTCCTACCCCTGATGACATCCCCAGAAGAAGAAGCCAGAATACCCCCAATGTGCAGACAGGGAGATTGGGGAGGCCCTGAGAGCCACAGGGTGTGTGCGGGATCACAGTCCTGGGCAGGAGCAGGAGCCCGGTCTGAACCCAGGTCTGTGCCCTCCCAGCAGGGACAACAGCTACACCGAGGCCTCTCAGCGACTTAGGGGAGGATGTGTGGGGGTCACTGCATAGGCAGGGCATGGGGTGGATGGTGAGCCTTGAGCAGCTGGGGGAGGGGCGCCCTCAGAGAGTTCGGGTGGGAACAGGAAGTCCGGTAAGGAGCCCCCAGACAGTGGTGACCTCACTTCCCTGACGACAGGGCCCAACAGAATTGGAACCCACGTATACAGGCACCCACATTCCAGAGAAAACCACGCTGCCCAGCTCATTTCTGGGAACATCCTGAAGGAAGCGACATGTTCTTGTGCTGTCTACCGAAGCCCAGAAGATGCAGGCAGAGGAGAGCTTGCCCTCCAGACACGCCCCCTCACTGGGCAGGTCATGTCAGGCTTCCCCGACGCCTCTGGCCCTTTGGCAAAAAGAATCAAAAGGTGACACCGGGGGGCTCAGAGTCAGAGAGTCCCAAACTTTCTGATCGACCTGTGTGGGCTTCGGTCTTCTTGCCGTGTTTGTGTGTGTGTGTGTGTGTGTGTGTGTGTGTGTGTAAAGAGAGCTCATCTAGTTGGAGACTACCCGAGCAGAAGCAGGCTGATAAGGGGTCAGGTGAAGGCTGGCTAGGTGGGATATGGTGGGGGGGCCACACTCTTCTGCCCAGGTTTATCAAGAGACCCTGCAGTGATGGGTCAATGACCCAGGTGCGGAGCTAACCAAAACGCTAACACCTAACCATGACCTTGACCCTGACTGTGAGCCTCACAAAAACCCTAACCCTAGCCGTGACCCTGACCCTGTCCCTGACAGTGATCCTGAACTGAACCCTACGACTAAACCTAAGCCTGACGCTGACCATTATCCGGACCCTGAACCTAAATCTAACCCTGACCTTACCCTAACCCTGCTCATCCGTAACTCTGACCCTGACCCTAACCCTAATCCTAAACCTGACCCTGACCTAACCATGACTCTAACCCTAATCCTGACCGTGACTGTGAGCATGAAACTAACACTAACCCTAAAGGTAACTCTAAACCTGACCCTAATACGAACCCTGACCTAAATCTATGCTGACTTACCACTATCGCCTACGCTAATTCCAACTCCAACCCTAACACTTACCCTAACACTGTATAAGCCTAACCCTAACCATAATCCTACTTCTAACCCTAAACCTAACCAAACCTTTCCTCTGAAACTATCCCTGACCCTGATATGAAACTTGACCCTAAACCAAAGCCTGACCATGACCCTAAACCTGAACCTGACACTGGCCTTCACCCTGATCCTGACCCTGAACCTAAACCTAACCCTGACCCTAACAGTGACCCTGACCCTAACACTAACCCTGACCGTGACTGCGAGCCTGACCCTAACCCTAACCCTAAATATAACCCTGACCGTGACCCTAACACGGGACCTGACCCAAAACCTAACAATGACACTAATCCTAACACAAACCCCTAACCCTAACCCTGACCCTGACCCTAACCTGGTCTAACCCTAACCCTCAACCTAACTCTAACTCTAACCCAAAACCCAAAATTTAACACTAAGTCTGACCCTATCCCTGACCCTGACCATAAACCTAACCCTGAACTTTGCCTAAACCTGATGCTGATCTTAACCCTGAATCTGACCCTAATCCTAACCATGACCCTTTCTCTGACACTAACCCTGACACTGAATGTGAGCCTGACCTTAAACCTAACCCTGAACCTGACCCTAATCCTAACCTAACACTAACACTAATCCCTAACCCCAACACTGACCACCACCCTAACCCTATCTAATCCTAAACCTCAAGCTAACTCTATCCCTGACCCTAACCCCAAACTTTAACCCTAACTGTGACCCTATCCCTGACCCTGACCATAAACCTAACGCTGAACTTTGTCTACACCTAACCCTGACCCGAACGTTGACCCTAAACAGAACCCTGACCTTAACCCTAAATAGAACCCTGGCCCTGATCCTAACCGTGACCCTAACACGGACCCTGACCGTAAGCCTAACTCTGACCCAGACCCTGAGCCTGACCTGAACACTAACCGTAAAGCTAACCCTGATCCTGACCCTAATCCTAACCCAGAACCTAAACGTAAAGCTGACCTTATCCTAACCATGACTCTAAAAATGACCCTGACCCTAATCCTAACACTGAACCAGACCCTAATCCTAACCCTGACCCTTACTCTGAAACTAACCCTAACCCTGACAGTGATGTGAGCCTACACTAAACCTAACCCTGAACCAAACCCTATCCCTGACCACACCCTAAACCTATTGCTAACCCTGACCCTAACGATGTCTAACCCTAACCCTGACCCTAACTCTAACCCTAAACTTAACCCTAACCATAACACTAACGCCTAACCCAACCCTGAACCTGAGTGTGAGCCTGACCCATATCCGAATCCTGGGATGGACCCTGACCCTGACAGTGAGCCTGAAACTAACCCTAACCCTAACACTAACCCTAACCCTGACCCAGACTGTGAACCTGACCCAAACCCTAACCATAAACCTAACCCGGATCCTGAACCTAATCCTAACCCAGAACCTAAACCTAACCCTGACTTATCCTAACCATGACCCTAACCCTGACCCTGAGCGGACCCTAACACTGAACCGGACCCTAATCTTAACCCTGAACTTAACCCTGACACTGACCCTAACCCTACGCTAACCCTGACCATAATGACGTCTAACCCTAACCATGACTCTAACTCTAAGCCAACCCCTAACCCTAACCCTAACACTAACACCTAACCCGGACACTGACCCTGACTGCTAGCCTGACCCAAACCCTAATCCTAGAACTGACCCTGACTGTGACCGAGATCCGGACCTAAACCCTAACCCTAAACCCAAGCCAGCCGCTGACCCTGATCCAGACACTAACCTAAACCTAACACCGACCTTACCCTAACCCTGACTCATCTCTAACCGTGACCCTGACCGTAACCCTAATCTCAACCTGACGCTGACCTAAACCTGACCATAACCCTAAACCTGACTGTGACTGTGAGCCTGAACCTAACACTAACCTTAAAAGTTTCCCAAATGCTGACCCTAATATAGACCCTGAAACTAAACCTAAAGCTGACCCTAACCCCAAAAATGACCCCTACCCTAACCCAAACACTAACCCTGAATGTAACGCTGTCTAACCCTAACCCTAACCATAACCCTACTTCTAACCCTAACCCTAACCAAAACACAAATCGTTCCCCTGAACCTAACCCAGACCCTGAACTGAAACTTGACCCTCAACCAAAGCCTGACCCTGACCCTAAACCTAACTCTGATCCTAACACTGACCCCAATCAAAACCTCTCCCTGACCCGAACCTGGACCCTAAACCAAAGCCTGACCCTGACCGTCAACCTGACCCTGGACCTGACCTTCACCCTGAACCTGACCCTGACCCAGACCCTAAACCTAACCCTGACCCTAACAGTGACTCTGACCCCAACTCTACCCTAATGCTAACCATAACCCTAATGACGTCTAACCCTGACCCTGACCCTAACTCTAACCCTATACCTACCCCTAACCCTAACACTAACACCTAACCCTGACCTTGACACTGACGGTAAGCCTGACCCAAACCCTAAACCTAGACTTGACCCTGACCCTGACCATGACCCTGACCGTGATCCTGATCCGAACCATAGCCTTACCTAAGCCTGACACTGACCCAGATCTGGACCCTGAACCTAAACCTAACCCTGAACTTACCCTAACCCTGACTCATCCTGAACTGTAACCCTGATCCTGATTCTAATCCTAGCCCTAACCATGACCTAATCCTGACTCTAACCCTAACACTGACCGTGACTATGAGCCCGACCCTAACACTAACCCTAAATGTAACACTAAACCTGACCCTAATACAGACCCTGAACCTAAACCTAATGCTGACACTAATCCTAACACTAACCCCTACACTAACTCAAACCCTAACCCTTACCCTAACACTGTCTAACCCTAACCCTAAACATAATCCTACTTCTAACCCTAACTCTAACCCCAAACCCAAACCTTTCCCCTGAACCTAACCCTGACCCTGAAGCAAACCTTGACCCTAACAAAATCCTGACCCTGACCCTAAACCTGACCCTGGCACTGACCTTCACCCTTACCCTGACCCTGACCCTAAACCAAACCCTGACCTTAACAGTGACCCTGACCCTGACTGTGAGCCTGACCCTAAACCTAACCCTAAATGTAACCCTGACCCTGAACCTAACACGGGCACTGACCCGAAAACTAACGCTGACACTAACGCTAACATTAACCCCTAACCCTAACCATGACCCTGAACCGAAACTTGACCCTAAACCAAAGCCTGACCCTGACCCTAAACCTAATCGTGGCACTAACATGGACCCAAATCTAACCCTGTCCCTGACCCGAACCTGGACCTTAACCAAAGCCTGACCCTGACCCTCAACATTACCCTGGCCCTGTCCTTCACCCTGACTCTGAACCTGACCCCAAACCTAACCCTGACCCTAATATTGACAGTAACCCTGACTCTAACAGTAACCTTGACCCTGACAGTGATCATCACTCTAACCCTAACTCTAAACATAACCCTGACCCAGACCCTAACACGGGCCCTGACCTAACGCTTACCCTAACCCTAACACTAACCCCTAACCCTAATCCTGACCCTGACCCTAACCCGGTCTATCCCTAACCCTCAACCTAACTCTAACATTGACCTTAACCCCAAAATTTATCCCCAACCGCGACCCTATCCCTAACCCTGACCATAAACCTAACTCTTAACTTTGCCTAAACCTGACCCTGACCCTAACCTTTACCCTAAACAGAACCATGACACTGACCCTAAACAGAACCCTGGCCCTGACCCTACCGCTGACCCGAACGCTGATTCTGATGATGACTGTTAACCTCACTCTGAACCAGAACTTGAGCCGGACCAGAACCCTAACCCTAAAGCTAACCCTGATCCTGACCCTAATCCTAACCCAGAACCTAAACATAAAGCTGACCTTACCTTAATCATGACCCACACCCTGACCCTGACCCTGATCCCAACATTGAACCAGACCCTAATCCTAACCCTGATCCTTACTCTGACACTAACCCTAACCCTGACACTGATGTGAACCAGACCCTAAACCTAACCCTGAACCTAACCCTATCTCTGACCCCAAACCATAACCCTAGCCTTGACAATGAACTTGGCCATGACCCTGACCATTATCCTGACCCGAATGCTAACCCTAAATCTAAGCCTGATGCTGAACCTGATCCGGACCCTGAACCTAAACCTAACCCTAACCTTACCCTAACCATGACTCATCCCTAACTGTGATCCTGACCCTGACGCTAATCATAACCCTGACCCTAACCTAACCCTGACCCAAACACTAAACTTGACCCTGACTGTGAGACTGACCCTAACCCTAACCCTAAATGTAACCCTGACCCTGACCTTAACTCGGGCCGGACCCGAAACCTAAAGCTAACCCTAACCCTAAAACTAACCCTTAACCCTAAACCTGACCCTAACCCGGTCTAACCCTAACCCTCAACCTAACTCTAACCCTAATCTGACCCTAATCCTAAACCTGACACTAATCCTAAACCATAAATCCATAACCCTACTTCTAACCCTAACCCTAACCCCAAACCCAAAACTTTCCCCTGAACCTAACCCGGACCCTGACCCTAATCCTAAAACTGACACTGACCCTTACTCTGACACTACCCTAGCCCTGACACTGAAGGTGAACCTGACCATAAACCTAACCCTGAACCTGACAATAATTCTAACCCATAACCTAAATGTAAAGCTGACCTTACCCTAACCATGACCCTAATCCTGACCCGGACCATGACCCTGACCCTAACACTGATCCTGACGCTAATCCTAACCCTGACCCTGACCTTACTCTGACACTAACCCTAACACTGCCACTGACTGTGAGCCTGACCCTAAACGTAACCCAGAACCTAACCCTCACACTGACCCCTACCTTAACCCGAAGGCTAACCCTGACCATAACAACGTCTAACCCTAACCCTGACCTTACTCTAACCCTAACCTTTCTACTGGACGGGGGGAGTCTGGTGTGTTTGCTCCAGTTTCTCATGTGGAAAATTTTTGTAGTAGAGCACTGCCATATGGAGGCCTGGGAAGCACAACTCCATTGACTATTGCAGCTGAGGAACATGGCATGTTCGTTATGGTGGCTCTGAAGTAAAGTACCAGAGCCTTGAGTTGACATGGAGCCTCATGAAGATGGGTCACCATGCAGGTTTGTTACCAGGGAGATCTTAGAATGTTCTGGTGACTAAGGGCCTGTGTGAATTCATATACCCTGAGGGATGGACACAGGTCCAAAAGCACGGCTTCTGTCTGGGGACAGGAGATTTTTTGTTGTGGGGCTCAGGGACAATATGTTGTATCATGAGTTGGTATTCCAGAACAGGCCTGTGAGGACAGATGCCTGAAAAGCTAATCTAGGCTTCCAATGAGGACCTATGGCCATGTCAGGTTCAATTATCTGACTCAGGACCATTGACTTGGGTGTCTGCCAGGATGGAGGTGATGAGGTGTTTCAGACTGTGCATTTGCATCCAGAGCGGCCTCCAATATTGGGGTGGGCTCAGGAGCCTTGCAGGTTTCTCCTAATCAGGAGGTTTTGGGCAACTGTGATGGGCCCAGTTTCCCTGGGGATGGCTGGCACAGTCCTGTGGTGTGACTCTAGGGGCCCCATTCTGGAGGGCATGTGAGCCATGGTTTCGGGAGAGAAATCTGAAAACACAAACTTGGGATAGGGTTAGTGGTGAGGTGTTCGCAGTCCCAATGCATAGACCTGGAGGGCAGCACGTCAGGAACTGTAAATCAGGTGACTCGAAGGTAGTAGCACAGTCTCTTGTATCTGATTGTGTATCCATGATGGCCTCGGAATGCAGGTGTGGATTCATGGGACCATGAGAGATTTTTCTTCTCAAGTTTCCTGGGGCCTCCCAGTAGTTTGTTGGCTTTCTCAGGGAAGTGAGGAGTGCTGTTTTCCATCTTAGTGGTGCCCCAAAACAGGGAATCCAGTGATGGGCTCTGGGTATGGGCATATGGAAAATCCCACCAAGTTAGGAGTTGGTCCTAGGGTGAACCAGGCCTTCACTGGGGGATCCTGGGGTCCAACTGAGAGCATTTGTTTGAAGGCATGCTCAAGCTGAGGGTCAAAATAGCTGCTTGTGCCCAGGGCAGCCCTCATGAGTGGGCGTTGTCTCCTTGGCCATGCAGCTGGCTCCCACGTTGTGGTTTGCACACCCATATCAACAGCCAGGATTCCTGCCATTGGGAAGGAGGAGTTCTCTATTGTGATTCAGGTTCCCCCATTGGCAGGGATTGCAGCAATGGTCTGGGGACCGATACCTGAATACCAAGGATGGATAGAGGTGACGGACTTGGGCCCTGGCCGATCTCACATGCTGGATATGTACTCAGATCTATGAATGGCTGAAACTAGGTCTTGACTCGGGCTCTTTCTGACACAGAATTATTGCCCAGGACAGCTTATAAATCAAGATTCCCTCGAGCACCAAGCAGATTGATCCTCATGTGGAGTTTCTGGACAGATTCACCAGGCCCTTTTTCTTTCTATTGGGAATGCAGAATATTGCTATGTGGCTCCTGAATTCCCTCTCAAGAGGGCCTTTGGACCAGGAGGCTGAGGATGCAATTCTAAACCCAAGCTATGGTTAAATTCGGTGTCAAGTGTAACACAGTTCCAGTGTGCAGCGGTGGAAATGAAAATCCAGAACCTAAATAAGGGCAGATGTCAGATGTTTGCTCATGCTGGAGTTTGTGTCTATGATGCACAACAAATGGAGGGGCTGTGTCAAGAGGCATGGAGGATTTCTCACTTGGTGCTTCTGAGATGCTCCAAACAGAAGGTTCCCTTCTACCACTCAGTGGCAGTCTGGTTTGCTCCCTCCAGGGTCCCACATGTGGAAAGACTGGGTAGCAGATCACTGCCACATGGATGCCTGGATAGCACACTTCCACTGACCATTGCAGCTTAGGAACATGGCAGGTTCATTCTGGTGGCTCTGGGGTGAATTACCAAGGACTTGATGTGACATGGAATCTCATGAAGATGTGTCACAACGCTGATTTGTTACCAGGGAGATCTTAGAATGTGCTGGTGGCTAAGGGGTTGTGCAGAATTCATATAACCTGAGGGTTGACACGAGTCAAAGAGCACGGATTCCCACTGGGGACAGGAGATATTCTATTGTGGGGATCAGGGACCATATGTTGTATCATATTGGTATTCCAGAATAGGCCTCTGAGGCGAAATGCCTGAAAAGCTAATCTAGGATTCCAATGAAGTCCTACAGGCACGTCAGTTTTAATCGTCTGACTCAGGACAATTGACACGGGTGTTTGCCTGGATGGAGGTGATCATGGTGTTTCAAACTGCGCATTTGTATCCAGAGCTGCCTCCAATATTGGACTGGGCTCAGGGGACTTGCAGGTTTCTCCTAATCTGTAGGGTTTGGGCAACTGTGACAGACACATTTTCCTTGGGGATGGCAGGAACTTTCCTGTGGTGTGCTCCAGAGACTCCATCCTGGAAGTCATGTGAACCATGATTTTGGGAGAGAAGTCTCCAAACACACACTTGGGTTAGGGTTAATGGTGAGGTGACCACAGGCCCAATGCGTCGGTCTGTAGGGAAGCTCATTTGGAACTGTAAATCAGGTGACTCAAAGGCATAGCACAGGGTTTCGTATCTGGATTGTGTGACAAGGATGGCCTCTGAATGCAGCTGTGGTCTCATGGGTCCATGAGAGATTTTTCCTCACCAGGCATCCTGGAGGCTCCCAATAGTTTGGAACCTTTCTCAGGGAAGGGAAGAGTGCTGTTTCCCATCATAGGGGTGCTCCAAAACAGAGATTCCAGAGACGGGCTCTGGGTATGGTGGCATGCAAAATCCCACCAAGTGTTAGGTATGATCCTAAGGGCATACCAGGCCTGCAATGCGGGATTTTGGAGATACAGCTGAGAGTGTTTGTTAGAAACATGCTAAAGTTGAGGGACACAATGCCTGCTTTTGCCCAGGCGACCCTCCGGACTGGGCGTTGTCTCATTCGCCATGCACCTGGTTCCCATTCTGAGGGTTGGGCAACCATCACAACCGCCAGGCTTCCTGCCATGAGGAAGGAGTTCTCTATTGTGCTTCAGGTTCCCCCATTGGTAGGGATTCCAGGAAAGTTCGGGGGACAGATGCCTGGATATCAAGGATGAGTATAGATAACGGCCCAGGGACATTATCTATAATGACATTATCCAGGCCTAACTCTCATGCTGTATATGGGCCCCGACCTCTGGGTGGCTGACACGACCTCTGGGTGGCTGACACGAGGTCAGGGCTCAGGCTCTGACAGACACAGCACTAGTGCCAGGGAAAACTATTAATAGGGGTTGCCCCATGGGCCGAAGAGATTGATCCTCATGTGCAGTTTCTGGGCAGTCTCAACAGGTCCTTCTTCTTTTTATGTGGAAGGCAGAATACTGCATTGTGGCCCCAGAATTCCCTATCAAGAGATATTGTGGACTAGTAGGGTGAGGATGGAATAGTAATACAAAGCTCTGATTAAATTCATTGCGAAGCGAAAGGCTGTTCCAGAGTGCAGGTGCTGTTTCCAATATCCAGCACCTGAGTAAGGGCCGATGTCAGATGTTTGCTCTCGCTGGAGTTTGTGACTATGATGAGCCACAAATGGAGGGGTGACATCAAGAGACCATGGAGGATTTCTCACTCTGGGGCTAGTGAGATGCTCCAAATAGCAAAGTTTCTTTTTATGGGACAGGGGGAGTCTGGTTCGTTTTCTCTAGTTTCTCCATGTGGAAAGTTTGTGTAGCAGAGCATCCTACATGGATGCCTGGAAAGCACCCCTCCATTGACCATTGCAGCTGGGGAACATGGCAGGCTCGTTCTGGTGGCTCTGGGGTGATGTATCGAGGCCTTCAGTTGACATGGAGTCTCATGAAGATGGGTCACAATGCTGGTTTGTTACCAGGGAGATCATAGAATGTATTGGTTGCTAAGGGGCCATGCAGGATTCAACTACCCTGAGAGTTTGACACAGGTCCAAGAGCCCAGCTTCCTTCTCGGGGAGGAGATGTTATGTTCTGTGGCTCAGGGACCATATGTTTTATCATAAGTTGGTATTCCAAACAGGCCTCTGAGGACAGATACCTGAAAAGCTAATCTAGTGTGCCAATGAAGTCCTCGGGCATGTCAGGTTAAATCTTCTGACTCAGGACCATTGACTTGGGTGTCTGCCTGAATGGAGGTGATCAGGGTGTTTCAGACTGTGCATTTGCATCCAGAGCAGCCTCCATTATTGGGCTCGGCTCAGGGGACTTGCTGGTTTCTCCTAATCTAGAGGTATTAGGCAAAAGTGATGGGAACAGTTTCCTTGAGGATAGCAGGCACAGTCCTGTGGTGTGGCTTCAGATACCAGAACCCGGAGGTCATGTGAGCCATGGTTTTAGGAGGGAAGTCGGCAAACACAAACTCGGGGTAGGGTTAATGGCGAGGTGATTGCAGGCCCAATGTATAGACCTGGAAGGCAGCTCGTCAGGAACTGTAAATCAGATGACTCGAAGGTGGTAGCACACGATTTTTATCTGGATTGTATGTCCAGGATGGCCACGGAATGCAGGTGTTGTCTCATGGGTACATGGAAATTTTTCCTCTCAAGGATCCTGGTGGCTAGCAGTAGTTTGGTGGATTTTACGGGGAAGGGAAGAGTGCTGTTTTCCATATTACGGGTGCCCCAAAATAGGGATTCCAGAGACTGGCTTTGTGTCTGGGCCCCAGGAAAATCCCACCAAGGGTTAGGATTTGGAATTAGGTGTGTACCAGGCCTTCAATGCGAGATCCTGGTGGTACAACAGAAAGCGTTTGTTTGAAAGCATGCTCAGGCTGAGGGTCACAATGCCTGCTTGTGCCAGGGTGGCCCTTATGAGTGGGCTTGGTCTCCTTGGCCATGCAGCTGGCTCCCAGTTTGAGGGTTGAACACCCCTCCCAACAGCCAGGATTCCTGCCATGGGGAAGGTGGAGTTCTCTATTGTACTTCAGGTTCCCCCATTGGCAGGGATTCCAGCAAAGGTCTGGGGACAGATGTCTGAATACCAAGGATAGGAAGAGATGACGGACTTAGGCCATAGCCGGTCTCACATGCTGGATATGAGCCCTGATCTCTGGGTGGCTGACACTAGGTCTTGGCTCAGGCTCTGTTAGACACAGCACTAGTGCCCAGGGCAGTCTGTAAATCGGGGTTCCCTTGACAACCGAGCAGATCGGTCCTCATGTGGAGTTTCTGGGCAGACTCACCCGGTCCTTCTTCTTTCTATGGGGAAGGCAGAATGTTGCATTGTGGCTCCAGAATTCCCTCTCAAGAGGGCTTACTGACCAGGAGGTTGAGGTTGGAATTTTAAACCCAAGCTATGGTTAAATTCAGTCAAGTGAAAGGCAGTTTCAGTGTGCAGCGATTGAATCGAAAATCCAGCACCTGAGTAAGGGCGGATGTCAGATGTTTGCTCATGCTGGGGTTTGTGTTTATGATGACCAACAAATGGAGGGGTGGCGTCAATAGGCCATGTAGGATTTCCCACGCTGGGGCTTGTGAGATGGTCCAATCAGCAAGATTTCCTTCTACCAGACAGGGGCATTCTGGTTTGTTGTCTCCAGGTTCCCCCATG
Source organism: Neogale vison (assembly GCF_020171115.1). Taxonomy (NCBI): domain Eukaryota; kingdom Metazoa; phylum Chordata; class Mammalia; order Carnivora; family Mustelidae; genus Neogale; species Neogale vison. Next base: position 51,500,931 of record NC_058095.1, read on the forward strand.
TGGAAAGTTTGTGTAGCAGAGCACTCCAGTATGGATGCCTGGAAACCACAACTCCACTGACCATTGCAACTTAGGAACATGGCAGGTTCATTCTGGTGGCTCTAGGGAGAAGTACCAAGGACTTATTTTGACATGGAATCTCATGAACATGGGTTACAAAGCCGGTGTGTTACCAGGGAGACCTTAGAAACGCCGGTGGCTAAGGGACCGTGCAGGATTCATCTACCTTGAGGGTTTGACACAGGTCCAAGAGCACGTATTCTGTCTGCTGTCAGGAGATGTTCTATTGTGGGTCTCAGGGACCATATGTTGTATCATATTGATATTCCAGAACAGGACTCTCAGGCCACATGCCTGAAAACCTAATCTAGGGTTCCAATGAGGTGATAGGGGCATGTCAGGTTCAATCTTCTGACTCAGGACCATTGACATGACATCTTCCTGGAAAAATGGTGATCAGGCTGTTTCAGACTGTGCATTTGCATCCAGAGTGGCCTCCAATATTAGGCTGGGCTCAGGGGCCTTGCAGGTTTCTCCTAATCTGAAGATTATTGGGCAACTGTGATGGACACTTTTTCCTTTGGAATGGAAGGCACAGTCCTGTGGTGTGGCTTCAGAGACCCCATCCTGGAAGGCATGTGAGCCATGGTTTTGGGAGAGAAGTCTTCAAACACAAATTCAGGTTAGGGTTAATGGCAAGGTGATCGCAGGCCCATTGTGTAGACCTGGAGGGCAGTTCGTCTGGAACTGTAAAACGGATGATTCGAAGGCAGAAGCACAGGCTTTTGTGTCTGTATATTGTGTCTAGGATGGTCTCGGAATGCAAGTGTGGTCTAATGGGTCCATGGGAGATTATTCCTCTCTAATGATCCTGGCGGCTCCCAATAGTTTGGTGCCTTAACCGAGGAAGGGAAGAGTGCTCTTTTCCACCACAGGGGTGCCCCAAAACAGGGATTCCGGAGATGGGTTCTAGGTATAGGCACCTGGAAAATCCCAGCAAATTTTAATATTTGGGCCTAGGGGCCTACCAGGCCTGCAATGCGGGTCCTGGAGGTGCAACTGAGAGTGTTTGTTTGAAAGCATGCTCAGGCGGAGAGTCACAATTCCTTCTTCTGCCCAGGACAGCCCTCTGGAGTGGGCGTGGTCTCATTGGACATGCAGCTGGCTCCCACTCAGAGGGTTGGATACCCATCCCAACTTCCAGGAATTCTGCCATGGGGAAGGAGTTCTCTATTGTGCTTTAGGTACCCCATTGGTAGGGATTCCACGAAAGGTCTGGGGACAGATACCTGAATACCCAGGATTGCTAGAGATGATGGCCCTGGTCCATGGCCTGTCTCACATGCTGGATATGGGTCCTGCATCCTTGGTGGCTAACACGAGGTCAGGGCTCTGGCTCTGTCACACAGTACTAGTGACCAAAGCAGTGTATAAATCGGGGTTCCCTCGAGTGCTGAACAGATCTATCCTCATGTAGAGTTTCTGGGCCAGATGCAGCAGGCCCTACTTCTTTCTATGAGTAAGGCAGAATGTTGGGTTGTTGCTCCAGAATTCCCTATCAAGAGGGCTGGCGGACCAGTAGGGTGATGATGGCATTTTAAACAGAAGCTACGGTTCAATTCAGGGCCAAGAGGAAGGCAGTTCCAATGCGCAGTGCCTTATTCGAGATATCCAGCACCTGATTAAGGGTGGATGTCAGATATTTGCTCATGCTGGGGTGTGTGTCTATGATGACTGACTAATGGAGGGTGGCGTCAAGAGGCCATGGAGGATTTCCCCCGCTGAGGCTCGTGAGATGCTCCAAACAGTAAGGTGTCCTCCTACTGGACAGGTGTAGTCTGGTTTGTTTGTTCGAGGTTTCCCCATGTGGAAAGTCTGGATAGCAGAACTCTTCGGCATGGATGCCTGGAAAGCACACCTGCATTGACCATTGCATCTGAGGACCATGTCAGGTTTGTTCTTGTGGCTATGGGTCAAAATACCAAGGCCATGAGTTGACATGGAGTCTCATGAAGATGTGTCACAATGCTGGTTTGTCACCAGGGAGATCTTAGAATGTTCTGGTGGCTAATGGGCTGTGCAGGATTCATATACCCTGAGGGTTTGACTAAGGTCCTGAGTGTGGCTTTCATCTGGGGACAGGAGATGTTCTGTTGTGGGACTCAGGGACCATACGTTGTATCATAAGTTGGTATTCCAGAAGAGGGCTCTGTGGACAGATGCCTGAGAGCCATTCTAGGCTTCCAATGAGGTCCTAGGTGCATGTCAGGTACAATTATCTGACTAAGGACCATTGACTTGGGTGTCTGCCTGGATGGAGGTGATCAGGAAGTTACAGACTGTGCATTTGCATCCAGAGCAGCCTCCAATATTGGGGTGGGGTCAGGGGCCTTGCAGGTTTATCCTAATCTGGAGGGTTTGAGCAACTGTGGTGGACACAGTTTCCTTGGGGATGGCAGGCACAGTCCTGTGGGGTGACTCCAGAGACCCCACCCTGAAGGGCATGTGAGCCATGGTTTTGGGAGAGAAGTCTGCAAACACAAACTTGGGTTAGGGTTAGTGGTGAGGTGATCGCAGGCCCAGTGCATAGACCTGGAGGGCAGCACGTCAGGAATTGTAAATCAGGTGACTCAAAGGCAGTAGCACAGGCTACTGTATCTGTATTTTGTATCCACAATGGCCTTGAATGCAAGTGTTGTCTCATGGGTCCATGGGAGATTTTTTCTCTGAAAAATCCTGGTGGCTCCCAATAGTATGGTTGCTTTCTAAGGGAAGCAAAGAGTGCTGTTTTTCATCTTAGGGGTACCCCAAAACAGGGATTCCAGTGACAGACTCTGGGAATGGGCCCATGGAAGATCCTACCAAGATTTAGGATTCGGGCCAAGGTGCATACCAGTCATGCAATGCTGGATCCTGGAGTTGCAAGTGAGAGTGTTTGTTTGAAAGCATGCTCAGACTGAGGGTCACAATGCCTGCTTGTGTTCAGGGCAGCCCTCAGGTGTGCACGTGGTCTCCTAGGACATGCAACTGGTTCCCATTCTGAGGGTTTGACACCTATCCCAACAGTCAGGATTCCTGCCATTTTGGAACAAGGAGTTCTCTTTTGTGCTTCAGGTGCCCCCATTGGTAGGGATTTCAGTAAAGGACTGGGGAAGTTGCATGAATACCAAGGATGTGTAGAGATGACAGCCCTGGGCCATGGCAGGTCTCACATGCTGGATATGAACCCCGCACTGTGGTTTGCTGACATGACGTAAGGACTCGGGCATTGTTAGACACAGCACTAGTAGGCAGGGCAAAGTATAAATCTGGGTTCCCTCGAGGGCCGAGTAGATTGATCTTCATGGGGAGTTTCTGGGCAGACTCACCAGGCCCTTCTCTATGCTTTCAAACAAGCCCTCTCAGTTACACTACCAGGATCCTGCATTGCAGTTACGTTACGCCCCTAGGCCCAAATCCTAACACTTGGTGGGCTTTTCAAGGCACCCAGACCCAGAGCCCATCTCTGGAATCCCTGTTTTGGGACACCCCTAAGATGGAAAAGTGCATTCTTCCCTTTCCAAAAAATGCAATCAAACTATGGGGAGCTGCCAGGTTCCTTAGAGAGGAAAAGTGTCCTATGGACCCATGAGAACACACCTGCATTCCGAGGCCATACTGGACACATAATCCTGATAGAAAAGACTGTGCTACCGCCTTCCCATCACCTCAATTACAGTTCCTGATGAGCTGCCCTCCAGGTCTACACATTAGGCTTGCGACCACCACACCACTAACCTTAACCTAAATTTGAGTTTCAGATTTCTCTCCAAAAACCATGGATCACATGCCCAACAGGATTGGGTCTCTGGAGCCACACTACAGGACTGTGCTGCTATCACCAAGGAAACTGTGCCCGTCACTGTTGCTCAAACCTTCCAGATTTGGAGAAACATGCAAGGCCCCTAAGCCAACCCCAATACTGGTGGCCACTCTGGACGCAAATGCACAGTCTGAAACAACCTAATTACCTACATCCAGGCAGACGGCCAAGTCAATGGTTCTGAGTCAGAAGATTGAACCTGACATGCCCCTAGGACTTTATTGGAACCCTAGATTAGGATTTTAGACATCTGTGCTCAGGGGTCTGTTCTGGAATACCAAGTTAGGATACATCATGTTGTCCCTGGACCACACAACAGAACATCTTCTGTCCCAGGAAGGAAACCGTGCTCTTTGACCTGTGCCAAACCCTCCATGTACGAGAATCCTGCATGGCCCATTAGCCAACAGCACATTCTAAGATCTCCCTCAAACAAACCAGCATTGTGACCAAACTGCCAAAGATTCCTGTCAACTCTGGGCCTGGGTACTTCATCCCAGAGCCACCAGAACGAACCTGTCATGTTCCTAAGCTGCAAATGTCAATGGAGTTGTGCTTTCCAGGCATCCAAGTGGGAGGGCTCTGCTACCCATACTTTCCACATGGGAGACCCTGGAGCAAACAAACCAGACTCCAACTGTCCTGTAGAAGGAAAACTTGCTGGTCAGAGCATCTCACAAGCTTTCGCGTGGGAAATCCTCCATGGCCTCTTGGTGCCACCCTCCACTTGTCGGTCATCACAGACACAAATTCAGTGTGAGCAAAGATCTGACTTCTGCCCTTTCTCAGCTGCTGGATATCTCGAATAAGCCACTGCACATTGGAACTGCTTTCTACTTGGGACTGAATTGAACTATACCTTGTGGTTACAAATCCATCGTTAACCTACTAGTCCCCACACCCTCATGATAGGGAATTCTGGAGCCACAATGCAGCATTATGACTTAACCATAGAATGAAGTGGTGCCTGTTGAGTCTGTCCAGAAACCCCACATGAAGATAAATATGCTCGGGCCTCAAGGGAACCCCGGTTCATAGACTGCCCTGGCCACCAGTGCTGTGTCTGACAGAGCATGAGCCCCGACATAGTGTCAGCCACCAAGAGAGCGGGCCCCATTACCAGCATGTGAGACCAGCCATGGCCAAAGTCTGTCATCTCTACACATCCTTGGTATTCAGGCACCTTTCCCCAACCTTTGCTGGAAACCCTGGCAATGGGGGTCCCAGAAGCACAAGAGAGAAATCCTCTTTCTACGGCAGGAAGCCTGGCTGTTTAGATGGGTGTCCAACCCTCAAAGTGGGAGCCAGCTTTATGGCCAGTGAGACCACGCCCTCTCCTGAGGGCCCCCCTGGGCACAAACAGGCATGGTGACCCTCAGCCTGAGCATGCTTTCAAATAAGCCCTCTCAGTTACACCACTAGGATCCTGAATTGCAGGCCTGGAATGCCCCTAAGCCCAAATCCTAAGACTTGGTGGGATTTTCCAGGTGCCCAGACCCAGAGACCATCTCTGGAATCTCTGTTTTGGGGTACACCTAAGATGGGAAACAGAACTCTTCCCTGTTTTGGGGCACCCCTAAGATGGAAAAGAACACATTTTACTTTTCTGAAATAGCCACCAATCTATGGAGAGCCACCAGGATCCTTAGAGAGGAAAAGTCTCCCATTGAACCATGACACCACACCTACATTCCAAGCCCATCCTGGACACACAATCTAGATAGAAAAGCCTGTGCTACCAGCTTCAAGTCACCCTAATTACGATTCCTGATGTGCTGCCCTCTAGGTCTATGCATTGGACCTGTGATCACCTTGCCACTATCCCTAACCCAAATTTGTGTTTCCAGACTTCCCTCCCAAAACCATGGCTCTCATGCCCTCCAGGATGGGGTCTCTGGAGCCTTACACAGGACTGGGCGTTCCATCCCCAAGGAAACAGTGCCAATCACAGTTGCCAAAGCCTCCAAATTAGGATAAACCTGCAAGGCCCCTGAGCCCACCCCAATATTCTAAGTAGCTCTGGATGCAAATGCACAGTCTGAAACACCCTGATCACCTACTTCCAGACAGACATTGAAGTCAATGGTCCTTAGTCAGATAATTGAACCTGACGTGCACCTAGGACATCATTGAAACCCTAGATTAGGTTTCAAGCATCTGTCCTCAGAGGCCTGTTCTTGAATACCAAGTTAGGATACAGCATATGTACCCTGAGCCACAAAACAGAACATCTCCTTTCCCAGGAAGGAAACTGTGCACATCGACCTGTGCCAAACCCTCAGAATAGGAGAATCCTTCATGGCTCCTTAGCCAACAGTACATTCTAAGAACTCCCTTGTAACAAACCAGTATTGGGACACTTCTGCAAGAGATTCCAAGTCAACTCAAGGCTTTGGTACCTGGTCCCAGAACCACCAAAACGAACCTGTCATGTTCTTCAGCTGCAATGGTCATGGAATGTGTGCTTTCCAGTCATCCATGTGTGAGGGCTCTGCTACCCAAACATTTCACTTGGGGGACCCTGGAGGAAACCAACCAGACTCCTCCTGTCCATTAGAAGGAAACCTTGTTGTTTGGAGCATCTCACAATCCTTAGCGTGGGAAATCTTCCATGGCCTCCTGAAGCCACCCCTCCATTTGTCGGTTATCATAGACACAAACTCCACTGTGAGCAAACATGTGACATCTGCCATTTCTCAGGTGCTAGATATCTCGTATAAGCTGCTGCACATTGGAACTGACTTCCGCTTGACACTCAGTTTAAGCATAGCTGGTGTTTACAATTGCATTCTCACCCTACTTGTCCCCAAGCACTCTTGATAGGGAATTCTGGAGCCACAACGCAGCATTCTTCCTGCCCCATAGAAAGAAGTGCTTCGTGAGTCTGCACAGAAACCCCACATGAGGCTCAATCTGCACGGCCCTCGAGAGAACCCCAATTTATAGGCTTTTCCGGACACTAGTGCTATGTCAGACAGAGCCTGAGCCCAGACCTCATGTCAGCCACCCAGAGAGCGGGGCCCATATCCAGCATGTGAGAATGGCCATGGCCCAAATCTGTCATCTCTATGCATCCTTGGTATTCAGGCATCTGTCCCAAGACCTTTGCTGGAATCCCTGTCAATGGGGGAACCTGAAGCACAAGAGAGAATTCCTCCTTCCCCATGGCTGGAAACCTAGCCATTGGAATGGATGTCCATCTCTCAGGGAGGTTGGAGTTTTCTCCTAATTTGTCCTGATTGGTGCCACCCCGACATTCACAGCCATTGTCGACACAAAATACAGTGACAAAAACCTGAGCAAGCGCCTCACACTCGCCCTTTGTTCATATACCCAAGAGTTCTCCTCAAGGTCTGTAGGCCATGCCTGCCATACCTACGTCCCCAAATCTAAGCGAGTTTGCGTTTCAGACTTCTGTCCCCACAGTCCTGGCCCACAAAACCTCCAACTTTGGACCCCTGAAGCCACACCTCAGGACTGTGCCTGCCCTCTCCAGGGGAATCCTGTCCATTCCAATGGCCAAAACCCTACAGATTAGGAGAAACTTCCAAACTTCCCGAGGCCAACGCAATAGTGTCTGCCACCCAGGACAAACAGGGGTGATTGGTCACAAGTTAAGCAACTACCTCCACTCAAAGCCAGAGAGAGATATCCACAAAGAAGAAGATTGAACCGGACAGGCACCTAAGCCCTAATCGGATCCATTGCTTTTGTTTGCAGGCATCTGTCCTCAGCTGCCTGGTTTCCAATACCAGCATATGGGGGATTACTGAGGCACTCATCAGAAAAATCTCGTCTCCCATAGGAAACGTACTCTTTGGAGCTCTGTCAAAACCTCCGTTAGGATAATATTTAAGGGCCCCAGATCAAGTGCATCATTCCAAGGTCTCAATGGACACAAACCCACATTATGACCCATTCTCAGGAGAGTTCATTTCATCTCAACCCTCTTGGTTTCTCCGCCAGAGCCAGCAGATCAAACGTGTCTTGTTGCTAGGAGACAACTGAATGGGAGGCAGGCTGCCCAGGCATCCATCCTTAGAACCCTGCTCTGGAGTCGTTCCATATGGGACATCCTGGAGCCATCCAACAGGTCTCGAGTGTCCCACAGAAGGAATCTTTGCGGTTTGGAGCATCTCACAACTCCCATTGTGGGAAAATGTTCATGGCCTCTAGAGACGCTCCACTTTATAAAGGGGCCATCACGGACAGAAACTCCAACCTGAGCAAATGTCTGATATTCACCCTGGCTTCAGGTACATGATATCTCGATTCAGCTCTGCAGAGTGTGTCTGCCGTGACCTCGCCACAAAACCTAATCCTAGCTTGTGTTCTCAGACTTCCATCCTCACACTCGTGGCCGACAAGCCCTCCAGTTTGGGAATTCTGGAGACACAATGCCACACTCTCCCTGCCCTCCAGAAGAAAATATTTGCCCTATGGAGCTACCCAGAAACCCCAAATGAGGATCAACCTGCATGCCTCTAGACTGCACCCCAATTATACAGTCTACCCTGTCTAATGCCCTGTCTGACACAGCCTGACCCTGCACCTCCGGACCAACACTCAACAGCTGGCTGCACACTGAGCTCATCGGATGCACCAGGTCCTTAGGTCCTCATCTCTTCCCAACCTCGGTTTTCAGGCTTCAGAAACTAGACCTGAACTCCAATCACTGTCCAAGGGTGAATGTGATGCAGAAATCAGAACTCCTCCTTCTTCATGGCCATAAATCTTGGCATGTTCTCCAACATTCAGTGTAGGAGAAACCAGCGTGGCCCATGAGGCCCCACCCATGTTTGAGGGCCTCGTTGGGCACAAATAGGCACTGTGACCCTCAGAGTGAGCTCTGTCCTCAAGGAATGCCTCTCAGTGTCTGGAAAAAGAGCACGCATATGGGACTTGCCATGCCCCTAGGCCCCCAAACTTAACCAGAGGTGGTGATGTCCAGTTGCCCCTCCCAAGGGCTCTGCTCTGGAATCCCTCTTTTGGTGGGACACAGGAGGTTAAAAAAAAAAAAAAAAACAGAAAGGACTCCTTCCATCCCACAGAATGTACCCAAACTCTTGGGATTGGACCAAATTCTCAGAGAAGGAAAAATGTCCGTGGCCCATGAGGCCATGCAACATTCCACCAACATTGTTGACACAAATCCAAAGACAAAACCTGAGCAAGCACCTCAAATTCACCCTTTTTCATATCCTGAAGAGTTCTCCTCATGGTCTGTAGATCGGGCGTGCCTTACCTACGTCCCAAATCCTAAGCGGAGTTTATGTTTTCAGACTCTGTTCCCACTGGCCTGGCCACACACCCTCCAGGCTGGGGCGCCTAGAGCCACAACTCAGGACTGTACCTGCCCTCTCCAGGCCAATTCTGCCCATTCCATTGGTCACAACCATACAGATTAGGAGAAAACTCCAAAGTCCCGAGGCCATCCCAATATTATAGGCCGCCCAGGACAAACAGGTGTGATCAGACACCAGCTGAGCAGCTATCTCCACTCAGACCCGTTGACAGATGTCCCCAGAGAAGAAGATTGAACCGAAAAGGCCCCTAGGCCCTAATCCGATCCATTGCTTTGGTTTCCAGGCATCTGTCCTCAGAGGCCTGGTTTCCAAAACCAGCATGCGGTGGTTTCCTGAGGCACAAATAAGAACAAATATCATCACCCCATGAAAAGCTTGCTCATTGGAGCTGTGGCAAAACCTCTGGTTAGGAGAATCCTTCAGGGCCCTGGTGCCACTGCCCCATTCCAAAGTCTCCATGGACTCAAACCCACATTATGACCCATCCTCAGGAGAGTCCATTTCAACTCAGCCACCTCGGTTGCTACCCCAGAGCCAGCAGATCAAACGTGGCTTGTCACTAGGAGACAATTGGAATGTGAGGCTGGCTGCCCAGGCATCCATCCTTAGAACCCTGCTCTGGAGAACTTCCTTAAAGGATGTCCTGGAGCCATCCAACAGGTCTTAATTATCCCGCAGAAGAAATCCTTGCGGTTTGGAGCATCTCACAACTCCCATCGTGGGAAAACCTCCACGGCTTCGCAATGCACCCCCCCCTTCATGAAGGGGCCAACATGGACAGAAACTCCAACCTGAGCCAATGTCTGATCCTCACCCTGGCTTCAGATGCATGAGATCTTGATTCAGATCTGCAGAATATGCCTGCCGTGCACTTGCCTAGAAACCCAAGCCAAGCCTGTGTTCTCAGACTTGCGTCCTCACATTCCTGGCCCACAAGCCCTCCAGTTTGGGAATTCCAGAGCCACAATGCAGCACTCTGCCTGCCCTCCAGAAGAAAAACTTTGCCCTATGCTGCTAATGAGGAAACCCCAAATGATTATCTAATGCACTCCATCCGACTGTAAAGAAATTATACAGCCTATCCTGTGTACTAATGCCCTGTCTGGCACAGCCAGAGACCAGACATCTCAAATGACACGCAGTCAGCTGGCCCCGAACTGAACACATCGGACCTGCCATGGCCTTAGGTAGTCATCTCTTCCCAACCTCGGTTTTCAGGCTTCAGAACGTAGATCTTATCTCCAATCACTGTCCAGGGGTGAACGTGATGCAAAAATCAGAATTCCTCCTTCTCCATTGCAAGAAACCTTGTTGTTGGCATGTTGTCCAATGTTCAGTACAGGAAAACCTGTGTGGTCTGAGAGGCCAGGCCAGTGCTTGGGGGCCGCCTTGGGCACACACACGCATTGTGACCCTCATCGTGAGTTCCGTATACAAGTAAAGCCACACAGTGGCTGGACCAATATCTCGCATATTCTGTGTTGCCCAGAAACCCCAAATGAGGATCAAACTCCTCAGCCGTTGGCAACACACCAACTGCTTAGGCTACCCTTAAGCACTAATGCTCTGTCTTACATAGCCTGAGCCCAGACCTTCCAACAGACACTGAGACAGCTTGCCCCACACCCAGCACATCTGACCCGCCATGGCCTTAGGCCATCATCCTTTCCCAACCTGGTTTTTCAGGCATCAGCACCTAGACCTTTTCTCCAATCCCTGCACAGGGGGGTATCTGATGCACAAGCCAGATCTCCTCCGTCCCCATGAAAAATCCTGCTGTTGCCAGGGAGTCAAGCCTTCAGTGTAGGATAAACCTGCATGGCCCATGAGGCCATGCCCATGCTTGAGGGCCGCCTTGGGCACACACACGCATCGTGACCTTCAGCATGAGTTCTGTATTCAAGTAACGCCACTCAGTGGCTGGACCACTAGCTCGCATATGGGGGTTTACCATGACCATAGGACCCCATGCCTAATCAGAGGGTGAGTATTCCAGTTATCAGTACCCACTGCTCTGTTCTAGATTTCCTCTACTGGTGGGGACAGCTGAGGCAGAAAACAGGACTCCTCCCTTTCCACAGAATGACCCTAAACTCTAGGGAGCTGGGCAAATCACCAGAGAGGGAATACTCTTCCTCGGCCCATGATGCCACCCCTCTATTAAATGGCCATTGTGGACAAAATATCCAGAGACAAAAGCCTGAGGAACCGCCTCCCATGCGCTCCCCTTTCATATCCCGAGGTGATCCCTTCACAGACTGTAGATGAGGCCTGACATAATCTCCGTCCCAAACCTGAGGCGAGTTTGTGTTTTCAGACATCTGTCCCCACAGCCCTGGCACACACAGCCTCCAGGATGGGGCCTCTGGATCCACACCACAGGACTGTGCCTGCTCTCTCCTAGGAAACTGTGCCCATTCCATGGGCCACAACCCTACAAAATAGGAGAAACCTCAAGGTCCTCGAGGACATCCCACTACTGTAAGCCACCCTGGACACACAGGGGCATCCTGACACAAGCTGAGCAACTACCTCCACGCAGACAGGGAGACAGATGTCCACAGAGATGGTAGATTGAACCGGACAGGCCCGTAGGCCCTAATCTGAACTCTTGCTTTGGTTTCCAGGTGTCACTCCTCAGAGGGCTGGGTTCGAAGAACAGCATATGGGGCTTTCTTGAGGCACCAAACAGAACACCTCTTGTCTCCACATGGGAAGCTACCTTGTTGGAGCTGTGTCAAACCCTTCGGGTTGGAGAATCCTGTAAAGACCCTGAGCCACCACCACATTCCAAGGTCTCCATGGCCACCAACCCATATTATGACCCTCTGGGTAGCACGCCCAAGATCCCGCAGATTGAGCCTACCTTATCCCATCCAGTCATTGGGAATGTGAGGTGGTGTTTCCAGGCATCTATGCTTAGACACCTGCTCTCGAGACTTACCATATGGGGCGTCCTGGAACCTTCCAAAGGACTCAACTGTCCTGCAGAAGGAAACCTTGAGGTTTGGAGCAGCTCACAACTCCCAGCAGAGGGAAATGTCTCTGTCCTCATGACAGCACCACCCCCTTCAGGAAGGGGCCATCATGGACAGAAACTCCAGCCTGAGGCAACGTCTGATACTCGCCCTGGCTTCAGATGCAGGACATCTCGATTCAGCCTCTGCAGAGTGGGCCTGCCATTCTCTCAGACCCAAACCTCACACTAGCTTGTATTTTCAGACTTCCTTCCTCACACTCATGGCAAACAAGCCCTACATACTGGGAATTCCGGAACCACCATGCAGCCCCCTGCCTGTCCACCAGACTAAAAACGTTGTCCTATGGGGCTCCCCAGAAACCCCAAATGAGGATCCATCTGCTCGAGCCTAGACCGCACCCCAATTGGATAGGCTGCCCTGGGCACTAATGCTCTGTCTGACACAGCCTGAGACCAAACGTCCCGCCAGACAAGGAGACAGCTGGCCTCACACCCAGCACATCAGACACGCCATGGCCTTAGGCCGTCATCTTTTGCCAACCTGGGTTTTCAGACATCGAAACCTAGACATTATATCAAATCCCCACACAGGTGGGTACCTGAAACACAAATCAGAACTCCTCCTTCCCCATGGCTGTAAAGCTTGCTTTACATGGCATGGAGGCACACCTTCAGGGTAGGAGAAACCTTCTTAGCTCCTGAGGCCATGCCCAAACTTGAGTGCCTTCTTGGGAACAACCTCGCATTGTGACCCTCAGCATGAGCCCCATGTCGAAGTAAGGTATCTCAGAGCCTGGACCAAGGGACAGCATCTGGAGCTTACCAAGCCTCTGTGTTCCCAATCCTCACCAGAGTTCGGGTTTTCCAGTTGCCTGTACCTGGGGCTCTGCTCTGGAATCCCTCTCTTGGAGAGACACCTGAGCAAGACATCAGGACTCCACCCTTCCCACAAAATGACCCCAAACTCTTGGAAGCTGGGCCAAATCCCCAGAGAGGGAGACTCAACCATAGCCCCTGAGGCCACCCTACAATCCATGGATATCCTGGACACAACATCCAGAGACAAAAGCCTGAGGGACACCCTTCCACTTGCCCTTCGTTCAATAGCCGAGGAGCTCCCCTAACGGTCTGTAGATCAGGCCTGTCATACGCTCGGTGCCACATCTGAACCGAATTTCTGTTTTCAGACTTCTGTGCTCACAGCACGGACCCACACACCTTCCAGGCTAGCGTCTATAGATCCACACCAAAAGACTGTGCCTGTCCTCTCCAAGGAAATTGTGCCCAATCAATTGGCCATAACCCTACAGATTAGGAGAAATCTCCAAGGCTCCCAATGCCATCCGGATAGTGTAGGCTGCCCTGGACTAAGAGGGGCACTCTGGCACCAGCTGAGCAACTATCTCCAGCTAGATACTCAGACGGTGTATCCCAGAGACAGAAGATTGAAAAAGACAGGCCCCTAGGCCCTAATCTGAACCCTAGCTTTGGTTTCCAAGTGTCTCTCCTCAGAGGACTGGTTTTGAAGACCAGCATCTGTGGCTTTTCTGAGGCACCAAACAGAACCTCCCTCGTCTCCACATTGGGAGCTTCCTTATTGGAGCTGTATCAAACCCTTCAGGTAGGCGAATTCTGCAGGGCCCCTGAGCCACCAGCACATTCCCAGGTCTCCATGGACACAAACCCACATTATGACCCATCCTCAGGAGAGTCCGTTTCAACTCAGCCCCCTGGGTAGCTCGCCCCAGAGCCAGCAGTTCACACATGTCTTGTCCCAAATAGCCAATGGAAATGTGAGGTATGCTGTACAGGCATCCATCCTTCGATCCCTGCTCTCCAGTTCTTCTGTATGGGACGTCCTGGAGCCATCCAACACTACTCGACTGTCACTCAGTAGGAAACCTTGTGGTTTGGAGCAACTCACAAACTTAGCATGGGAAAACCTCCTTAGCCTCATGAGGTCCCCGCTTCATGAAATGGCCATCATGGAAACAAACTCCAGCCTCAGCCAAGGTTTGACCCTAACCCTGACTTCAGATGCAGGAGATCTCAATTCAGCCTCTGCAGAGTGTGCCTGCCGTGCCCTTGGCCCCATACCTCACCCTAGCTTGTTTTCAGACTTTCATCCTTACACTCCTGGCCCACAAGCCCTCCTGATTGGGAATACTGGGGCCACAACGAAGCACTCTGCCTGCGCACCGGAAGAAATTCATGTTCTATGGCGTTGCCAAGAAACCCAAAACGTGGATCAACCTGCTCGTCCCTCGGCAACACCCCAATTGCATAGGCTACCCTAAGCACTAATGCTCTATGTTACATAGCCTGAGCCCAGATCTCCCGATAGATACCGACACAGTTGGCCGCACAAGAGGCACCTCGGACCCACCATGGTCTTAGGGCATTCATACCTTCCCATTGACCTGAATGTCTTCCTGGAGGTATGCTCTGAGGCTGTGTCAGACTGTGCATTTTTCCAGAGTGGCCTATGGAATTGGGGTGGGCTTAGGGACCTTGCTGGTTTCTGCTAATCTGGAAGGCTTGGGATACTGAGACGGACAGAGTTTCCTCAGAAGATCAGGCCAAGTGATGTGATGTGGTTCTGGAGGCCCCATCCTGGAGTTCATGTGGGTCAGGACTTTGGGACCAAAGTCTTCAGACACAAACTCAAGTAAGAGTTAGGGGGGAGGTGATGGCAGGCCCGATCTGCAGACCCTGAGGGAAGGTGCTCAGGATTTGAAATTCAGACGGCTGGGAGGCAGAAGCACAGGCTTTTCTGTCTGGATTGTGTGTCTAAGATGGCCATGAAATGGAGGGATGGCCTCATGGGTCCATGGGAGATTCTACCTCTCTGGGGATTCTGCCCAGCACCCCAGAGTTTGGTGTGTTTCTGGGGGAAGGGGAGAGCATGATTTTCCATCTCAGGGGTCCCAACCAAACAGGCATTCCAGAGATTGGTTCTGGGTCCGGGCACCTGGATAACCCCACCAAGGCTTAGGATTTGGGCCTATGAGCATGACAGGCCCACTTTGTGGGCTCCTGGTCCAGCTCGCTAGGGGGCTTGTTGGAAAGGGTCTTAGGGTGAGGGTAACAATGCCTGTTTGTGCCAGCTGCCCATCCTGAGTGGGCGTGGTCTCATGGGCCATGCACCTGGCTCCCACTCTGAGGCTTGGACTGTCATCTCAACATTCAGTTTTCCTGCCATGGGGAAGGAGTAGTACTAATTTCTGCTTCAGGGTCCCCCATGGGCAGGAATATGTTCTAAGTTTTGGGACAGGTACCTGATTACGCAGGTTGATTCAAGATGACGGCCTCGGGCCAAGGCAGGACCCACCTGCTGGATATGGGGAACACTGTCTGTGTGGCTGACGGGAGGTCGGGGCTCGAGCTGTGTCAGACAGAGCATTCGGGCAGAGGGCAGCCCATGTTATTGGGGTGCCGTTGAGAGCTGTGCCCAGATCCTGGATCCTCATGTGGGGTTTCTGCGCAGACACTTAGAGCACTTCTTTCTGGTGGGTAGACAGTAGGCTGCGTTGTTGCTCCAGAATTCCTAATATGGAGGGCTTGCAGGTGAGGAATGTGAGGACAGAAGCCTGAAAACACAAGCTATGGTTAAGCTCAGTGCCGAGCACATGGCCGTTCCAATGTACATCGCTTCTTTCGAGATCTCCAGCACCTGAGTATGGTCGAGGGTCAGATGTCTGCTCAGCTGGAGTTTGTATCCATGATGGCCAATGAATGGTGGGGTTTTCTCAAGAAGCCTTGGAGGTTTTCCCAACTAGAGCTTGTGAGTGGCTCCAAACAGCAAGGTGTCCTAGTGCAGGACAGGGGAAGTCTGCTTAGAGAGCTCCAGGTTCCCCATATGGAAGATTCGATAGCACATGTCTCTGAATAGAGGCCTGGGAAGCCTACCTCGAGTTACCATTACAGCTGAGGAACAGGGCAGGCTTGATTCTCTGTCTTTGGTTCCAAGTTCCAAGTGATCTGAGTTGACAGAAGTTCTCAGACTAACGGGTCCCAATGCTGCTTCATGTCCGGGGAGACCTTAGAATGTAGCGGAGGCCCTGGGACCATGATGGATTCTCCTATCCAAAGTGTTAGACCCAGTTCCCAGGAGAAAGGTTTCCTTCTCGGGACAGGAGGGGTTCTCTTGTATGGCTCACGGACCACAGGTTGGACCATATATTGGTTTTCCAGAACAGAACTCTAGGGACAGAGGCCTCAAAACCCAAACTAGGGTTCTGATGAGATTTTAGGGGCATGGCAGATTCAATCTTCGGACTCAGCGCCATTGACCTTTTTGTCTTTCTGGAGGTAGGTGCTGAGGCTGTATCAGACAGTGCATTTTTTTCCAGAGTGGCCTATGAAATTGGGGTGAGCTCAGGGGCCTTGCAGGTTTCTCCTAATGTGGAGGGTTTGGGCAACTAAGATGGGCAGAGTTTCCTCCAGAGAGCAGGCCCAGTGATGTGCTGTGGTTCTGGAGGCCCCATCCTGGAGGGCATGTGGTTCAGGGCTCTGGGACCAAAATCTTCAGACACAAAATCGGGTACAAGATCGGGGCGAGGTAATGGCAGGCCCGATCTGCAGACCCTGAGGGCAGCTCCTTGGATTTGAAATTCGGGCGGCTGGGAGGCAGGAGCACAGGCTTTTCTGTCTGGATTGTGTCTAGGATGGCCATGGAATGGATGGGTGTTCTCATGTGCCCAAGGGAGTTTCTTCCTATCTGGGGTTTTGCCCAGCACCCAAGTGTTTGGTGTCTTACTGGGGAACGGGAGACTGCATTTTACCATGTCAGGGTTCCTGTCACAACATGGAATCCAGAGATGGTTTCTGGGTCCTGGTGCCTAGGTAACCACACCAAGACTTAGGATTTGAGCCTAGGGGCCTGACAGGCCCGCTCTGTGGGGTTCTGATCCAGCTCCCGGAGGGTCTTGTTGGAAATGGGTCTCAGGGTGAGGGTCACAATGCCTATTTGTGCCCAGTTCCTAATCCTGATTGACCTGGATCCCAATCTGAGGGTTGGACAGACATCTCAACATTTCGTTTTCCTGCCATGGAGAAGGAGGAGTAATCTTTGTGTTTCAGGGTCCCCCATGGGCAGGAATTTGAGCTATGTTCTGGACCAGGTACCCGAATACCCAGGTTCGTTTTAGATGAAAGACTCAGGTCAAGGAATCTCACACCTGTAGGATATGGGGTCCATTATCTGTGTAGCTGCCAGGTGTTCAGGGCTCGGGCTGTGTCAGACAGAGCATTAGTGCACAGGGTGGCCAATTATATTAGGGTGCCATAGAGGGCCATGCAGGTGGATGCTCATGTGGATTTTCTGCACAGACCCTTAGGGCACTTCTATCTGGTGGGCAGGCAGAAGGCTACATTGGGGCCTACAGGCGAGGAGTGTGAGGACAGAAGTCAGAATAAAGAAGCTACATTTAAGCTCAGTGCCGAGCACATTGCCGTTCCAATGTGCAGCGATTTTTTCAAGATCTCCAGCACCTGAGTATGGGCGAGGTCAGATGTCTGCTCACGCTGGAGTTTGTATATATGATGGCCAACGAACGAGATATCCAGCACCTGAATAAGGGCAGATGAATGATGTTTGCTCACACTGGAGGTTGTGTCTATGATGACTGACAAATGGAGAGGTGGCATCAAGAGGCCATGGAGGATTCCCCACGCTGATGCTTATGAGATGCTCCAAACAGCAAGGTTGTTTTTTCTACTGACAGGTGGAGTCTGGTTTGTTTGCTCGTGAGTCCCCCATGTGGAAAGTATGGATAGCAGAGCTCTTCCGCATGGATGCCTGGAAAACACAACCCGAATAACCATTGCAGCTGAGCAACATGGCATGTTCCTTCTGGTGGCTTTGGGGCGAAGTACCAAGTCCTTGAGTTGACATTTAATCTCTTGCAGATGGGTCACCATGCTGGTTTGTTACCAGGGAGATCTTAGAATTTGCTGGTAGCTAAGGCGCCATGCAGGATTCTAATACCCTGAGGGCTTAACACAGGTCGATGAGCTGTGTCCCCTTCTGGGGCCAGGAGATGTAGTGTTGCGTGGCTCAGGGACCACATGTTGTATCATAAGTTCATATTCCAGAACAGGCCTCCAGAACAGAACAGATGCCTGAAAACCTAATCTGGGGTTCCAATGAAGTCCTGAGGGCATGTCAGGTTCAATCTTCAGACTCAGGACAGTTGACTTGGGTGTCTGCCTAGATGTTGGTGATCAGAGTGTTTCAGACTGTGCATTTGCGTCCAGAGTAGCCTCCAATATTACGGTGTGCTCAGGGATTTGCAGGTTTCTCCTAATCTGGAGTTTTGGGAAACTGCAATGTGTACATTTTCCTAGGGTATGGCACGCACAGTTCTGTGGTGTGATTCCAAGACCCCACCCTGGAGAGCATGTGAGCCATGGATATGGAGAGAAGTCTGCAACACAAACTCGGGTTAGGGATAATGGCGAAGTGATCGCAGTCCCAATGCGTAGACCTCAAGGGCAGCTCATCAGGAACTGTTAGGATGACACGAAGTCAGTAACACGGTCTTTTATATCTGGATTTTGTATCCAGGATGGCCTTGGAATGCAGTTGTGGTCCCATGAGTCCATGGGAGATTTTACACTCTAAGGATCCTGGCCTCTCCCAATAGTTTGGTGGGTTTTTCAGGGAAAGGAAGAGTGCTGTTTTCCATCTTAGGGGAGTCCCAAAACAGGGATTCCACAGACGGGCTCTGGGTCTGAATGCTTGGAATATCCCACTAGGGCTAGGTATGGGCCTAGGGGTGTCCCTGGCCTACAAACCGGGATCCTGGTGGTGCAACTGAGAGGGCTTGTTTGAAACCATGCTCAGGCTGAGGGGCACAATGCCTGTTTGGGCCCTAGGTGGCCCTCAAGTGTGGTTATGGTCTCATTGGCCATGAAGCTGGCTTCAACTCTGAGAGCTGGACACCCATCCCAACAGTTAGGATTCCTGCCATGGAAAAGGTCAAGTTCTCTGTTGTGCTTCAGGCTCATGCTCTGACAGACACCAAACGAGAGTCCAGGGCAGCCTAGAAATCGGGGTTCCCTCAGGGGCCTCACAGATTGACCCTCATGTGGGTTTTCTGGCCAGACTCACCAGACACTTATTCCTTCTATGGGGAAGACAGAATACCTTGTTGTGACTCTGGAATTCTGTATCCAGAGGGCTTGAGGACCAGTAGGGTGAGAATGGAATTGTAAACACAAGCTATGGTTAAATTCAGTGCAAGGTGGAAGGCTCTCCCCATCTGCAGCATATTCTGTGAGATATCCAGCACCTGAGTAAGGGAGGATATCAGATGTTTGCTCACACTTGAGTCTGTATCTATGATGACCGACAAATGGAGAGGTGGCGTCAAGAGGCCATGGAGGATTTCCAACGCTGGGGCTTGTAAGATGCTCCAAACAGAACAGATTCCTTCTACTGGACAGGTGGAGTCTGGTGTGTTTGCTCCAGGGTCCCCCATGTGATAAGTTAGGTAGTAGAATTCACCCGGATGGATGCCTGGAAAGCACACCTCCATGGTCCATTTCAGCTGAGTATCATGGCAGATTCGATCTGGTGGCTCCGGGGATAAGTTCCAAGCAGCCTGAGTTGACATGGAGTTTCATGCTGATGGATCACAATGCTGGTTGGTATCCATGGAAAAACTAGAATGTTGATTGATCAGAAGGCCATGCAGGATTCTCCTACAATGTATCTGGGATAAATCTACCAAAAGCAAGGTATCCTTCTGGGGACAGGAGGAGCTCTTTAGTGTGGCACAGGGACCACATGTTGGAATATAAGTTGGTATTGGGGAACAGGCCCCTGTGGACAGGCACCTGAAAACCTAAGCTCGGGTATTGATGAAGTCCTAGAGGAATGTCAGGTTCAATCTTCTCTTTCAGGGCCTTTGACTTTAATGTCTGCTTGGAGGCAGGTGCTCATTGTGTGTCAGAATGTGCACTTGGGTCCAGAATGTTCTTCAATATGGAGGTGGACTCAGGGGCTTTTACTTTGCTCCTAATCTTCAGAGTTTGGGCAACAGTGAAGGGCAGAGTTTCCTTCAGAAGGATAGGCGCAGTCGTCTGGTGTGGCTCCAGAGTCCCCTTCCTGAGGGCATATGGGCCAGGGCTTTGGGGACAGAAATCTGCAAATGCGAACTAGGGTTAAGGTGAGGGCCAAGGTAATCACAGGCCCGATCTGCAGTCCCTAAGAGCAGCTCATATTGTAGTGAAATTAAGGTGTCATGGAGGCAGTAGCACAGGCTTTTCTGTCTGGATTGTGTATCCAGGACGGTCGAAAAATGTAGGGGTGGATCATGGGGCTATGGGAGATTCTTCGTCTCTGGGGGTTCTGCCAGCTCCCTAGAGTTTGGTGTGTCTGGAGGAAGGGAAGACTGCTGTTTTCCGTCCCAGGGGACCCACAAAAGAGGGATTCCAGAGACAGTTTATGGGTCTGGGTGCCTGGAAAACACAAACGAGTGTGAGGATTTGGCCCTAGGGACTTGTCAGGCCTGCCCTGTGTCCTCCTGGTCTCAGGGGACTCCCTGTTTTCGGTCTCAGGGGACTCCCAAAAGAAGGATACCAGAGACAGTGTCTGGGTGGGAGCATTGAAATAATGAAAGATGGTGAGGATTTGGCCCTAGGAACCTGGAAGGGCTGGTCTGCAGGTTCCTGGACCAGCTATTGAGGGGTTTTTTTTGAAAGCAGACTCATGCTGAGGGTCACAACGATTGTTTGTACCCAAGACAGCTCCTGTGAGTGACCGTGGTCTTATGTCCCATGCAGCTGGCTCCACTCTGAGGGTTGGACACCCATCTCATCAGCCATGTTTCCTGCCATTGGGAAGGAGGAGTACACCTGGGCTTCAGGTTCCCCCATAGGCAGGTATTTGAGCTACGGTATGGGAAGAGATGCCTGAATATCTAGGTTGAGTAGATGTGATGGCTTCGCTCCACAGCAGGTCCCTTCTGAAGGATATGGGTTCCACTGTCTAAGTGGTGTCTTGAGGTCGTGGCCCAGCCTGTGTCAGACATATTCTCAGTGCCCATGGCAGCCTATGATATAAGGGTGCCGTCGAGGACCACGCAGGTAGATCCTCATGTGGGTTTTCTGTGCAGTCTCACCAGGCACTTCTTCTTCTGTGGGACAGGCAGAATGCTGTGTTGTTGCTCAAGAATTCACTATCAAGAGGGCATGTGCAAAAGGAAGGTGAGGATGGAATTGTAAACACAATCTACGGTTTAATGCAGTGACAAGCAGAAGGCAGTTCCAGTGTGTAGCAGCTGATACAAGATATCCAGCACTGGAGTAAGTGTGGATATCAGATATTTGCTCACACTGGAGTTTGTGTCTATGATGACTGCCAAATGGAAGGGTGCCCTCATGAGGCCATGGAGGATTTCCCACTCTGTGACATGTGAGATGCCCCAAACAGCATTGTTTACTTCTACTGGACAGGTGGAGTCTGGTTTGTTTGCTCCAGTGTCCCCAATATGGAAAGGTTGTGTAGCAGAGCTTCTCCTCATGGATGCCTGAAAGCACAACTCCATTGACCATTGCAGCTGAAAAACATGGCAGGTTCTATATGGTGCTTCTGAGGCGATGTTCCAGGAGGCCTTTGTTGAGATGGAATTTTTATGCTTTTGGGTCACAATGCTGGCTCTTATACAGGGAGACGTTAGAATGTATGGGTGATCATGGGCCCATGCAGTATTGTTCTGCACTGAATCTTGGACACAGCTACCAAGAGCAAGGTGTCCTCCTGGGTACAAAAAGGCTTCTGTTGTGTGGCTCAGGGACCACATGTTGGAATATAAGTTGGTAGTGGGTAGCAGGACTCTGGGTAAAGGAGCCTAAAAACCTAAGTTAGGGTATCGATAAAGTCCTAGAGCCATGTCAGGTTCAAACTTCTGACTCAGGGCATTTTATTTGGATGTCTGTCTGGAGGCAGGTGCACATTGTGTGTCAGAATATGTACTTGGGTCCAGAGCATTCTTCAAAATTGAGCTGGGCTCAGGGGCTTTGTACTTTGCTCCTAATATTCACGGTTTTGGCAACCGTGAAGAGCAGAGTTTTCTTCAGGAGGGTAGGCACACTTGTCCGGTGTGGCACCAGAGGCCTCATCCTGTAGGGCATGTGGGCCATGGCTTTGGGGACAGAAATCTGCAAACACAAACTATGGTTAGTGTGAGGGCCAGTGTGATCACAGGCCTAATCTGCAGGGCGTGAGTGAACCTCATAGTGTACTGAAATTAAGGTTTCATGGAGGCAGTAGCGCAGACTTTTCTGCCTGGATTGTGTGTCTAGGACAGTCGCCAAATGTAGGGGAGTCTTCATGGGTCCAAGGGAGATTCTTCGTCTCTGGGGGTTCTGCCAGCTCCCTAGAGTTTGGTGTGTCTGGAGGAAGGGAAGACTGCTGTTTTCCGTCTCAGGGGACCCACAAAAGAGGGATTCCAGAGACAGTTTATGGGTCTGGGTGCCTGGAAAACACAAACGAGTGTGAGGATTTGGCCCTAGGGACTTGTCAGGCCTGCCCTGTGTCCTTCTGGTCCAGCTACCAAGGCGGTTAGTTTGAAAGCAGGCTCACGTTGAGGGTCACAATGCCTGTTTGTGCCCAGGGTGGCTCCCATAAGTGGCTGTGGTCTCATGGGACATGTAGCTGGTTCCCACTGTGAGGGTTGGATGCCCATCGAAACAGCCAGGATTCCTGCCATCGGTTAGGAGGAGTACTCCTGGGCTTCATTCAAATTCCATAGGCAGGAATTTGAGCTATGGTCTGGGGAGAGACGCCTGAATATCCAGGTTGAGTAGATGTGACGGCCCCGGGCCACAACAGGTCCCACCTGCAGGATATGAGGTGAACTGTCTGTGGGTCTGTCTAAAGGTCGAGGCTCAGGCTGTGTTAGACAGAGCCTGATTGCCCATGATGGCCTATGATATTAGAGTGCCATCGAGGGCCATGCAGGTGGATCCTCATGTGGGGTTTCTTGGCAGACTCACCAGGCACATCTGTTGTGGGGTTGGCAGAATGCTGCATTTTGACTCCAGAATTCCCTGTCAAGTGGGCTTGGGGACAAGGAGGGTGAGGATAAAATTGTAAACACAAACTGCGTTTAAATTCAGTGCCAAGTGGAAGGCAGTTCGAGTGTGCAGTGGCTGATTCGAGATACCAGCACCTGAGTAAGGGCTAATGTCAGATGCTTGCTCACAATGGACTTTCTGTCTATGATGACCACCAAATGGAGTGGTGGCGTCACGAGGCCATGGAGGATTTCCCACGCTGGGTCTTGTGAGATGCTCCAAACAGCAAGGTTTTTGTGTACTGGACAGGGGAAGTCTGATTTGTTTGCTCCAGAGTCCCCATATGGAACATTTTAGTAGCAGAGCTCTCTAAAATGGATGCCTAGAAAGCACACCTCCATTGACCATTGCATCTGAGGAACATGGCAGGTTCATTCCGGTGACTCTGGAGCGAAGTTCCAAGTGGCCTGAGTTGACATGGTGTTTCATGCTGTTGGATCTTAATGATGGTTTGTATTCAGGAGACGTAGAATATTGGGGTGGTCAGGGTCCATGCAGGATTCTCCTACACTGAGTCTTGGACAAAGCTACCAAGAGCACGCTATCCTACTGGGGACAGGACGGGTTCTGTTGTATGGCTCAGGGACCTCCAGTTGGAATTTAAGTTGGTATTGGAGAAAAGGCCTGTGGGGACAGACGCCTGAAAATCTAATCTATGGTATTGATGAAGTCCTAGGGACATGTCAGGGTCAATATTCGGACTCAGGGCCTTTGACATGGATGTCTGCCTAGAGGCAGGTGCTCATGGTGTGCTAGAATGCACATTTCAGTCCAGAGTTTTCCTCTAAATTTTGGTGCACTCAGGGGCTTTGTACATTGCTCCTAACTTCAGGATTTGGGCAACAGTGAAGGGCAGAGTTTCCTTCAGGCGGTTAGTCACACTTGTCTGGCGTGGCTCCAGAGTCCCCATCCTGGAAGGCATGTGGGCCAGGGCTTTGGGGACAGAAATCTGCGAACGCGGACTAGGGTTAGGGTGAGGTCTGAGGTGATCACAGGCCCGATATGCAGGCCCTGAGGGCAGTGCATAGTGTACTGAAATTACTGTGTCTTGGAGGCGGTAGCGCTGGATTTTCTGTCGGGATTGTATGTCCTGGGCGGTCGCAAATTGTACCGGTGGCTTCATGACACCATGGGAGATTCTTCGTCTATGGGGATTCTGCCCAACTCCTACGAGTTTGGTGTCTCTGGTGGAAGGGAAGATTGCTGTTTTCCATCTCAGGAAATACCAAATGTGGGATTCCAGAGAGAGTTTCGGGGTCTGAGTGCCATGAAACACAAACGAGGGTGAGGATGTGGCTCTAGGGACCCTGCAGGAAGCCTTGGCTGGGTCCTAGCCTAGCTACCAATGGCGTTTGTTTGAAAGCAGGCAAATGCTGAGCGTCACAATGTCTGTTTGTGCCCAGGGTGGCTACCAAAAGTGGCCGTTGTCTCATGGGCCATGCAGCTGTTTCCCACTCTGAGGGTTGGACACCCATCTCAACCGCCAGGTTTTCTGCCATCTGGAATGAGGCGTACTCTTGTGCATCAGGTTCCCCCATACTCAGGAATTTGAGTTACAGTCTGGGGAGAGATGCCTGGATATCCAGGTTGAGTAGATGTGATGGCATCGGGACAAGGCAGGTCCCACCAGCAAGTTATGGGTCCCACTTACCACATGCCAGACTATAGTCTGTGGCTCAGGCTCTGTCAGACAGAGCCTGAGTGCTCTTGGTGGCCTATGATATTAGGGTGCCATCGAGGGTCATGCAGGTGGATCCCCATGTGGGTTTCTGGGCATACTCATAACACAATTCTTCTTCCTGTGGGGCATGCAGAATTCTGAGTTAGATCCAAAGCTGGTCTCTGGAATCCCTGTTTTGTGGCACCCCTAAGATGGAAAAGAGCATTCTTCCCTTCCCTGAAAAATCCACAAAACTATGGGGAGCCACCAGGATCCTTAGAGAAGAAAAGTGTCCCATGGACCCATGAGACCACACCTGCATACCGAGGCCATCCTGGACACACAATCCAGATAGAAAACCCTGTGCTACCGCCTTCCCATCACCTTAATCACAGATTCTAATGAGGTCCTCTCCAAGTCTATGCATCGGGCCTGCGACCTCCAACCCACTATCCTTAACCCGAATTTGGGTTTGCAGATTTCTCTCCAAAAACCACGGCTCATATGCCCTCCAGGATAGGGTCTCTGGAGCCACACCATAGGACTGCTGCCATCCCCAAGGACACTGTGCACATCACAGTTGCCCAAACCTTCCAGATTATGAGAAACCTGCAAGTACCCGATCCCACCCCAATATTGGCAGCCGCTCTGGAAGCAAATGCACGGTCTGAAACAACCTGATCACCTACATCCAGACAGACACCCATGTCAATGGTACTGAGTCAGAAGATTGAAACTGAAATGCCCCTAGGAACGCACTGGAACCCTAGTTTAAGATTTAAACTTAAATCTTAAATCATCTGTCCTCAGTGGTCTTTTCTGGAATACCAACTTAGGATACAACATGTTGCCCCTGGGCCACACAACAGAACATCTCCTTTCCCCAGAAAGACACCGTGCTCTTTGACCTGTACCAAACCCTAAGGGTAGCAGAATCCTGCAAGGCACCTTAGCCACCAACACATTCTAAAAACTCCCTGGTAACAAATCAGCGTTGTGACCCATCTGCAAGAGATTCCATGTCAACTCCAGTCCTTGGTCCATCGCCCTAGGCCATCATAACATACCTGTCATGTTCCTCAGCTGCAAAGGACAACGAAGGTGTGCTTTCCACGCATCAATATGGGAGAGCTCTCCTACCCATACTTTCCACATGGGGGACACTGGAGCAAAAAAACCAGACTCCACCTGTCCAGGAGAAAGACCTTGCTGTTTGGAGCATCTCACAAGCCTCAGCATGAGAAATCCTCCATGACCTCTTGATGCTACCCCTCCATTTCTCAGTCATCACAGAAAAAAACTCCAGTGTGAGCAAATATCTGACAGCCGCCCTTACTCAGGTGCTGGATATCTCAAATAAACTGCTGCACATTGGAACTGCCTTCGGCTTAGCACTGAGTTGAGCCAAAGCATGTGTTTACAATTCCATCCTCACTCTACTGGTACCAAAAGCCTCTTGATAGGGAATTCTAGAGCCACAACGCAGCATTCTGCCTTCCCCATGAAAGAAGAAGTGCCTGGTGAGTCTGCCCAGAAAGCACACATGAGGATCAATCTGCTCGACCCTCGAGGGAACTCCGATTTGTAGGCTGCCCTGGCCACTAGTGCTGCGTCTGACAGAGCCTGAGCCCCTACCTAGTCTCAGCCACCCAGAGAGCGGGACCCATATCTAGCACGTGGAACTGGCCATGGCCCTATACCATCACCCCTACACATCCTTGGTATTCAGGCATCTGTCCCCGGACCTTTGCTGGAATCCCTGCCAATGGGGGAACCTGAAGTCCAATAGAGAACTCCTCCTTCCCCATGGTATGAATCCTAGCTGTTGGGAAGGGTGTCCAACCCTCCGAGTGGGAACTGCTAAATGGCCAATGAGACCACACCCACTGACGAGGGTCACCCTGGGCAGAAACAGGCATTGTGCCCCTAAGCCTGAGCATGCTTTCAAACAAACGCTCTCTGTTGCACCTTCAGGATCCCACAATGCAGGCCTGGTATGCCCCTTGGCCCAAATCCTAACACGTGGTGGGATTTTCCAAAGGCCCAAACCCAGAGCCCTTCCTTGAATCCCTGTTCTGGGGCACCCCTAAGATGGAAAACAGCACTCTTCCATTCCCAGAGAAAGCCACCAATCTATGGGGAGCCACCAGGAAACATAGAGAGGAAAAATCTGGCATGAAACCAAGAGACCACACCTGCATTGGGAGGCCATCCTGGACACACAATCAAGATACAAAAGCCTGTGCTACCACCTTCGAGTCATCTGATTTACAGTTCCTGACGAGCTGCCTTCCATGTCTAAGCATTGGACCTGTGATAATCTCACCACTAACCCTAAACCGAATTTTTGTTTACAGACTTCGCAAAAAAAAAAAAAAAAAAAAAAACCATGGCTCACATGCACTCCAGGATAGGGTCCCTGGAGCCAGACCACAGGACTGTGCCTGCCATCCCCAAGGAAACGGTGCCCGTCACAGTTGCCCAAACATTCCAAATTAGGAGAAACCTGCAAGGCGCCTGAACCCTTCCCAATATTGTTCGCAGTTCTGGATGCAAATGCGTAGTCTAAATCGCCCTGCTTACCTACATCCAGACAGACAACCAAATCAATGGTCCTGAGTCAGAAGATTGAAACTTACATACCCTAGGACCTCATTGGAACCCTAGATTAGGTGTTGAGGCATCTGTCCTTAGGGGCCTGTTTTGGAATACCAACTAATGATAGAACGGGTTTTCTCTGAGCCAAACCCCAGAACATCTGTCCCCAGAAGGAAACCATGATCTTCGACCTTTGCCAGCCCTCAGTGTAGGAGAATCCTGCACAGCACCTTAGCCAACAGCCCATTCTATGATCTCCCTAGTAACAATCCAGCATTGTGACCCATCTGCAAGAGATTCCATGTCAAATCAAGGCCTTGGAACTTCGGCCCAGTGCCACCAGAATGAACCTTTCATGTTCCTCGGCTTTAAAGGTCAATGGAGATGAGCTTTCTAGGCATCCATGTCGGAGAGCTCTGCTACCCATACTTTCCACATGCGGGACCCTGGAGCAAACAAACCGGTCTCCACCTGTCAAGGAGAAGGACCTTGCAGTTTGGAGCATATCACAGGCCTTGGTGTGGGAAATCCTCCATGGGATAATGACGCCAACCCTCCTTTTGACGGTCATCATAGTCACAAACTCCAGTGTGAGCAAACATCTGACATCTGCCCTTACTCGGCTGCTGGGTATCTCGAATAAGCCGCTGCATATTGGAAGTGGATTCTGCATGGCACCGAATTCAACTGCAGCTTGTGTATACACATCCATCTTCACCCTACTGGTCCCCTAGCCGTCTTGATAGGAAATTATTGAGCAACAATGTAACATTCTGCCTGCACTATAGAAAGAAGTGCCTGGTGAATCTACCCAGAAACCCTAACATGAGGACCATCGGCTTAGCCCTCGAGGGAACCCCAATTTAAAGAGTGCCCTGGCCACTAGTGCTGTGTCTGACAGAGCATGAGCCCCGAAATAGTGTTAGCAACACAGAGAATGGGTCCCATTACCAGTATGTGAGAAAGGACATGGCCCAAGTAAGTCATCTCTACACATCCTTGGTATTCAAGCACCTGTCCTCAGACCTTTGCTGGAAACACTGCCAATGAGGTTACCTGAAGAGCAATAGAGAACTCTTCTTTCCCATGGCAGGAAGCCTGGCTGTTGGGATGGGTGCCCAACTCTCAAAGTGGGAGAAAGCTGCATGGACAATAAGACCATGCACACTCCTGAGGGCTGGCCTGGGCACAAACAGGCATTGTGTCCCTCAGCCTGAGCATGCTTTCAAACAAGCCTTCTCAATTGCACTAGCGGGATCCTGCTTTGCTTGCCTGGTATGCCCTAGGCCCAAATCCTAACATATGGTGGGATTTTGCAGGAGCCCAGACCCAGAGCCCATCTCGGAATCCCTGTTTGGTGGCACCCCTAAGATGGAAAAGAGCACTCTTCCCATCTCTGAAAAAAGACACCAATCTATGGAGAGCCACAGGATCCTTAGAGAGGAAAAGTCTCCCATGGACCAATGAGAACATACCTGCATTCCCAACCCATACTGGATACACAATCCAGATAGAAAACCCTGCTGTACCGCCTTCCAGCCGCCCTATTTACTTTTCCTGACGTGTTTCCTTCTAGGTCTATGCATTGGGCCTGCGACCACCACTCCACTAACCCTAAACCGAATTCGTGTAAGCAGACTTCAATCGCAAAACCATGGCTCTCATGGCCTCCAGGATGGGGTCTCTGGAGCCACAGCACAGGACTATGCCTGCCATCCCCAAAGAAACTGTGCCCGTCACAGTTGCCCAATCCTTCCAGATTAGGAGAAAGCAACAAGGCGCTGATCCCACTCCTATATCAGCGGTCATTCTGGATGGAAATGCACAGTCTGAAAAAAGCCTGATCGCCTACATCCAGGCAAACAGCAGAGTCAATGGTCCTGAGTCAGAAGATTAAACCTGACATGCCCCTAGGACCACATTGGAACCCTCGATTAGGTTTTCAGGAATTTGTCCTCAGGGGCCTGTTCTGGATTACCAAGTTATGATACAACATTTGGGCCCTCGGCCACACAAGAGAACATCTCCTGTCCCCAGAAGGAAACCGTGCTCTTCGAACTGTGCCAATCCCTCAGGGTAGGAGAATCCTGTACGGCACCTTACCCACCAGCACATTCGAATATCTCCCTGGTAACAAACCATCATTGTGGCCTTTCTGCAAGACATTCAGTGTCAACTCAAGGCCTTGGTACTTCACCCAAAGCCACCAGAATGAACCTGTCATGTTCCTCAGCTGCAGTGGACAATGGAGGTGTGCTTTCAAGGCAGCCATGCTGGAGAGCTGTGAAACCCAAACTATATACATGGAGGACACTGGAGCAAAAAAACCAGACTCCCCAACTCCAGTAGAAGAAAGTTTTGCTGTTTGGAGAATCTCACAAGCCCCAGCGTGGGACATTCTCCATGGCTTTTTGACACCACCCTTCCTTTACTCGGTCATAATAGATACAAACTCCAGTGTGAGCAGACATCTGACATCCACCCTTACTCAGGTGCTGGATATCTCGATAAAGCCACTCCACACTGGAGCAGCCTTCCGCTTGGCACTGAATTTAACCGTAGCTTGTGTTTACAGTTCTATCCTCACCCTCAAGGTCTCCATGGCCTCTGAATAAGTAATTCTCAAGCCACATCAGAGCATTGTGCCTTCCTCATAGAAGGAAGAAGTGCCGGCCAGTCTTCCAAGAAAGCCCACATGAGGATCAATCTGCTCGACCCTCGAGGGAACCCAGATTTGTAGGCTGCCCTGGCCACTAGTGCTGAGTCTGACAGAGCCTGAGCCCAAATTGCGTCAGCAACCAAGAGACCGGGGACCATATCCAGCATGTGAGACCAGCCATGGCTCAAGTCTGTCATCTCTACCCATCCTTGGTGTTCAGGCATCTGTCCCTAGACCTTTGCTGGAATCCCAGTCAATGGGGGAACCTGAAGCACAATAGAGAATTCCTCCTTCCCAATGGCAGGAAACCTGTCTGTTCGGATGTGTGTGCAACCCTCAGAGTAGGAGCCAGAGGTATCGCCAACGTGACCACGCCCACTCCCGAAGGCCGCCCTGGGATCAAACAGGCATTGTGACCCTCAGCCTGAGCATGCTTTCAAACAAGCCCTCACAGTTTCACCACCAGGATCCCACATTGTAGGCGCAGTACGCCCCTAGGCCCAAATCTTAACCCTTGGTGGGATTTTCTAGGTACACTGACCCAGTGCCCATCTATGTAATTTCTGTTTTGGGCGACCCCTAAGATGGATAGCAGCACTCTTCCCTTCCCCGAAAAAGCCACTAAACTATTGGGAGCTTCCAGGAGCCTTAGAGAGGTAAAGTCTCCCATGGACCCATGAGACCATACCTACATTCCGAGGCCTTCCTGGACACACAATCCAGATAGAAAATCCTTTGCTACTGTCTTCGAGTCACCCTAATTACAGTTCCTGAAGAACTGCCCTCCAGGTCTATGCATTCAGCATGCGATCACCTCACCACTAACCCTAACCGGAGTTTTTGTTTGCAGAATTTTCTCCCAAAACCATGGCTCAAATGCCCTGCTGGATGGGCTCTCTAGAGCCCCATCACAGGACTGTGCCTGCTATTGCCAAGGAAAATTTGCCTGTCACAGTTTCCCAAATCCTCCAGAATAGGAGACACCTGCAAGGCCCCTGAGCCCACCCCCTTATTGGAGGCTGCTCTGGTCGCAAATGTGCAGTCTGTACATCTGATCTCGTACATCAAGGCAGACGCCCACGTCAATGTTTCTGAGTCAGATGACTGAACATGACATGCTCCTAGGACCTCATTAGAACCCTAGATTAGGTTCCCAGGCAACTGTCCTCAGGAATGGGGCACAATGCTTAGTTGTTACCAGGGTGATCTTAGAATGTGCTGGTGACTAATGTGCCCTGCAGCGTTCTCCTACACTGAGGGTTTGGCACAGGTTGAAGAGCACGGTTTCCCTGGAATACCAACTTATGACAGAACATGTGGTCCCTGATCCACACAACAGTACATCTCCTGTCCCCAAAAGGAAACTGTGCTCTTGGGCCTGTGTCAAACTCTCAGGGTAGGAGAATCCTTCATGGCCACTTAGCCACCAGCACATTCTAAGATCTCCGAGGTAACAAACCAGCATTGTGACCCATCTGCAAGAGATTCAGTGTCAACTCAAGGCCTTGGTACTTCGCCCCAGAGCCACCAGAAGGAACCTGCCATGTTCCTGAGCTGCAGTGGTCATTGGGGGTGTGCATTCCACGCATTCATGCAGAAGAGCTAGGCTCCCAATCTTTCCACATGTGGGACTCTGGAGCTAGCAAACCAGACGCCCCCCGTCTGGTAGAAGAAAACCTTGCTATTTGGAGCATCTCACAAACCCCAGTGTGGGAAATCCTCCATGGCCTCTTGATGCCACTACTCCATTTGTCAGTCATCATAGACACAAACTCCAGTGTGAGCAAACATCTGACATCCGCCCATACTCAGGTGCTGGGTATCTCGAATTAGCCACTGCACATTCCGCTTGGCACTGAATGGAACCGTAACATGTGTTGACAATTCCATCCTCAACCTACTGGTCCCCAAGCCCACTTGATGAGGAATCTGGAGCCACAACACAGCATTCTGCGTTCCCCATAGAAAGAATATTGCCTGGACAGTCTGTCCAGAAACCCCACATGAGAATCTATCTGCTTGGCATTCGAAGGAATTCTGATTTATAGGCTGTCCTGTATACTAGTGCTGTGTCTGACACAGCCCAAGCCACGACCTAGTGTCAGCCACCTGGAGAGCGGGCCCCATATCCAGCATGTGAGACCGGCCATGGCCCAAGTCCGTCATCTCTATCCATCACTGGATTCAGACACCTTTCCCTAGACTTTTGCTGGAATACCTGCCAATAGGGGAACATGAAGCACGATAGAGAACTCCTCCTTCCCCATGACAGGAAACCTAGCAGTTGGG
This sequence comes from Neogale vison, assembly GCF_020171115.1. NCBI lineage: Eukaryota > Metazoa > Chordata > Mammalia > Carnivora > Mustelidae > Neogale > Neogale vison. Next base: position 51,533,370 of record NC_058095.1, read on the forward strand.
ATGTTTGTCGAAACCACACAGTGAGAGCCAGCTTCATGAACAATGGGATCATGCCAACTCCTGAGGGCCGCCCTGGGCACAAGCAGGCATTGTGACCCTCAGTCCGAGCATGCTTTAAAACAAGCCCTCTCAGAGGCACAGCCAGAATCCCGCATTGTAGGCCTGGTACTCCCCTAGGCCCAAATAATCACTCTTGGTGTGATTTTCCAGGCACCCAGTCTGAGAGCCCGTCTCTGGAATCCCTGTTTTGGGGCAACCCAATGACATAAAACAGCACACTTCCTGTCCCTGAAAAAGCCACCAAACTTGGGGAACCACCAGGATCCTAAGAGGGGAAAAATCTCCCATGCACCCATGAGACCACATCTGCATTCCGAGGCCATCCTGGACACACAAGCCAGATACAAAAGCCTGTGCTACCGTCTCCGATTCACCCTAATTACATTTCCTCATGAGCTACCCTCCAGGTGTACGTATTGGGCCTGCAATCATCTCGCCACTAACCCTAACCCAAATTTGTGCTTGCAGACGTCTTTCCCAAAACCATGGCTCACTTGCCCTCCAGGATGGTGTCGCTAGAGCAAGAGCACAGGACTGTGCCTGCCATCCCCAAGGAAACTGTGCCTGTCTCAGTTGCCCAAACATTTCAAATTTGGAGAAACCTGCAAGGCCCCAGATTCCACCTCAATATTGACGGTCCTTCTGCATGCAATGCCCAGAGTGAAACACCCTGATCACCTACATCCAGGCAGACACCCAAGTCAATGGTCCTGAGTCAGAAGATTGAAACTTACATACCCTAGGACCTCATTGGAACCCTAGATTAGGTGTTGAGGCATCTGTCCTTAGGGGCCTGTTTTGGAATACCAACTAATGATAGAACGGGTTTTCTCTGAGCCAAACCCCAGAACATCTGTCCCCAGAAGGAAACCATGATCTTCGACCTTTGCCAGCCCTCAGTGTAGGAGAATCCTGCACAGCACCTTAGCCAACAGCCCATTCTATGATCTCCCTAGTAACAATCCAGCATTGTGACCCATCTGCAAGAGATTCCATGTCAAATCAAGGCCTTGGAACTTCGGCCCAGTGCCACCAGAATGAACCTTTCATGTTCCTCGGCTTTAAAGGTCAATGGAGATGAGCTTTCTAGGCATCCATGTCGGAGAGCTCTGCTACCCATACTTTCCACATGCGGGACCCTGGAGCAAACAAACCGGTCTCCACCTGTCAAGGAGAAGGACCTTGCAGTTTGGAGCATATCACAGGCCTTGGTGTGGGAAATCCTCCATGGGATAATGACGCCAACCCTCCTTTTGACGGTCATCATAGTCACAAACTCCAGTGTGAGCAAACATCTGACATCTGCCCTTACTCGGCTGCTGGGTATCTCGAATAAGCCGCTGCATATTGGAAGTGGATTCTGCATGGCACCGAATTCAACTGCAGCTTGTGTATACACATCCATCTTCACCCTACTGGTCCCCTAGCCGTCTTGATAGGAAATTATTGAGCAACAATGTAACATTCTGCCTGCACTATAGAAAGAAGTGCCTGGTGAATCTACCCAGAAACCCTAACATGAGGACCATCGGCTTAGCCCTCGAGGGAACCCCAATTTAAAGAGTGCCCTGGCCACTAGTGCTGTGTCTGACAGAGCATGAGCCCCGAAATAGTGTTAGCAACACAGAGAATGGGTCCCATTACCAGTATGTGAGAAAGGACATGGCCCAAGTAAGTCATCTCTACACATCCTTGGTATTCAAGCACCTGTCCTCAGACCTTTGCTGGAAACACTGCCAATGAGGTTACCTGAAGAGCAATAGAGAACTCTTCTTTCCCATGGCAGGAAGCCTGGCTGTTGGGATGGGTGCCCAACTCTCAAAGTGGGAGAAAGCTGCATGGACAATAAGACCATGCACACTCCTGAGGGCTGGCCTGGGCACAAACAGGCATTGTGTCCCTCAGCCTGAGCATGCTTTCAAACAAGCCTTCTCAATTGCACTAGCGGGATCCTGCTTTGCTTGCCTGGTATGCCCTAGGCCCAAATCCTAACATATGGTGGGATTTTGCAGGAGCCCAGACCCAGAGCCCATCTCGGAATCCCTGTTTGGTGGCACCCCTAAGATGGAAAAGAGCACTCTTCCCATCTCTGAAAAAAGACACCAATCTATGGAGAGCCACAGGATCCTTAGAGAGGAAAAGTCTCCCATGGACCAATGAGAACATACCTGCATTCCCAACCCATACTGGATACACAATCCAGATAGAAAACCCTGCTGTACCGCCTTCCAGCCGCCCTATTTACTTTTCCTGACGTGTTTCCTTCTAGGTCTATGCATTGGGCCTGCGACCACCACTCCACTAACCCTAAACCGAATTCGTGTAAGCAGACTTCAATCGCAAAACCATGGCTCTCATGGCCTCCAGGATGGGGTCTCTGGAGCCACAGCACAGGACTATGCCTGCCATCCCCAAAGAAACTGTGCCCGTCACAGTTGCCCAATCCTTCCAGATTAGGAGAAAGCAACAAGGCGCTGATCCCACTCCTATATCAGCGGTCATTCTGGATGGAAATGCACAGTCTGAAAAAAGCCTGATCGCCTACATCCAGGCAAACAGCAGAGTCAATGGTCCTGAGTCAGAAGATTAAACCTGACATGCCCCTAGGACCACATTGGAACCCTCGATTAGGTTTTCAGGAATTTGTCCTCAGGGGCCTGTTCTGGATTACCAAGTTATGATACAACATTTGGGCCCTCGGCCACACAAGAGAACATCTCCTGTCCCCAGAAGGAAACCGTGCTCTTCGAACTGTGCCAATCCCTCAGGGTAGGAGAATCCTGTACGGCACCTTACCCACCAGCACATTCGAATATCTCCCTGGTAACAAACCATCATTGTGGCCTTTCTGCAAGACATTCAGTGTCAACTCAAGGCCTTGGTACTTCACCCAAAGCCACCAGAATGAACCTGTCATGTTCCTCAGCTGCAGTGGACAATGGAGGTGTGCTTTCAAGGCAGCCATGCTGGAGAGCTGTGAAACCCAAACTATATACATGGAGGACACTGGAGCAAAAAAACCAGACTCCCCAACTCCAGTAGAAGAAAGTTTTGCTGTTTGGAGAATCTCACAAGCCCCAGCGTGGGACATTCTCCATGGCTTTTTGACACCACCCTTCCTTTACTCGGTCATAATAGATACAAACTCCAGTGTGAGCAGACATCTGACATCCACCCTTACTCAGGTGCTGGATATCTCGATAAAGCCACTCCACACTGGAGCAGCCTTCCGCTTGGCACTGAATTTAACCGTAGCTTGTGTTTACAGTTCTATCCTCACCCTCAAGGTCTCCATGGCCTCTGAATAAGTAATTCTCAAGCCACATCAGAGCATTGTGCCTTCCTCATAGAAGGAAGAAGTGCCGGCCAGTCTTCCAAGAAAGCCCACATGAGGATCAATCTGCTCGACCCTCGAGGGAACCCAGATTTGTAGGCTGCCCTGGCCACTAGTGCTGAGTCTGACAGAGCCTGAGCCCAAATTGCGTCAGCAACCAAGAGACCGGGGACCATATCCAGCATGTGAGACCAGCCATGGCTCAAGTCTGTCATCTCTACCCATCCTTGGTGTTCAGGCATCTGTCCCTAGACCTTTGCTGGAATCCCAGTCAATGGGGGAACCTGAAGCACAATAGAGAATTCCTCCTTCCCAATGGCAGGAAACCTGTCTGTTCGGATGTGTGTGCAACCCTCAGAGTAGGAGCCAGAGGTATCGCCAACGTGACCACGCCCACTCCCGAAGGCCGCCCTGGGATCAAACAGGCATTGTGACCCTCAGCCTGAGCATGCTTTCAAACAAGCCCTCACAGTTTCACCACCAGGATCCCACATTGTAGGCGCAGTACGCCCCTAGGCCCAAATCTTAACCCTTGGTGGGATTTTCTAGGTACACTGACCCAGTGCCCATCTATGTAATTTCTGTTTTGGGCGACCCCTAAGATGGATAGCAGCACTCTTCCCTTCCCCGAAAAAGCCACTAAACTATTGGGAGCTTCCAGGAGCCTTAGAGAGGTAAAGTCTCCCATGGACCCATGAGACCATACCTACATTCCGAGGCCTTCCTGGACACACAATCCAGATAGAAAATCCTTTGCTACTGTCTTCGAGTCACCCTAATTACAGTTCCTGAAGAACTGCCCTCCAGGTCTATGCATTCAGCATGCGATCACCTCACCACTAACCCTAACCGGAGTTTTTGTTTGCAGAATTTTCTCCCAAAACCATGGCTCAAATGCCCTGCTGGATGGGCTCTCTAGAGCCCCATCACAGGACTGTGCCTGCTATTGCCAAGGAAAATTTGCCTGTCACAGTTTCCCAAATCCTCCAGAATAGGAGACACCTGCAAGGCCCCTGAGCCCACCCCCTTATTGGAGGCTGCTCTGGTCGCAAATGTGCAGTCTGTACATCTGATCTCGTACATCAAGGCAGACGCCCACGTCAATGTTTCTGAGTCAGATGACTGAACATGACATGCTCCTAGGACCTCATTAGAACCCTAGATTAGGTTCCCAGGCAACTGTCCTCAGGAATGGGGCACAATGCTTAGTTGTTACCAGGGTGATCTTAGAATGTGCTGGTGACTAATGTGCCCTGCAGCGTTCTCCTACACTGAGGGTTTGGCACAGGTTGAAGAGCACGGTTTCCCTGGAATACCAACTTATGACAGAACATGTGGTCCCTGATCCACACAACAGTACATCTCCTGTCCCCAAAAGGAAACTGTGCTCTTGGGCCTGTGTCAAACTCTCAGGGTAGGAGAATCCTTCATGGCCACTTAGCCACCAGCACATTCTAAGATCTCCGAGGTAACAAACCAGCATTGTGACCCATCTGCAAGAGATTCAGTGTCAACTCAAGGCCTTGGTACTTCGCCCCAGAGCCACCAGAAGGAACCTGCCATGTTCCTGAGCTGCAGTGGTCATTGGGGGTGTGCATTCCACGCATTCATGCAGAAGAGCTAGGCTCCCAATCTTTCCACATGTGGGACTCTGGAGCTAGCAAACCAGACGCCCCCCGTCTGGTAGAAGAAAACCTTGCTATTTGGAGCATCTCACAAACCCCAGTGTGGGAAATCCTCCATGGCCTCTTGATGCCACTACTCCATTTGTCAGTCATCATAGACACAAACTCCAGTGTGAGCAAACATCTGACATCCGCCCATACTCAGGTGCTGGGTATCTCGAATTAGCCACTGCACATTCCGCTTGGCACTGAATGGAACCGTAACATGTGTTGACAATTCCATCCTCAACCTACTGGTCCCCAAGCCCACTTGATGAGGAATCTGGAGCCACAACACAGCATTCTGCGTTCCCCATAGAAAGAATATTGCCTGGACAGTCTGTCCAGAAACCCCACATGAGAATCTATCTGCTTGGCATTCGAAGGAATTCTGATTTATAGGCTGTCCTGTATACTAGTGCTGTGTCTGACACAGCCCAAGCCACGACCTAGTGTCAGCCACCTGGAGAGCGGGCCCCATATCCAGCATGTGAGACCGGCCATGGCCCAAGTCCGTCATCTCTATCCATCACTGGATTCAGACACCTTTCCCTAGACTTTTGCTGGAATACCTGCCAATAGGGGAACATGAAGCACGATAGAGAACTCCTCCTTCCCCATGACAGGAAACCTAGCAGTTGGGATGTTTGTCGAAACCACACAGTGAGAGCCAGCTTCATGAACAATGGGATCATGCCAACTCCTGAGGGCCGCCCTGGGCACAAGCAGGCATTGTGACCCTCAGTCTGAGCATGCTTTAAAACAAGCCCTCTCAGAGGCACAGCCAGAATCCCGCATTGTAGGCCTGGTACTCCCCTAGGCCCAAATAATCACTCTTGGTGTGATTTTCCAGGCACCCAGTCTGAGAGCCCGTCTCTGGAATCCCTGTTTTGGGGCAACCCAATGACATAAAACAGCACACTTCCTGTCCCTGAAAAAGCCACCAAACTTGGGGAACCACCAGGATCCTAAGAGGGGAAAAATCTCCCATGCACCCATGAGACCACATCTGCATTCCGAGGCCATCCTGGACACACAAGCCAGATACAAAAGCCTGTGCTACCGTCTCCGATTCACCCTAATTACATTTCCTCATGAGCTACCCTCCAGGTGTACGTATTGGGCCTGCAATCATCTCGCCACTAACCCTAACCCAAATTTGTGCTTGCAGACGTCTTTCCCAAAACCATGGCTCACTTGCCCTCCAGGATGGTGTCGCTAGAGCAAGAGCACAGGACTGTGCCTGCCATCCCCAAGGAAACTGTGCCTGTCTCAGTTGCCCAAACATTTCAAATTTGGAGAAACCTGCAAGGCCCCAGATTCCACCTCAATATTGACGGTCCTTCTGCATGCAATGCCCAGAGTGAAACACCCTGATCACCTACATCCAGGCAGACACCCAAGTCAATGGTCCTGAGTTAGAAGTTTGAAACTTACATAACCCTAGGACCTCATTGGAACCCTAGATTAGGTTTTCAGGCATCTGTCCTCAGTGAAGTTTCTGGAATACCAACTTATGATACAACATGTGGTCCCTGAGCCCCAGAACAGAAGATATCTTGTCCCCAGAAGGAAACCGTGCTCCTCAACCTCTCCCAAACCCTCAGAGTAGGAAAATCCTGCATGGCACCTTAACCAACAGCACATTCTAAGATCTCCCTAATAAGAAACCACCAATGTGACCCCTCTGCAAGAGATTCCCTGTCAAGTCAAGGCCTTGATACTTCACCCCAGAGCGACCAGACAGATCTGCATGTTCCTCAGCTGCAATGATCAATGGAGGTGTGCTTTCCAGGTATCAATACGGGAGAGCTCTGCTACCGAAACTTTCCACATGGTGGCCCTGGAGCAAACAAACTAACTCCACTTGTTCAGTCGAAGGAAACCTTACTGTTTGAAGCATCTCACAAGCCTCAGAGTTGGAAAACCTTCATGGCCTTTTGACACCACCCCTCCATTTGTCGGTCATCATAGATACAAACTCCAGTGTGAGCAAACATCTGACATCCACCCTTAGGTACTAGATATCCTGTATAAGCCGCTGCACAAAGGAACTGCCTTCTGCATGGCACTGAATTGATCCCTAGCTTATGTTCACAGTACCATCCTCACCCTATTGGTCCCCAAGCCCTCTTGATAGGGAATTCTGGAGCTACCACGCAACATTCTTCCTTCCCCATAGAAAGAAAAAGTACATGGTGGGTCTGCCCAGAAACCCCACATGAGATTCAATCTGCTTGGCCTTCAAAAGAACCCTGTTTTATAGGCTTCCTGGCCACTAGTGCTGTGTCTGACAGAGCCTGAGAACTTACCTAGTGTCAGCAACCTAGAGAGCGGGCCCCATATCCAGCATGTGAGACTGGTCATGGACAAAGTCTGTCATCTCTACCCATCTTTGGTGTTCAGGGACCTGTCCCCAAACTTTTACTGGAATCCCTGCCAATGGTGGAACCTGAAGCACAATAGAGAACTCTTCCTTCCCATGGCAGGAAGCCTGGTGTTGGGATGAGTGTCCAACCCACAAAGTGGGAGTCAGCTGCATGGCCAATGAAACCACGCCCACTTCTGAGGGCCACGTTGTGCACAAACAGGCATTGTGACCCTCAGCCTGAGCATGTTTTCAAACAAGCCCTCTCAGTTGCACCACCAGGTTCCCACATTGCAGGCCTGGTATGTCCCTTGGCCCAAATCCTAAGCTTTGGTGGGATTTTCCAAGCTCCCTGATCCAGAGCCCATCTCTCGAATCCCTGTTTTGGGGCATGCTTAAGATGGAAAACAGCACTATTTCTTTCCCCGAGAAAGCCACCAAATAATGGGAGCCGCCAGGACATTTAGAGCGGAAAAATCTCCCATGGACCCATGAGTTCACACTTGCATTCCGAGGCCATCCTGGACACACAATCCAAATACAAAAGCCTGTGCTACCATTTTCGAGTCACCCGATTTACGGTTCCTGATGAGTTGCCCTCCAGGTCTATGCATTGGGCCTGTGATCAACTCACCACTATCCCTAAGCCAAGTTTGTGTTTGTAGACTTCTCTCCCAAAACCATGACTTACATGCCCTCCAGGATGGGATTTCTGTGGCCACAACACAGGACTGTGCCTGCCATCCCCAAGGAAACTGTACCGTCAAAGTTGCCCAAACCCACCAGATGGGAGAAATCTGCAAGGCCCTTGAGCCCATCCCAATATTGGAGGCCGCTCTGGACTCAAATGTGCAGTCTGAAACACACTGATCACCTACATCTAGACAGACACCCAAGTCAATGGGCCTGAGTCGTATGTTTGAACTTGACAAGCCCCTAGTACTTCTTTGAAAGCCTAGATTAGGTTTTCAGGCCCCTGTCCTCAGAGGCCTGTTCTGCAATACCAACTTATGATTCAACATGTGGTCTCTGAGACACGCAACAGAACATTTCCTATCCACAGAAGGAAACCGTGCTCTTGGACCTGTGTTAAACCCTCAGGGTAGATGAATCCTGCATGGCCCCTTAGACACTAGCACATTCTAAGATCTCCGTGGTAACAAACCAGCATTGTGACCCACCATCATGAGACTCCATGTCAACTCAATGCCTTGGTTCTTCGCCTCAGAACCACCAGAACGAACCTGCCATGTTTCTCTGCTGCAATGGTCAATGGAGGTGTGCCTTCCAGGCATCCATTTTAGAGAACTCTGCTACACAAACTTTCATCATGGGGGACCTTGGAGCACACAAACCAGAATCCCCCTGTCCGGTTGAAGGAAACCTTGCTGTTTGGAGCATCTCACAAGCCCCAGCGTAGGAAATCCTCCATGACCTCTTGACACCACCCTCTATTTGTTGCTCATCAGAGAAGCAAACTCCAGTGTGTGCAAACATCTGACATTTGCCCTTACTCTGGGGCTGGATAGCTCGAAAAACCGCTGCACACTGGAACGGCCTTCGGCTTGGTAATGACTTTAACAGTTGCGTGTGTTTAACATTCCATCTTCACCCTCCTGGTCCACAAGCCCTCTTGATAGGGAATTCTGGAGCAACATCACAGCATTCTGCCTGCCCCCAGAAAGAATAATTGCCTGGTGAGTCTGCCCAGAAACCCCACATGAGGATCCACCTGCAGGGCCCTCGACGACAACCTAATATCTTAGGCCACCAGGGGAACTAAGGCTCTCTCTGACAGAGCCTGAGCCACGACCTCCCGTCAGCCACCCTGACAGTGGGCCCCATTTCCTGCAGGTGGGACTTGGTGTGGACCAAAGCTGTCATCTCTACTCAACCTGGATATTCAAGCCTTTGTGTCCAGTCCATACCTCAGATCCCTGCCTATGGGGTACCTGAAGCACAAGGGTACTCCTCCTTCCTGATGGCAGGAAATATGGCTGTTAGGATGTGTGTCCAAACCTCAGAGTGGAAACTAGCTGCATGGACACGAGGCCACGGCCACACATGGGAGCCACCCTGGGCACAAACAGGCATTGAGACTGACAGCGTGAACCTGATTCCAAACAAACCCCCACAATAGCTAGACCAGGAGCCCACAGAGTGAGACATCCAGGCCCCTAGGGGCAAATCTCACCCTCGTTGGTGTTTTTCAGTCACCTAGACCCAGAAACTGTCCCTGGAATCCCTCTTGTGGGGGTCCATTGAGATGGAAAACTGCAGTCTTCCCTTCCCCCAGAGACCGCAAATTCTTGGGAGATGGGCAGAATCCCAGAGATGAAGAATGTTCCATGGCCCCATGAATCCAGCCCTACATTTCGCAAGCGTTCTGGACACACAATCCAGACAGAAAAGTCTGCCCAATTGTCTCTATGACACCTTAATTTCACTACACAATGAGCTGCCCTCAGAGCCTGCAGATCGGGGCTGTGATCACCTCGGGCATCACCCTAACCCTAGTTCGCATTTGCAGATTTCTGTCTCCAAAACTCTGTCACACAAGCCCTCCGTGATGGGGCCTCTGGAGCCACATCGGATGACTGTGCCTACCCTCCTGAAGGAAACCTTCATTGTTGCCCAAATTCTGAAGCTTAGGAGCAAAGTACAAAGCCCCTGAGCCCACCTCAATCTCCAAGAATGGTCTGGACCCAAGTGTACATTATGACACACAGCGAGCACCTGCCTCCAGGCAAACATCTAAGTCAAAGGCTCTGAGTCAGAAGATGGAACCTGGCATGCCCCTAGGACTTCATCGATGCCCTAGCTTAGGTTTTCGGGCACCTGTCCCGAGACGACTGTTCCCCACACCGTCTTATGTTTCAACATGTTGTCCCTGAGCCACACAACAGACCCCTCCTGTCCCCAGAAGGATACCTTGCTCTTGGTAGCTGTGTCCAATACTCAGTGTATTAGAATCCTGCATTGCCCTGACCATCCCAACATACCAGTGCCTCCCTGGATACAAACCATCATTGTGATCAAACAGCATCAAACTCCATGTCAACTCAGCCCCCTTGGAACTTCACCCCAGAACTACCAGATAGAACCTGCCATATTCCTGAGCTGCAATGGTCAATGGAGGTGTGCTTTCCAGGCATCTATGCAGGAGAGCCCTGCTACCCAAAATTTCCATATGGGGGACACTGGAGCAAACAAACCAGACTCCCCCTGTCAGGAGAAGGACACCTTACTGTTTAGAGCATCTTACAAGCAGCAGAGTGGGAAATCCTCCATGGTCTCTTGTCGCAAACCCACCATTTGACTGTCATCCTGGACACAAACACCAGTGTGAGCAAATATCTGACATCCGCCCTTACTCAGGGGCTGAATGTCTCGAATCAGCCGCTGCACACTGGAAGTGCATTCCACTTGTCACTGAATTGAACCATAGCTTGTGTATTTAATTCCATACTTAGCCTCCTGATCCCCAAGCCCTCTTGATAGGGAATTTTGTAGACACAACGCAGCATTCTGCTTTCCCCATAGAAAGAAGAAGTGCCTGGTGAGTCTGCCCAGAAACCCCACATGAGGATCCACCTGCATGGCCCTCGATGGCACCCTAATATCTGAGGCCACCATGGGCTCTCAGGCTCTGTCTGACACAGCTGGAGACACGACCTCCAGGCAGCCACGCAGAGAGTGGGCCAAATATCCTGCAGGTGGGACGTGCTGTGGCTGGAAGCTGTCATCTCTGTTCAACCTGGGTATTCAGGCATCTTTCCTAAACTGTAGTTCAAATCCCTGCCTATGGGGGAACCTGAAGCACAGGAGTATCCTTATTCCCAATGGTAGGAAACCTGGCTGTTGAGATGGGCACTAAGACTCTGTCTGACACAGCCTGAGCCATGACCTAGAGTCAGCTTTGCAGATAGTGGGCTCCATATCCTGCAGGTTGGACTTGCCATGGCGCAAAGCCATCATCTCTACTCAACCTGGATATTAAAACATCTTTCCCAGATTGTAGCTCAAATCCCTGACTACAGAGGAACCTGAAGCACAAGAGTACTCCTCCTTCCCGAAGGCAGGAAGCCTGGCTGTTGAGATAGGTGTCCAACCCTCAGAGTGGGAACCAGCTGCATGACCCATGAGACCACAGCCACTCATAGGAGCCACTCTGGGAACAAACTTGCATTGTTACCCTCAGCGTGAGGCTGCTTTCAAACAAAACCCTTTGGTAGCTGGACAAGGAGCCCCCAGAGAGTGCCTACCACCCTAGGGCCAAACACTCACCCTCGTAGGTGTTTTCCAGGAGACCAGAAACTGTCTCTGGAATCCCTCTTTTGGGGGTTTCCTGAGACGGAAAAGGCAGTGTTCTCTTCTCCCAAAGACAACAATCTCTTGGGAGCTGAGCAGAATCTCCAGAGCTGAAGTATCTCCCATGGCGCCATGAAGCCACCACTACATTTTGCCAAAGTCCAGGGCAAAGAAAGCAGACAGAAAAGCCTGCACTACCGCCTCCATGATACCTTAACTTCAGTACACTATGAGCTTCCAACAGGGCCTGCAGATCGGGCCTATGATCACCTCAGCCCTCAACCTAACCCTAGTTCGCGTTTGCAGATTTCTGTCCCAAAGCCCTGTTCCACATGCCCATCAGGATGGGGCCTCTGGAGCCACACCAGACGACTGTGCCTACACACCCGAAGGAAACTCTGACCTTCAGAGTTGACCAAACCCTGGAGATTAGGAGCAAAGTACAAAGCCCATGAGCTTACCTAATTCCAATGAAAACATTGGATCTAAGGGTGCATTCTGACACACAATGAGCCCCTGCCTCCAGGTAGACATCCAAGTCAAAGGCCCTGAGCCAGAAGATTGAACCTGACATGCCTCTAGGACTTTATCAGTACCCTAGCTTGATTTTCAAGTGCCTGTCCCCAGAGGCCTGTTCTTCAATACCAACTTATATTCCAACATCTGGTCCCTGAGCCACACAACAGAACCCTCCTGTCCCTTAAGGCTATCTTGCTCTAGGTAGCTGTGTCCAAGACTCATTGTAAGAGAATCCTGCATGGCCCCTGACCGCCCCAACATGCTAACGTCTCCCTGGATACAAACCAGCATTGTGATCCAACAGCATGAAACTCCATGTCAACACCGGCGACTTTGAACTTCGCCCCAGCGTCACTAGTACGAAACTGTCATTTCCTCATCTACAATGGACACTGGAGTTGTGCTTTCAAGGCATCCATGTAGGAGTGCTCTGCTCACCAGATTTTCCACATGGGGGACCCTGGAGCATACAAACTTGATTCCACCAGTCCACTAAGAGGAAACCTTGATGTTTGTATCATCTCACAAGCCCCAGGGTGTTAAATGCTCCACGGCATCATGACGCCTCCCCTCCATTTGTCGATCATCATAGACACAAACTCCAGTGTGAGCAAACATCTGACATCCGCCCTTACTCAGGTGCTGGATGTCTCAAATCAGCCCCTGCACACTGGAAGTGCCTTCCGCTTGGCACTGAGTTTAACCATAGCTTGTGTTAACAATTCCGTCCTCACTCTCCTGGTCACCAAGCCCTCTTGATCGTAATTCTGGAGCCACAACTCAGCATTCTGCCTCCCCCACAGAAAGAGGTGCCTGGTGAGTCTGCCCAGAAACCCCACATGAGGAACCACCTGCATGGCCCTCGACAACACCATAATATCATAGGCCACCATGGGCACTAAGACTCTGTCTCACACAGCCAGAGCCATGACCTCCAGGCAGCCACGCATAGAGTGAACCCCATATCCTGCAGGTGGGCCTGCCATGGCCCGAAGCCATCATCTCTACACAACCTGGATATTCAGACATCTGTCCCAGACCGTAGCTCAAATCCCTGCCTATGGGGGAACCTGAAACACAGGATTATTACTCCTTCCTGATGGCAGGAAACCTGGCTGTTGAGATGGGTGTCTTACCCTCAGAGTGGGAACCAGCTGCACTGCTCATGAAACCAGGGTCACTCATGGGAGACGCCCTGGGCACAAACAGTCATTGTGATTCTCAGCGTGACCCTCCTTTTGACCAAACACCATTGGTAGCTAGACCAGGAGTCCATCCAGTGGACTGGCCAGGTCCCTAGGGCCAAATCCTCACCCTCGTTTGTGCCTTCCAGGCACCCAGACCCAGAACCTGTCTCTCAAATCCCTCGTATGTGGGCCCCCGAGATGGAAAACAGCAGTCTTCCCTTTTCCAAGAGACACCAAACACTGGAAGCTGGGCAGAAAACCCAGAGACGAAGAATCTCCCATGCCCTCATGAAGCCACCCCTACCTTTTGCGACTGTCCTGGACACACAATCCCTACAGAAAATCCTGCACTACCACCTCCATGACACCTTAATTTCAGTACACTATGAGCTGCCCTCAGGGTCTGCTGAACTTTCTTGTGAACACCTCAGCCCTCACCCTAACACTAGTTCGCATTTGCAATTTCTGTTCCCAAAGTCCTGGCCCACACGCGGTCCAGAATGGGGCCTCTGGTCCCACACCGGACGAATGTGCCTGCACTCCTGAAGGAAACTGCCCTTCACTGTTGCCCAAACCCTGAGGATTAGGAGCAAACAAACCAGACTCCTCCTGTCAAGTAGAAGGAAACTTTGCTCTTTGGAGCATCTCACAAGCCACAGCGTGGGAAATCCTCCATGGCATCTTGACACCACCCCACCATTGTCCGTTATCATAGACACAAATTCCAGTGTGAGCAAACAACTGACATCTGCCCTTACTCGGGTGCTGGATGTCTCAAATCAGCCGCTGTACACTGGAACAGCCTTCCGCTTGGCACTGAATTTAACCATAGCTTGTGTTTACAATTCCATCCTCACCCTCCTGGTCCCCAAGCCCTCTTGATAGGGAATTCTGGAACCACAACGCAGCATCCAGCCTGCCTCATAGAAAGAAGAATTGCCTGGTGAGTCTGCCCAGAACGCACACATGAGGACCCACCTGCATGACCCTCGACGAAACCCTCATATCATAGGCCGCCATGGGCACTAAGGCTCTGTCTGACATAGCTTGAGCCATGACATCCAGTTAGCCACGCAGACAGTGGGTCCCGTATCCTGCAGATGGGACCTGTCTTGGCACAAAATCAACATCTCTGCTCTACCTGATTATTCAGGCATCTGTCTCCAGAGCGTAGCTCAAATCCCTGACTATGGGAGTACTTAAAGCACAAGAGTTCTTCTCCTTCCCGGCGGCAGGAAATATAGCCTGTGAGATGCTTGTCCAACCCTCAGAGTGGGAAACAGCTACATGGGCCTTGAGATCATGGTCACACATGGGAGTCTCCCTGGGCACAAACAGGCATTGTGACCCTCAGCGTGAGCCTGCTTTCAAACAAATGTCCTCGGTAGCTGGACCAGGAGTCCGCAGAGCAGGCCAGCCAGGTGGCTATGGCCAAATCATCTCTCTCGTTGGTGTTTTCCAGGCGCCCAGACCCAGAAACTGTCTCTGGAATATTTTTTTTGTGGTTAACCTGAGACTGAAAACAGCAGTCTTCCCTTCCCCCAGGGACACCAAACTCTTGGGAGCTGGGCAGAATACCCAGAGACGAAAAATCTCCCATGGCGCCATGAAGCCAACCCTACCTTTTGCGACCATCCTGGACACAGAATTCAGACAATATAGCATGAGCTACAGCCTCCATGACACCTTAATTTCAGTACATTATGAGCTGCCCTCAGGGCCTGCAGATCGGACCTGTGATCACCTCGGCCCTCACCCTAAGTGTAGTTTGCGTTTGCAAATTCTGTCTCCAAAACCCTGACCCTCATGCCCTCCAGGATGGGGCCTCTGGAATCACAATGGAATACTGTGCCTACTCTACTGAAGGAAACTCTGCCCTTCACGGTTGCCCAAACCCTGAAGATTAAGAGCAAAGTAAAAACCCCCTGAGACCACCTCAATTTCCCAGTATGCTCCAGACCCAAGTGTACATTCTGACACATAATGAGCACCTGCCTCCAGACAGAAATCCAAGTCAAAGGCCCTAAATCAGAAGTTTTAACCTGCCATGACTATAGGACTTCATCATTACCCTAGTTTAGATTTTTAGGCGACTGTCCCCAGAGGCCTGTTCTCCAATACCAACTTATATTCCAACTTGTGGTGCTTGAGCCACACAACAGAACCCCTGCTGTCCCCAGAAGGATACGTTGCTCTTGGTAGCTGTGTCCAAGACTCAGTATAGGAGAATCTTGCATGGGCCCCTGACCACCTCAACATTCCAACGTCTCCCTTGTTAAAAACCAGCATTGTGATCCAACAGCATAAAACTCCATGTCAACTCAGGCCCCTTATAACTTCGTTTCAGAGCCACCAGATCGAACCTGCCATGTTCCTAAGCTGCAATGGTCAATGGAGGTGTGCTTTCCAGGCATCAATGTGGGAGAGCTCTGCTATCCAAACTTTCCATATTGGGGACACTGGAGCAAACAAACCAGACTCCTCCTGTCCAGGAGAAGGAAACGTTGCTCTTTGGAGCATCTCAGAAGACACAGAGTGGGAAAGCCTCCATGGTCTCTAGACGCCACCCCACCATTTGTCCGTCATCATAGACACAAACTCCAGTGTGAGCAAACATCTGACATCCGCCCTTACTCAGGTGCTGGGTAACTTGAATCAACCGCTGCACACTGGAACTGCCTTCCGCTTGGAACTGAATTTAACAGTAGCTTGTGTTTACAATTCACCCTCCTAGTCTACATGCCCTCTTAATAGGGAATTCTGGAGACATAACACAGCATTCCACATGCTCCATCAAAAGAAGAAGTGCCTGGTGAGTCTGCCCAGAAACCCCACATGAGGATCTACCTGTATGACCCTCAGCAACACTGTAATATCATAGGTTTCCATGGGCACCAAGGCTCTGTCTGACAGAGCCTGAGCCATGACCTCCAGTCAGCCATCCAGAGAGTGGGTCCCATTTCCTGCAGGTGTGACTTCCTGTGGCCCAAAACCAAATTTCTACTCAACCTGGATATTCAAAACTCATCCCAGACCGTAGATCAAATCCATGCCTATGGGGGAACCTGACACACAAGAGTACTCCCCCTTCCCAACCCTCTGAGTGGGAAGCAGCTGCATGGCCCATGAGACCATGGTCACACATGGAAGACTCCCTGGATACAAACAGGCATTGTGATCCACAGCGTGAGCTTGCTTTCAAACAAAACCCCACAGTAGCTGGATCATGAGCACACAGAGTGGGACTACCAGGTCCCTAGGGCCACATGATCATACTTGTTCGTGTTTTCCAGGCGCCCATACCCAAAACCTGTCTCTGGAATCCCTCTTTGGGTGTCCTCTGAGACGGAAAACAACAGTCTTCCCTTCCCCCAGAGACACCACACTCTTGGGATATGAGCAGAATCCCCAGAGACGAAGAATTTCCCATGGCCTCATGAAGCCACCCCTACCTTTTGCGACCATCCTGGACATACACCTGACAGAAAAGCCTGTGCTACCACCTCCATGACACCTTCATTTCAGTACCCTATGAGCTGCCCTCAGGCCCTGCACATCGGGCCTGTGATCACCTCAGCCCTCACTCTAACCCTAATTAGCTTTTGCAGATTTCTGTTCCCAAATCACTGGTTCACATGCCCTCCAGAATGGGTCCTCTGGTTCCACAACAGACGACTGTCACTACGCTCCCGAAGAAAACTCTGCCCTTCACGGTTGCCCAAACCCTGAGGATTAGGAGCAAAGTAAAAATCCCCAGAGCCCACCTCAATTTCGAAGAAGGCTCTGGACCCAAATTCACGTTCAGGCACAGAATGAGCCCCTGCCTACAGGCAGACATCCAAGTCAAAGGCCCTGAGTCAGAAGTTTGAACCTGCCATGATTATAGGACTTCATCAATACCCTAGTTTAGATGTTTAGGCGCCTGTCCGCAGACACATATTCTCCAATACCAACTTACATTCCAACATGTGGTCCTTGAGCCACACAACAGAATCCCTGCTATCCCCAGAAGGATCCCTTATTCTTGGTAGGTGTGTCCATTACTCAGTGTAGGAGAATCCTTCATGGCCCCTGACCTCCCCAACATTCTAATGATCCCTGGATACAAACCGGGATTGTGATCCAACAGCATGAAACTCCATGTCAACTCAAGTCACTTGGAACTTCGCCCCAGAGCCACCAGATCGAACCTGCCATGTTCCTCGGATGCAGTGGTTAATGAAGTTGTGCTTTTCAGGCATCCATGCGGGAGATCTCCTCACAAAAACTTTCCATATGGGGGAAACTGGAGCAAACAAACCAGACTCCCCCTGTCCAGTATAAAGAAACCTTGCTATTCGGAGCATCTCACAAGCCCCAGGGTGGGAAATCCTCCATGACCTCCTGATGCCACCCCTCCATTTGGCAGTCAATGTAGACACAAACTCCAGTGTGAGCAAGCATCTGACATCCGCCCTTACTCTGGTCCTGGATACCACGCATCAGCATCTGCACACTGGGCCTGCCTTCCGCTTGGCACTGAATTGAACTGTAGATTTTGTTTACAATTCCATCTTCACCCTCCTCATCCCCAAACACTCTTGATAGGGAACTTTGGAGGACAATGCAGCATTCTGCCTATCACAAAGAAAGAAGACGTTGACTGTTGAGTCTGCCTGAAACCCCACATGAGGATCCACCTGACTGGCCATTGACAGCATCTTAATATCAAAGGCTGCTATGGGCACTCAGGCTCTGTCTGACACAGCCTGAGCCATGACCTCCAGACAACCATGCAAACAGTGGTCCCTGTATTCTGCAGGTGGGAAATGCCATGGCCTGAAGTCATCATCTCTACTCAACCTGGGTATTCAGGCCTCTCTCCCCAGACCATAGCTCAAATCCCTGCCTATAGGGGATCATTAAGCTCAAGAATACTCATCATTGGGCGCCTGGGTGGCTCAGTGGGTTAAGCCGCTGCCTTCGGCTCAGGTCATGATCTCAGGGTCCTGGGATCAAGTCCCACATCGGGCTCTCTGCTCAGCAGGGAGCCTGCTTCCCTCTCTCTCTCTCTGCCTGCCTCTCCATCTACTTGTGATTTCTCTCTGTCAAATAAATAAATAAAATCTTTAAAAAAAAAAAAGAATACTCATCATTCACGATGGCGGGAAACCTGGCTGTTGAAATGGGTGTCCAACCCTCAGAGTGGGAACCAGCTATATGGCCCATGAGACCACGGCCACTCATGGGAGCCGCCTTGGGCACAAAGAGGCATTGTGACTCTCAGCGTGAGCCTACTTTCAAACAAACTCCCTCGGTAGCTAGACCTGGAGCCTGCAGAGTGGGCCTGCCAGGTTCCTAGGTCCAAATCCTCACCCACATTCGTGTTTTCCAGGTGCCCAGAACAAGGATCTGACTCGCGTTTCCATATTTCTGTCCCCAATGCCCTGGCCCACATGCCCTCAGGATGGGACCTCTGGAGCCACACCGCACAACTGTGTCTACCCTCCTGAAGGAAACTCTATCCTCACTGTTGCCAAAACCCTGAAGATTAGGAGCAAAGTATAAAACCCCTGAGCACACCTCCATTTTGAAGAACGCTCTGGACCCATATGCGCATTCTGACACACAATGAGCACCTGCCTCTAAACAGACATCTACGTCAAAGGCCCTGAGTCAGCAGATTGAACCTGACATGACTCTAGGACTTCATAGGTACCAGAGCTTAGATTTTCAGGTGCCTATCCTCAGGGGCCTGTTACCCAATACCAACTTATATTCCAACATGTGGTCCCTAAGCCACACTACAGAACACCTCCTGTCCCCAGAAGTATACGTTGCTCTTGGTAGGTGGAACCAAGACACAGTGTAGAAGAATCCTGCATGGCCCTCTGACCACACCAATATTCTAACTTCTCCATGGATCCCTAACAAGCATTGTGATACAACAGCAAGAAACTCCATGTCTACTCAGGCTGCTTAGAACTTAGCCCCAAAGCCACCAGATCGAACCTGCCATTTCCTCAGATGCAATGGACCATGAAGGTATGCTTTCTAGGCATCGACATGGGAGAGCTCTGCTACCCAAACTTTCCATATGAGGGACCCTGGAGCAAACAAACCAAAATCCCCATGTCCAGTAAAAGGAAATCTTGCTGTTTGGAGCATCTCACAAATCACAGCATGGGAAATCCTCCATGGCCTCTTGTGCCACCCCTCCATTTGTTGGTCATCATAGACACAAACTACAGTGTGAGCAAACATCTGACATCTGCTCTTACTCAGGTGCTGGATAGCTCAGCCTTATGATTGGCACTGGATTGAACTATAGTTTGTGTTTACCATTCCATCCTCACCCTCCTGGTCCCTAAGGCCTCTTGATAGGGAATTATGAAGCCATGATGCAGCATTTTGCCTGTCCCACAGAAAGAAGTGCCTGGTGAGTCTACAAGAAAACCCACATGAGGATCCACTTGCATGAGCCTTGACGGAACCTTAATATCATGGGTCACTGAGGGCACCCAGGCTCTGTCTGACACAGCCTGAGTCACAACCTCCACTCAGCCATGCAGACAGTGGGCCCCATATTCTGCAGGTGGGACCTGTTTTGGCTTGAAGCCCTCACATCTACTCAACATGGATATTCAGACATCTCTCCCTAGACCATAGCTCAAATCCCTGACTATGGGGAAAACTGAAGCACAGGAGTACTCCTCCTTCCCGATGGCAGGAAACCTGGTTGTTGGCATGGGTGTTCACCGTCCGAGTGTTAACCAGCTGCATGGTCCATGAAGCCACGGTCAATCATGGGAGCCACCCTGGGCACAAACAGGCATTGGGACCCTCAGCCTGAGCATGCTTTCAAACAAGCCCTCTCAGTAGCACAACCAGGATGCCACATTGAAGGCCTGGTATGCCCGTAGTCACAAATACTAACCCTTGTTGGGATATTCCAGGGGCCCAGACCCAGAGCCTGTTTCTGGAATCCCTGTTTTGGGTCACTCCTAAATGGAAAACAGCACACTTCACTTCCCCAAAAAAGTCACCAAACTATTGGGAGCCGCTAGGATCCTGAGAGAAAATTCTCCCATGTACCCATGACACAACATCTGCATTCCGAGGCCATCTGGGACAAGAGTCCAGATATAAAAGCTTGTGCTACTGCCTCGCATCATGCTAATTACAGTTCCTGACGAACTGCCTTCCAGGTCTATGCTCTGGGCCTATGATCACATCGCCACTAACCCTAACCCTAGTTTGTGTTTGCAGACTTCTCTCTCAAACCATGGATCACATTCCCTCCAGGATGGTGTCTCTGGAGCCACACCACAGGACTTTGCCTGCCATATCCAAGGAAAATTTGCCCAACCCACTTGCCCAAACCCTCCAGATTAGAAAAACCTGCAAGGCCCCTGAGCCCACCCCAATATTGGAGGCTGCTCTAGACGCAAATGCATAGTCTGAAACGCCCTTAGTCCCGACATCTAGGCAGACAATCAAGTCAATGGTCCGGAGTCTGAAGATTGAAACACACATGCCCCTAGGACCTCATTGGAACCCAATTAGGTTTTCATGCATCTTTCCTCAGAGACCTGTTCTGGAATACCAACTTATGATACAACATATGTTCCCTAAGCTGCACAGCAGAAAAACTCCTGTCCCCAGAAGGAAAACGTGCTCTTGGACCTGTGTCAAACCCTGAATTTAGGAGACTCCTGAATGGCACTTTAGCCACCAGTACAGTCTAAGATCTCCCTGGTAACAAACCAGCATTGCAACCCCTGTGCAAGACATTCCATGGCAACTCAAGGCCTTGGTACTTCATGCCAGAGCCACCAGAACAAAACTGCAATGTGCCTCAGCTGCGTGGTCCATTGAGATACACTTTCCGGACATCCAAGCAAGAGAGCTCTGTTACCCAAAGTTCCATATGGGGGACCCTGGAGCTAAAACGCCAAACTCCAACTGTCCAGTAGAAAGAAACCTTGCTGTTTGGAGCATCTCACAAGCCTCAGCGTGGGAAATCCTCTATGGCCTCTGGATACCAACCCTCCATTTGTTGGTCATCATAGACACAAACTCCAGGGTGAGCAAACATCTGACATCCACCCTTACTGACATGATGGATATCTCGAATAAGAAGCAGCCCATTTGTACTGCCTTCTGTCTGGCACTGAATTTAACTGTAGCTTGTGTTTACAATTCCATCCTAACCCTACTGTCCCCAGGCCCACTTGATAGGGAATTCTGGAGCCACAACGCAGCATTCTACCTTCCTCATAAATAGAAGAAGTGCCTGGTGAGTCAGCCCAGGAACCCCAAATGAGGATCAATGTACTCCTGCCTTGAGGGAACCCTGATTTATAGACTGCCCTGGCCACTAGTGCTGTGTCTGACAGAGCCTGAGCCCCGACCTCATGTCAGCCTTCCAGACAGCGGGGTATGAATCCAGCATGTAAGACCATCCATGGCCCAAGGCCATCATCTCTACTCATCCTTGGTATTCAGGCATTTGTCAACAGACCTTTGCTGGAATCCCTGCCAATGGGGGAACCGGAAGCACAATGGAGAACTCCGCCTTTCCCATGGCAGGAAACCTGGCTGTTGGGATGGGTGTCTAACCCTCAAAGTGGGAGCCAGCTACATGGCCAATGAGACCACGCCCACTCCTGAGAGCCGCCGTGGGTACAAACTGGCATTGTGACCCTAAACGTGAGCATGCTTTCAAATAAGCCCTCTCAGTTACACCACCAGGATACCACATTTTAGGCCTTGGGTGCCCCTGGGCCCAAATCATAACACATTGTTTGATTATCCAGGCGCCCAGACACAGAGACCATCTCTGGAATCCCTGTTTTGGGACACCTCTAAGATGGAAAACAACACTCTTCCCTTTCTGGAAAAAGCCACCAAACCATTGGGAACTTCCAGGATTCTTTGAGAGGAAAAACCTCTCATGGATTCATGAGACAACACCTGCATTCTGAGGCCGTTGTGGACTCACAGTCCAGATATAAAAGCCTGTGTGATCACCTAGAGTCACCCTAATTACAATTCCTGACATTCTGTCCTCCAGGGCTATGCACTGGGCTTGTGATCACATAGCCACTAACCCTAACTCAAGTTTGTGTTTGCAGACTTCTCTCTAAAAACCATGGCTCTCATGGCCTCCAGGATCTGATCTCTGGAGCCACACCACAGGACTGTATCTCCATCCCCAAGAAATCTTTAGCCGTCACAGTTGCCCAAACCCTCCAGATTAGGAGAAAATTAGGAGTACATGTGAGTCTGAAACACCGTGATCACCTCCATCAAGGCAGACACCCAAGTCAATGGTCCTGAATCAGAAGATTGAAACTGACATGCTCCTAGGACATCACTGGAACCCTAGACTAGGTTTTCAGGCATCTGTCCTCAGAGGCCTGTTCTGGAATACCAACTTAGGATACAACATGTGTTCCCTGAGCCACACAACAGAACATCTCCTCTTCCTAGAAGGAAACTGTGCCCTTCGACCTGTGTCAAACCCTCAAGTTGTGAGAATCCTGCATGGCCCCTTATCCAACAGCACATTCTAAGATCTCCCTGGTAACAAACTAGCATTGAGACCCATCAGCAAGAAATGCGAAGTCTTCATGTGAAGTCAAGTGAATTATCCAACCACATCACAGCATTCTGTCATCCCCATAGAAAGAAGTGGTACCTGGTGAGTCTGTCCCGAAACCCCACTTGAGGATCAATCTTCTCGGCCCTCGAGGGAACCCCAATTTATAGGCTGCTTTGGCCACTAGTTCTTTGTCTGACAGAGCCTGAGCCCCAACGAGGTGACCTCCTCCCAGAGAGCAGGGCCCATACCCAGCATTTGAGACCGGTCATGGCTCAAGTCCATCATCTCTACCCATCCTTGTTATTCAGGCATCTCTCCCCAGTCCTTTCCTTGAATCCCTGCAAATTGGGGTGTTAGGTTCCATAATCAAAGGAGAAGGACTGAAACAGAGTGAAGACCAAGCAAAGCTTTATTTCGTGTCAAGCATCGAGAATCAAACTGACTGGTCAGGGCTGTCTCTTGCAAAGAGGCGACCCCTCCCAGACTCCCAGACTAACTTTCATAGAGGTAGTTTAGGCAGGCTATACACAGGTGGCCAATGAGATTGCAGTACACAGAGAGTACTGCACATGCCTGGTATGTCTGCCTCACACAGAAAAAAAAAAAAAAAAGTTAAGTAACACACGTGTGCCCAACTGAATTTCAATTTACCCTAGGAGATATATGCGTGCCCCACTGATTGGATGTCTTCATCTGGACTGACCCGCCTTAGTATCTAGGCTCTGTAATTAAGTTTCTCTGGGAGGGGCAGGGTCAATCTAAGTTTAGTGCATAGGGTCAATCTACGTTCACTACATAAACACAAAATGACACCCTCTGGCCAACCAGGCCCTTACATTCCCTCTTTTCTTTGGAGGTTAGTCAAATCCTTGACTTTTCAGCCAGCTCTATGTTTTCTGGCTTTAAGGGGTTATATTGAGCATGTAAGTCTAACATTTTTATCGCTCTAGTTTTCTTTTGTACAAATGACACTAGTGCACAGTCAGCTGATGAGTTAGCCATTTACCGCTTCATCTAATTTCCTACCTATACTTTACCTAAACAGGTAACAATAAGAGCAACAATAAACTCATAGACTTTTGAGTCTTACTTTAGTCTCTGGTCAGCGGGGTCCATTGGCTGAGGCTTCCACCTCTGGGGGGCATCTTCATCCTCAGCTCGTTTGATGTGACCCTCGTGAATCCAGGCCCTGATGCCTTCTACTTTTATTGCTTTGGGGGTGGTCAGGATAACAGTATATGGTCACTTTCAGCGAGGCCCCAAGTTCCCCACTTGATAGAGACATATGCAATCCAAGTCCTTGGGTTGTTAAGGATGTGGCTCCATCTCCAACTCCATCCCAGTGTGGGGAATCCAGATCCCAGCATAGGCTTTTTTTTTTTTTTTTTTAAGACATACTGTAATGTCTGCAGTGACTGGAGTACATACTGATCAGTAATTTCTGCTCGGGCAACCTCTTGTAGTCGAGGACAGAGTGGGGGGGTCGAAAACATTATTTCAAATGGGGTCACCTTGTTCAAATAGGGTGTACATCGTGCCCTGAGGAGGGCGAAGGAAGGAGATCCAGCCATCCACCGCCAGTCTCCAGAATTGTTTTTATCAAGGTCTCTTTAATAATCCGGTTTATTCTCTCTACTTGCCCAGAACTCTGGGGCCGATAGGCACAATGTAGTTTCCAAATTGTGCCCATCGCCTTGGCCAATGTCTGTGAGACTGAGCTCACAAATGCAGGGCCATTGTCTGTCTGAATCGTGAGAGGCAGCCCAAACCTAGGAATTATTTCTTCTAGTAACCTTTTTTTGCCTACCACTCCTGTTGTCACACGTTTGGTACCTGGAATTGCTTGCTTATAAGTTGCTTGAGTTTGTGTATCCCCAAATAAGTACCCTGATGTATCCGATCTATTATCATCTTACCTAGACTTCGAAGAAAAAATAAATTTTCTCTTTTAGTCTTAGCCCAGTCTCCTTCATATTCTAATTTATCCCATTTTGGTAAATACTTTAAATCTTCCTTTGAATAGTCCAGTTTTTCTGGTAAGGCTATAGACAGGAGTGTAACCAGCTCTTGCACTGTTTTTCAGGCTGCTTTCTTTGCAGCTTGATCTGCTAAGTGGTTTCCTTTAGAAATCAGATCAGTCCCCTTATGGTGTCCTGGACAATGTGGATGGGCTTGGTAACATGTGGGGTGGCCAATGCTGGGGCACTCATTAAAGTTGTTTGTAATTCCTTAAATGCTCCTTCTGCCTCAGCTGTCCACTCTATCCTAGTGAGCCCTCCTCTGGCCAGTTCGTAGAGAGGTCAGGCATTCTCCGCAAACCATGGTATCCACAGCCTACAGCAGCACACTATCCCAAGAAACTCCCTCACATTTCAGGACATGGTGGGGTGGGTGTATCTCTAAACCTAACCCTAACCCTAACCCTAAAGGTAACCCCGGCCAGCACATGGGCATAGAAGAGGCCCTTGGACCTCAACCTTTGGAAGCCCCGGGAAGTCTGTGTCTCCAAGGTCAGAAGCCATGCACTGCAACCTTGCCAAAAGGGATGGGACACAGGCAGGAGGAGGGTGGCTTTGCCTGGATCCCAGAGCAGATCCAGGCCTCTCTGGGCCGTGTTCCATTCCCCCGCCCAGCCACAGTCACACCCGTGTCTTGCCAAGTGTGTGCAATAGCCTCCTGATAGAGCGGGGATGGAATGTATGGAGAGGTTCTACACCTGATGGCATCCTTAGAATTAGGAAGCCAGAACACCCCCAATGTGCAGACGGGGAGACTGGGGAGATGCTGAGAGACACAGGGTGTGTGCGGGCACACAGTCATGGACAGGAGCAGAAGCCCGGTCTGAACCCAGCTCTGTGCCCTCCCAGCGGGGACAACAGCTGCACCCAGGCCACCCAGGGGCTGGGCGGAGGCTGTGTGGGGCTCACTGGATGGACAGGGCATGGGGAGGAGGGTGAGTCTTGAGTAGCTGGGGGAGGGGCAAACTCGGGGAGATCTAGTGGGAGCAGGAAGTGCGGTAAGGAGCCCCCAGGCAGTGGTGACCTCACTTCCCTGATGAGAGAGCCCAACAGAATTGGAATCCACATATCCAGACACCCACATTCCAGAGAAAAACCCCCTGCCCAGCTCATTTCTAGGCACATCCTGAAGGAAGCGACAAGTTCTTCTGCTGACTACCGAAGCCCAGAGGATGTAAGGCAAAGGAGAGCTCGCCAGAAAGAGACGACCTTATCTGGGCAGGTCATGTCAGGCTTCCACGACGCCTCTGGCCCTTTAGCAAAAAGAATCAAAAGGTGACACAGGGGGGCTCAGAGTCAGAGAGTCCAACACCTTCAGATCAACAGGTGTATACCAGGGGGACAAGATGGCGGGGTACTAGGAAGAGGCGTCTTTTCAGCTGGTACCCCAAAGTGAGCTGATTACCTACCAAAGAACTCTGATCACCCATGAAATCAGCCTGAGATCAGAATTATACACGTCTGGATATCTACAGGGGCAGAAGACGCCAGTGAGCAGGTAAAGCGGAATGGGAACAGCGGACTGATATCGGAAGATAAACAAAAGGAGGAGGGAGCCACGAGAGGCGACCGGTGGGAAAGTAATACCCCGATAGGAGCGAGAGTGCCCTGCGTCTGGGGACCAGCATTAACTTGGAGACTGGTTGAAAGCACTCCAAAAGAGCAAAGGATCGCGGGGGCAAATTGTGGGAATCGGGGCGGCTAGGGACAGGGGCTTAACTCCCCGGTCCCAGACGGCCTCCCCGGCGCGGAGGCAGAGAGAGTGCGGCGGAGAAACCGGCTCCTGGTCCCTAAGCTGCCAGCGCGCCCCAGAGCGCGGGGGTTCCGGCTCCTGAAGGGATGGGAGCTGCGCCGGTCTGCAGAACGCGGGCTAGCCCTACCACAAAGCTTGAGATGCGCGTGCACGTCCCTCCAGCTCTCCTGGGTTTCGAAGGCCCGGGAGCGCTTCTTGACCCGCGCCATTGTTTCAAAGTCTAAGCCACGCGCGCGCGAAACTCTTCCCCGGACAGAGGCGAGCAAAAGCCCAGCCTGCGGCTTCCGGACCAGCGCCCCGTTCTCAGTGCCCCAGACGCGCGCCCGACCCACAGCCGCCTCTGAAAACAGGTGCGCGCAAGCCGGGCACTCGCAGCCCGGGCCGGCGGCAAAATCTCAGTTTGCGATCGCTGCTTGGAACCTCTCTGGCGGTCAGGAGCTCCCAGACAGCCGCCACTGCCTTGGCTTTGGGGACGACCAAAAGATCCTGTGCCCCAAGAGTCTTTAACTTGGAACCTGCACTGCCAGCGTCCAAGGGGGAATTTATTCAGCTTCTACACCCAGACTGAGG
Source organism: Neogale vison (assembly GCF_020171115.1). Taxonomy (NCBI): domain Eukaryota; kingdom Metazoa; phylum Chordata; class Mammalia; order Carnivora; family Mustelidae; genus Neogale; species Neogale vison. The sequence continues at coordinate 51,560,740 of NC_058095.1, forward strand.
CTTCTCCCTGAGACGGAGATCAGGAAGTGTTCCCGGGTGCACCTTGACTGCACCAGAGTTGATACATCCAGCTACATCTGTTCAGTCTTCTCCCACCAAAATGACTAGGAGGATGAATGCCCAACAGAAGAAAAATACAGAGGATGGACCTTCTGCAACAGAGCTAACAGCTATCAACATAGACAATATGTCGGAAAGAGAATTCAGGCTAACAATTTTCCAGGCAATAGCTAGGTTGGAGAAAGCCATGGATGACCAAACAGAATTGTTTAGGGCCGAACTGAAAGCGACCAGACAGGATGTTCACAATGTTAGGGCGGAGCTTAAAGCTACCAGGAAGGAGGTCCACAATGCTCTCAATGAGTTCCAATCCAATTTAAACTCTCTCAAAGCTAGGGTAACTGAGACAGAAGATAGAATTAGTGATCTGGAAGACAAACAGATAGAGAGAAAGGATCAGGAGGAAGCCTGGAACAAACAGCTTAGATCCCATGAAAGCAGAATTAGGGAAATAAATGATGCCATGAAGCATTCAAACGTCAGAATTATTGGAATTCCTGAAGGGGAGGAGAAAGAAAGAAGTCTAGAAGATATCGTGGAACAAGTCCTTCATGAAAATTTTCCGAATCTCGCGAATGAAACCAGCGTTCATGTACTAGAGGCTGAACGGTCTCCACCCAAGATTATACACTCCAAAAAAACATCACGACACCTGATAGTCAAATTGAGGAATTATAATTGTAGGTATAATCTCTTGAAAGCCGCCAGGGCAAAGAGGCTCCTTACTTACAGAGGGAAGCCCATTAGAATAACGTCAGACCTGTCCACAGAGACCTGGCAAGCCAGAAGAGGCTGGCAAGATATATTCAGGGCACTAAATGAGAAGAACATGCAGCCAAGAATACTTTATCCAGCAAGACTGACATTCAAAATGGATGGAGAGATAAAGAGTTTCCAAGACCGGCAAGGCTTAAAAGACTATGCAACCACCAAGCCGATACTGCAGGAAATATTAAGGGGGGTTCTATAAAAGTGGAAAAATCCCAAGAATAGCATTGAACAGAAATATAGAGACAGTCTACAGAAAGTCTTCAAAGGTAACTCGATGTCAATAAAAACGTATCTATCAATAATCACTCTCAATGTGAATGGCCTAAATGCACCCATAAAACGGCACAGGGTTGCAGATTGGATAAAACGACAGGACCCATCCATATGCTGTCTACAAGAGACCCATTTTGAACCTAAAGATATACGCAGACTGAAAGTGAAGGGGTGGAGAAGCATCTTTCATACCAATGGGACTCAAAAGAAGGCTGGGGTAGCGATTCTCATATCAGATAAATTGGACTTCAAACTAAAGACTGTAGTCAGAGATACAGAAGGACACTATATAATCCTTAAAGGGACTATCCACCAAGATGATCTAACAATTGTAAATATCTATGCTCCCAATATGGGAGCAGCCAATTACTTAAGAAAACTGTTAATCAAGATAAAGAGTCAGATTGATATGAATACACTAATCGTAGGAGATCTTAACACGCCTCTTTCAGAATTAGACAGATCATCGAAGCAGAAAATCAATAAAGAAACAAGAGCATTGAATGACACATTGGACCAGATGGACCTCATAGATATATACAGAACATTCCACCCTAAAACAGCAGAATACTCATTCTTCTCAAGTGCACACGGAACCTTCTCCAGAATAGACCACATACTGGGTCACAAATCAGGACTCAGCCAATACCAAAGGACTGAGATGATTCCCTGCATACTATCAGATCACAATGCTTTGAAACTGGAGCTCAATCACAAGGAAAAGTCCCGAAGGAACTCAAACACCTGGAAGCTAAAGACCACCTTGCTTAAGAATGCTTGGATCAACCAGGAGATCAAAGAAGAACTGAAACAATTCATGGAAACCAATGAGAATGAAGACACTTCGGTCCAAAACCTATGGGATACAGCAAAGGCGGTCCTAAGGGGAAAATATATAGCATCCAAGCCTTGCTCAAAAAAATTGAAAAATCCAGAACACACCAGCTGTCTCTACACCTTAAAGAACTGGAGGATCAACAACAAATCAAACCAACTCCACACATAAGAAGGGAAATCATCAAGATTAGAGCTGAGATCAATGAGGGAGAAACCAGAGATACAGTAGAACGTATCAATGAAACTAGAAGCTGGTTTTTTGAAAGAATCAATAAGATCAATAAGCCACTGGCTACACTAATCCGAAAGAAAAGAGAGAAATCCCAAATTCATAAAATTATGAATGAAAAGGGAGAGATCACAACTAACGCCAAGGAAGTAGAAACAATCATCAGAAGTTATTACGAACAGTTATATGCCAATAAGCTTAGCAACCTAGATGAAGTGGATGCATTCCTGGAAAAATATAAACTACCAAAATTGAACCAGGAAGAAATCGACAACCTGAATAGACCGATATCTAATAACGAGATTGAAGCAGTGATCAAAAACCTCCCAAAAAACAAGAGCCCAGGACCTGACGGATTCCCTGGGGAATTCTACCAAACCTTCCAAGAAGAAATAACACCTATTCTCCTGAAGCTGTTTCAAAAAATTGAAGCAGAAGGAAAACTTCCAGACTCTTTCTATGAAGCCAGCATTACCCTGATCCCCAAACCAGGCAAGGACCCTACCAAAAAGGAGAATTTCAGACCAATATCACTGATGAATATGGATGCTAAGATTCTCAACAAGATCCTAGCTAACAGGATCCAACAGCACATTGAAAGATTATCCACCATGATCAGGTGGGATTCATCCCTGGGCTACAAGGATGGTTCAACATTCGCAAATCAATCAATGTGATACAACAAATTAATATGAGAAGAGAGAAGAACCACATGGTCCTCTCAATTGATGCCGAAAAAGCATTTGACAAAATCCAGCATCCGTTCCTGATTAAAACGCTTCAAAGTATAGGGATAGAGGGAACATTCCTGAACCTCATCAAATCTATCTATGAAAGACCCACAGCAAATATCATCCTCAATGGGAAAAAGCTTGCAGCCTTCCCATTGAGATCAGGAACAAGACAAGGATGCCCACTTTCACCACTCTTGTTCAACATAGTATTAGAAGTCCTAGCAACAGCAATCAGACAACAGAGAGAAATAAAAGGTATCCAAATTGGTAATGAAGAAGTCAAACACTCTCTCTTCGCAGATGACATGATTCTTTATATGGAAAACCCAAAAGACTCCACCCCCAAACTACTAGAACTCATACAGCAATTCAGCAGCGTGGCAGGATACAAAGTCACTGTGCAGAAATCAGTGGCTTTCTTATACACTAACAATGAAAATACAGAAAGGGAAATTAGAGAATCGATTCCATTTACTATACCACCAAGAACCATAAGATACCTGGGAATAAACCTAACTAAAGAGGTAAAGGATCTATACTTGAGGAACTATAGAACACTCATGAAAGAAATTGAAGAAGACACAAAAAGATGGAAGACCATTCCATGCTCTTGGATCGGAAGAATAAACATTGTTAAAATGTCTATACTGCCTAGAGCAATCTATACTTTTAATGCCATTCCGATCAAAATTCCACCGGCATTCTTCAAAGAGCTGGAGCAAATAATCCTAAAATTTGTATGGAATCAGAAGAGACCCCGAATCGCTAAGGAAATGTTGAAAAACAAAAATAAAGCTGGCGGCATCACCTTACCTGATTTCAAGCTTTATTACAAAGCTGTGATCACCAAGACAGCATGGTACTGGCATAAAAACAGACACATAGACCAGTGGAACAGAGTAGAGAGCCCTGATATGGACCCTCAACTCTATGGTCAATTAATCTTCGACCAAACAGGAAAACATATACAGTGGAAAAAAGACAGTCTCTTCAATAAATGGTGCTGGGAAAACTGGACAGCTATATGTAGAAGAATGAAACTCGACCATTCTCTTACACCGTACACAAAGATCAACTCAAAATGGATAAAAGACCTCAACATGAGACAGGAATCTATCAGAATCTTAGAGGAGAACATAGGCAGTAATCTCTTTGATATCAGCCACAGCAACTTCTTTCAAGATACGTCTCCAAAGGCAAAGGAAACAAAAGCGAAAATAAACTTCTGGGACTTCATCAAAATCAAAAGCTTCTGCACAGCAAAGGAAACAGTCAAAAAAACAAAGAGGCAACCCACGGAATGGGAGAAGATATTTGCAAATGACAGTACAGACAAAAGGTTGATATCCAGGATCTATAATGAACTCCTCAAACTCAACCCACACGAAACAGACAAACACATCAAAAAATGGGCAGAAGATATGAACAGACATTTCTCCCATCAAGACATACAAATGGCTATCAGACACATGAAAAAATGCTCATCATCATTAGCCCTCAGGGAGATTCAAATTAAAACCACATTGAGATATCACCTTACACCAGTTAGAATGGCCAAAATTAACAAAACAGGAAACAACATGTGTTGGAGAGGATGTGGAGAAAGGGGAACCCTCTTCCACTGTTGGTGGGAATGCAAGTTGGTGCAGCCTCTTTGGAGAACAGTGTGGAGATTCCTCAAGAAATTAAAAATAGAGCTTCCCTACGACCCTGCAATTGCAGTCCTGGGTATTTACCCCAAAGATACAGATGTCGTGAAAAGAAGGGCCATCTGTACCCCAATGTTTATAGCAGCAATGGCCACAGTCGCCAATCTATGGAAAGGACCAAGATGCCCATCAACGGATGAATGGATAAGGAAGGTGTGGTCCATATACACTATGGAGTATTATGCCTCCATCAGAAAGGATGAATATCCAACTTTTGTAGCAACGTGGACGGGACTGGAAGAGATTATGCTGAGTGAAATAAGTCAAGCAGAGAGAGTCAATTATCATATGGTTTCACTTATTTGTGGAGCATAACAAATAGCATGGAGGACAAGGGGCGTTAGAGAGGAGTAGGGAATTTGGGTAAATTGGAAGGGGAGGTGAACCATGAGAGACTATGGACTCTGAAAAACAGTCTGAGGGGTTTGAACTGGCGGGGGGGTGGGAGGTTGGGGTACCAGGTGGTGGGTATTATAGAGGGCACAGCTTGCATGGAGCACTGGGTGTGGTGAAAAAATAATGAATACTGTTTTTCTGAAAATAAATAAATTGGGGAAAAAAAAGTTGTATACCTAGTTCTCCTCCCCGTGTGTGTGTGTGTGCGTCTCTGTGTGTGTGTGTGTGTGTGTGTGTAAAGAGAGCTCATCGGGGGAGGGGACAACCTGAGGAGGAGCAGGATGATGAAGGGTCAGATGCCTGGTGGGCAGGTTATGTCCATGCCACAGGTTAAGGCTGGCTAGGTGGGATAGGGTGTGGGGGATGCAAACTTCTGTCCAGGGTTTATCCTGAGACACGGAAGGGACAGATCAATGACCCAGAGTGGGGCTAATCCTAACACTAACCCCTATCACTGACAATGACCCTGACTGAGAGTCTGACCCAAACCCTAATCGAAGCCCTGATCCTGACCCTGACCTTGACCGTGATCCTGACCCAAATGATAACCCTAATTCCTAGCCTGATGCTGCCCCTTATCCGGACCCTGAACTTAAAACTATCCCTGACCTTACCCTAACCCTGACTCATCCCTAAATGTGACCCTGACCCTGACGATTATAGTAACCCAGACCCTCACCTAACCCTGACCCTAACCCTAACCCTGACCCCTACCTTAACCCTAATGCTAACCCTGACCCTAACGAAGTCTAACCCTAAAGCTGATGCTAACCCTAACCCTAAACTAAACCGTAACCCTAACACTAACCCCTAACCCTGACCTGGACCCTGACTGTGAGCCTGACCCTAACCCTAATCCTAGCCCTGACCCTGACCCTGACCGTGAGCCTGACCCGAACACAAACCCTAAACCTAAGCCTGATGCTGACCCTGATCGGACCGTGAACATAAACCTAACACTGGCCTTACCCTAACCCTGACCCAGATCCTAACCATGACCCTGACCCTGACCCTGACCTAAACATGACCCTACCCTAACCCTGACCGTGACAGTGAGCCTGAACCTAACCCTATCCCTAATGGTAACCCTAACCCTGACCCTAATACGGACCCAGAACCTAAACCCAATGCTGACCATAACCGTAACACTAACCCCTACCTTACACAAACGCTAACCCTGACCCTAACGCTGTCTAAACCTAACGCTAAACATAACCCTACTTCTAACCCTAACACTAACTCCAAACCCAAACCTTTCCCCTGAACCTATCCCTGACCCTAACCCTAACCCGATCCCTAACCCTGACCGAAACCTAACCCTGACCCTGACCGGAACCTTGTCCCTAAACCAAAACCTGACCCTGAACCTAAATCTAACCCTGGACCTGACCTTCCCCCTGACCCTGACCCTGACCCTGAACCTGATACTAAACCTAACCCTCATCCTAACACTGACCCTGACTCTGACCCTGACCCTAACGCCAACCCTGACTCTGTATGTGAGCCTGACCCTAAACATAACCATAAATGTAAACCTGACCCTGACCCTAACACGAGCCATGATCCGAAACCTAATGGTGACCCTAAAACCAAAACTAACACCTAACCCTAACCCTGACACTGACCCAAACCCTGTCTTAAACTAACCCTCAACCTAACTCTAACCCTAACTGTAACCCCTAACTTTAACCCTATCACTGACACTATCCCTCACCTGACCCTATCCCAACCCTGAACTTTGCCTAACCCTGACCCTGACCCTAACCTTGAAAGTAAACCAAACACTGACGCTGACACTAAACTGAACCCTGGCCCTGAACTTAACCCTGACATTGGCCCTGACCCTAAACCTAAACCTGACCCTAACTCTAATTCTAACCCTAACCCAACCCTGACCCTGACCCTAACCCTAACTGTAACCCTCACCCTAACCCAAAACCCCAACCCAAACCCTGAACTTCCCTGTCCTCCTTCCCATCCACAGACTCAAGCCAGGGCTAAATGCAAGGACAGACTGGACCTCTGTCCCAGGGAACAACAAGGAAGACAAAGCAGAGGAAGAGAGAAGTTGAAGGGGTCCACTGATTTCGTGCCCCGACTTGGCCTCTACTGATGTCTCCAAGTCCTCTGGCTCAACCCCACCTTGAGCAGGACCCTGGGCGGGATTCTGAATTCCAGGCAAGCTGGGTGGGGGGTACTCGATGACCTTTGGATCCCTAGATGTCCAACCCGCCTGGTCATGCACCCTGAGCCTTGCTCCCAGGATAGGCATGGTTCCGGTGCTCAGCAGACTTTGGGGCCACAGAGCACCTGACAGTGGTGAGGGAACATGGGAGACCAGTCAAAGACAGCGCCATGGTCCCATACACATCCACCACAAGGCTGGGTCATGGTACAGGTGCTGTGTGCAGGTCTCCTGTGCACACCTGGCCCTCACAGAATGGAGGTCTTTGGTGCACCTTTCCTCCGCCTCCACCTACCCCTGGAGGAATGACCAGGTTCAAGCATTTCCACGTCCATCGCTTAGGGACAGTTGGGAATCTGCAGTCAAGAGAGGCAGCGACTGGCCCAGGACAAAATATGGGTACAGAGTCCAAGGAGCAGACTTTCCCTCCAGTCCTAGGCAATCCCTGACCCTCCTATGAGGTTTCCTTGGGGGGTGAGAGCTCCTCAGTTCCTTGGGGAGAGCTATCCACACCATCCAATGTGGGGACATGACCTCGGGCATCCCCAGACAGCTAGAGGCATATGTGTTGCAGCTCACACATGCACACACACACACACACACACACACACACACACACAAACACACACACACACACACCCTTCTGCCCAGCTAGAGATCAGAGGTGGAGACACCCTGGGAAAATGGTGGGTAACAAGGGGGAAAGAAGAAAGAGGTTGGAAACAGCTCGGCCATGGTGTCAGGGGCATCAGGTCTTCAGGCCTGGTCCGAGATCCAAAGAATTGGGAGGGGATACAGGATGGGATGGTGGACAAGGGGTTCCCAAGGGGCCCAGGGGCTTTGCCAGGGCAATGGGTGGGGACAGTTTCTGGGGCCTGGTGTCCATCACCACCCTGGACTACTGGAAGTAGGAAGAGGTAACCCCCCCCCAGTGTGGACAGGGCTACAACACCGAAGGCCTCCCCTTACTCTTCTATTAATGGGGCCATAGAGACAGGGTGTCCCTAGTCTCCCACAGGCTTGTAGAAGAGCCTGTTGGCCTTGAATCTCTATCTGAGACCCACTGTTCAGCCAGTATTGGGAAATTATTTGTACTCCCTTGAGGTCCTTCTGATCAGAAGGCAGCCTGGGGGCTTGGGAGGGTTGACATTGTGGGCTTGCAGAATATGGCAGAGCACTAGGCCCCTGGCCTGGGGACCAGGGTCAGGACTCTCTTTGTTGCAGCCTCTGGGTCCCCATTGGGAAGAGGTTCCAGAGTCAGTGCTCTGCTCAGGGTGAGAAAGCCTTACATAGCAAGGAACGAAGCACCAGCCCAGGAGAAGGAAACAGGGGCAAGGGAGACTTTGGAGGTTTCTCCCATCAGCCCTGGAGCCACAGATCCTGCTCCTGTGAGACACACAAAAAGAGGGACAGACACAGATGCAGACACAGAGACAAAGACAAAGAGAGACAGACACTGGACACAGGAGAGAGGGAACCAGCAGAAGTGCCAGACTTTCCTCCATCAGCTTGGAAATGACAGCCAAACCTTTGGTCCCCTTCTCAGGACCACGGGCCATCCACCCTGGGAGGATGGATTCGGGAATGTCCAGGGACCACTGTGAGGGCTGGCCAGAACATGGGCGCAGACGAGGCCCTTGGACCCAAACCTATGGAAGCCCTGGGAAGTCTGTGTCAACAAGGTCAGAAGCCATGCACTGCCACCTTGCCACATAGGCAAGAGGAGGGTGGCTTTGCCTGGATCCCAGAGCATACCGAGGCCTCTCTGGGCTGTGTTCCATTCCGCTGCCCAGCCCCAGGTCACCCTGCCTGCCACGTGCGTGCACCAGCCTCCTGATAGAGCGGGGATGGAATGTATGTAGAGGTTCTACCCCTGATGACATCCCTAGAAGTAGAAGACAGAAAAATCCCAAAGTCCAGAGGGGGAGACTGGGGACGCCCTGAGAGCCACAAGGTGTGTGCGGGATCACAGTCCTGGGCAGGAGCAGGGCCCAGTCTGAACCCAATACTATGTCCTCCGAGCGGGGACAACAGCTGCACCCAGGCCTCCCAGGTGCTGGGGGGAGGCTGTGGGGGGATCACTGGATGGATCGGGCATGGGGTGGAGGGTGAGCCTTGGGTAGCTGGGGGAGTGGCGCCCTCAGGGAATTCTGGTGGGAGCAGGAAATCTGGTAATGAGCCCTTAGTCAGTGGTGACCTCACTTCCCTGATGACAGAGCTCACCGGAATTGGAACCCACGTATCCAGGCACCCACATTCCAGAGAAAGGCACTCTGCCAAGTTCATTTCTGGGCACATCCTGAAGTAAGTGACATGTTCTTGTGCTGTCTACCGAAGCCCAGAAATGCAGGCAGAGGAGATTTCACCCATCAGACACATCTGCGCAATGGGCAGGTCATGTCAGGCTTCCCCGACGCCTCTGGCCCTTTGGCAAAAAGAATCAAAAGGTGACACCAGGGGGCTCAGAGTAAGAGTCCCACACCTTCTGATCGACCTTTGTAGCCCTAGGTCTCCTCCCTTTTCTGTGTGTGTGTGTGTGTGTGTGTGTGTGTGTGTGTATGTGAGTGTGTGTGTGTAAAGAAGGCTCATTGGAGGTGGAGAAGCACCAAGCAGGAGCAGGCTGATGAAGGTTCTGAAGCTTGGTGGGCAGGTCATTTTCACACCCAAGGTTAAGGCTGGCTAGGTTGAATCGGGTGTGAGGGCTGCACCCTTCTGCCTAGGGTTTATCCTGAGACCCTGCAGGGATGGGTCAATGAACCAGGTGGGGGGCTAAACCTAACACTAACCCCTAACCCTGACCCTTACCTGGACCGTGAGCCTTACCCAAACCCGAACCCTGAATCTAAGCATGACGCTGACCATGATCTGGACCCTGAACCTAAACCTAACCCTAACCTTACCCTAACCCTGACCCAGACCCTAAACTTGACGCTGACCGTGACCTAAACCTGATCCTAAACCTAACCCTGACTGTGACTGTGAGCCTGACCCTAACCCTAACCCTAAAGGTAACCCTATCCCTGACACTAATACGGACCCAAAACGTAAACCTAACGCTGACCCTAAACATAACACCAACCCCTACCCAAACCCAAATCCTAACCCTGACCCTAACGCTGTCTAACCCAAACCCTAACCATAACCCTACCCTAACCATAACCCTAACCTAACCCCAATCCCAAACTTTTTCCCTGATCTTTACCCTGACCCTGACCCTAACCCTAACTCTAACCAAAGCCAAACCTAACCCTGAACCTGACCCGAAACTTGCCCCTAAACCAAAAACTGACCCTGACCCTAAATCTGACCCTGGCCAAGACCTTCAACCTGACCCTAACTCTGACCCTGACCCTAAACCTAACCCTGACTCTAACACTGAACCCGACCCTGACACTGACCCTAACACTAACACTGACCCTGACTGTGAGCCTGATCCTAAACTTAACCCTAAACATAAACCTGACCCTGACCCTAACACAGGACAACACCCGAAACTTAATGCTGACTCTAACCCTAACACTAATCCCTAACCCTAACCCTGACCCTGACTCAAACCGTGTCTAAACCTAACCCTCAACCTAACTCTAACCCTAACCCTAAACACTAACTTTAACCTTATCCCTGACCCTATTCCTCACCCTAACCCTATCCCTAACCCTAAACTTAGCCTAACCCTGAACCTGAACCTAACATTGAACCTAAACTGAACACTGACCCTGAGCCTAAACCGAACCCTGGCCCTGAACTTAACCTTGATTCTGGACCTGACCCTAAACAAAACCCTGACCCTAACCCTAACCCTGGCCATGACCCTGACCTTGACTCTGACTCTAACCCTGACCCTGACCCTAACTCTTACCCTGGTCTTTTTTCAGAGAAGGGAAAAGTGCTCTTTTCCATCTTAGGGGTGCCACAAAACAGGGATTCCCGAGATGGGCTCTGGGTCTGGGCTCCTGCAAAATCCCACCATATGTTAGGATTTGGGCCTAGGGCATACCAGGCAAGCAAAGCAGGATCCCGCTAGTGCAATTGAGAGGGCTTGTTTGAAAGCATGCTCAGGCTGAGGGACACAATGCCTGTTTGTGCCCAGGCCAGCCCTCAGGAGTGTGCATGGTCTTATTGTCCATGCAGCTTTCTCCCACTTTGAGAGTTGGGCACCCATCCCAACAGCCAGGCTTCCTGCCATGGGAAAGAAGAGTTCTCTATTGCTCTTCAGGTAACCTCATTGGCAGTGTTTCCAGCAAAGGTCTGAGGACAGGTGCTTGAATACCAAGGATGTGTAGAGATGACGGACTTGGGCCATGTCCTTTCTCACATACTGGTAATGGGACCCATTCTCTGTGTTGCTAACACTATTTCGGGGCTCATGCTCTGTCAGACACAGCACTAGTGGCCAGGGCACTCTTTAAATTGGGGTTCCCTCGAGGGCTAAGCCGATGATCCTCATGTTAGGGTTTCTGGGTAGATTCACCAGGCACTTCTTTCTATAGTGCAGGCAGAATGTTACATTGTTGCTCAATAATTTCCTATCAAGACGGCTAGGGGACCAGTAGGGTGAAGATGGATGTGTATACACAAGCTGCAGTTGAATTCGGTGCCATGCAGAATCCACTTCCAATATGCAGCGGCTTATTCGAGATACCCAGCAGCCGAGTAAGGGCAGATGTCAGATGTTTGCTCACACTGGAGTTTGTGACTATGATGACCGTCAAAAGGAGGGTTGGCGTCATTATCCCATGGAGGATTTCCCACACCAAGGCCTATGATATACTCCAAACTGCAAGGTCCTTCTCCTTGACAGGTGGAGACCGGTTTGTTTGCTCCAGGTTCCCGCATGTGGAAAGTATGGGTAGCAGAGCTCTCCGACATGGATGCCTAGAAAGCTCATCTCCATTGACCTTTAAAGCTGAGGAACATGACAGGTTCATTCTGGTGGCACTGGGCCGAAGTTCCAAGGCCTTGATTTGACATGGTATCTCTTGCAGATGGGTCACAATGCTGGATTGTTACTAGGGAGATCATAGAATGGGCTGTTGGCTAAGGTGCTGTGCAGGATTCTCCTACACTGAGGGCTGGCAAAGGTCGAAGATCATGGTTTCCTTCTGGGGACAGATGTTCTGGGGTTTGGCTCAGAGAAAACCCGTTCTATCATTAGTTGGTATTCCAAAACAGGCCCCTGAGGACAGATGCCTCAACACCTAATCTAGGGTTCCAATGAGGTCCTAGGGTATGTAAGTTTCAATCTTCTGACTCAGGACCATTGATTTGGTTGTCTGTCTGGATGTAGGTAAGCAGGGCGATTTAGACTACGCATTTGCATCCAGAACTGCGAACAATATTGGGAAGGGTTCAGGCGCCTTGCAGGTTTCTCCTAATTTGGAATGTTTGGGCAACTGTGACAGGCACCGTTTCCTTGGGGATGGCAGGCACAGTCCTGTGGTCTGGCTCCAGGGACCCTATCCTGGAGTGCATGTGAGCCATGGTTTTTTTTTTTTTTTTTTTTTTTTTTTTTTTTTTTTTTTTTTTTAGCGAAGTCTGTAAACAAAAATTCGGTTTAGGGTTAGTGGTGAGATTATCACAGGTCCAATGCATAGACATGGAAGGCAGCTCGTCAGGAACTGTAAATCAGATGACTCGAAGGTGGTAGCACAGGCTTTTGTATCTTGATTGTGTGTCCAGGATGGCCTCCCAATGCAGGTGTGGTCTCTTGGTTTCATGCCAGATTTTTCCTCTCTATGTTTCCTGGTGGCTCCCCATAGATTGGTGGCTTTCTCTGGGAATGGAAGAGTGCTGTTTTCCATCTTAGGGGTGTCCCAGAACAGGGATTCAAGGAAGGGCTCCGGGTTTGGGCCCTTGGAAAATCCCACCACGTGTTAGGATTTGGGCCAAGGGGCATACCAGGCCTGCATTGTGGGATCCTGAAGGTGCAACAGAGAGCGTTTGTTTGAAAGCATGCTCAGGCTTAGGGGCACAATGCCTGTTTCTGCCCAGGGTGACCCTCGTCAGTGGGTGTGGTCTCATTGGCCATTTAGCAGTTCCCACTCGGAGGGTTGGACACCCTTCCCAACAGCTAGGATTCATGCCATGGGGAAGGAGGAGTTCTCTATTGGACTTCAGGTTCCCCCATTGGCAGGGATTCCAGCAAAGGTCCGGGGACAGATGCCTGAATACCAAGGATGTGTAGGGGTGATGGTATAGGGCCATGGCCAGTTCCACGTGCTAGATATGGGTCCCGCTCTCTGGGTGGCTGAGACTAGGTAGGGGCTCAGGCTCTGTCAGACGCAGCACTAGTGGCCAGGGCAGCCTACAAATCGGAGTTCCCTCGAGGGTCGAGCAGATTGATCCTCATGTGTGCTTTCTGGGCAGACTCACCAGGCACTTCTTCTTTCATGGGGAAGGCAGAATGCTGCGTTGTGGCTCTAGAATTCCCTATCAAGAGGCTTTTGGTACCAGTAGAGTGAGGATGGAATTGTAAACACATGCTTTGGCTCAACTCAGTGCTAAGCCGAAGGCAGTTCCAATGTGCAGCAGTTTATTTGAGATATCCAGCACCTGAGTAAGGGCGGCTGTCAGATATTTGCTCACACTGGAGTTTTTTTCTGTGATGACTGAGAAATGGAGGGGTAGCATCAAGAGGTCATGGAGGATTTCTCATGCTGAGGCTTGTGAGATGCTCCAAACAGCAAGGTCTTTCTCCTGGACAGGTGGAGTCTGGTTTTTTTGCTCCAGTGTCCCCCATGTGGAAAGTATGGGTAGGAGAGCTCTCCCATATTGATGCGTGGAAAGCACACCTTCGTTGTCCTTTGCAGCTGAGGAACATGACAGGTATGTTATGATGGCCTAGGGCGATGGACCAAGGACTGGAGTTGACATGGAATCTCTTGCAGATGGGTCACAACGCTGATTTGTTACCAGGGAGTTTTTAGAATGTGTTGGTGGCTAAGGTGCCTTGCAGGATTCTGCTACCCTTAGGGTTTGGTACAGGTCAAAGAGCACGGTGTCTTTCTGGGGAAAGGAGATGTTCTGTTGTGTGGCCCAGGGGCAACATGTTGTATCCTAAGTTGGTATTCCAGAAAAGACCACTGAGGACAGATGATTTAAGATTTAAGTTTAAATCTTAAACTAGGGTTCCAGTGCGTTCCTAGGGGCATTTCAGTTTCAATCTTCTGACTCAGTACCATTGACATGGGTGTCTGTCTGGATGTAGGTGATCAGGTTGTTTCAGACCGTGCATTTGCTTCCAGAGCGGCTGCCAATATTGGGGTGGGATCGGGTACTTGCAGGTTTCTCATAATCTGGAAGGTTTGGGCAACTGTGATGTGCACAGTGTCCTTGGGGATGGCAGCAGTCCTATGGTGTGGCTCCAGAGACCCTATCCTGGAGGGCATATGAGCCGTGGTTTTTGGAGAGAAATCTGCAAACCCAAATTCGGGTTAAGGATAGTGGGTTGGAGGTCGCAGGCCCGATGCATAGACTTGGAGAGGACCTCATTAGAATCTGTGATTAAGGTGATGGGAAGGCGGTAGCACAGGGTTTTCTATCTGGATTGTGTGTCCAGGATGGCCTCGGTATGCAGGTGTGGTCTCATGGGTCCATGGGACACTTTTCTTCTCTAAGGATCCTGGTGGCTCCCCATAGTTTTGTGGATTTTTCAGGGAAGGGAAGAATGCTCTTTTCCATCTTAGGGGTGCCACAAAACAGGGATTCCAGAGACCAGCTTTGGATCTAACTCAGAATTCTGCATGCCCCACAGGAAGAAGAATTGTGTTATGAGTATGCCCAGAAACCCACATGGGGATCCACCTGCATGACCCTCGATGGCACCCTAATATCATAGGCCACCAAGAGCACTCAGGCTCTGTCTGACAGAGCCTGAGCCACAGACTATAGTCTGGCATGTGGTAAGTGGGACCCATAACCTGCTGGTGGGACCTGCCTTGTCCCGATGCCGTCACATCTACTCAACCTGGATATCCAGGCATCTCTCCCCAGACTGTAACTCAAATTCCTGAGTATGGGGGAACCTGATGCACAAGAGTACGCCTCATTCCAGATGGCAGAAAACCTGGCGGTTGAGATGGGTGTCCAACCCTCAGAGTGGGAAACAGCTGCATGGCCCATGAGACAACGGCCACTTTTGGTAGCCACCCTGGGCACAAACAGACATTGTGACGCTCAGCATTTGCCTGCTTTCAAACAAACGCCATTGGTAGCTAGGCTAGGACCCAGCCAAGGCTTCCTGCAGGGTCCCTAGAGCCACATCCTCACCCTCGTTTGTGTTTCATGGCACTCAGACCCCGAAACTCTCTCTGGAATCCCACATTTGGTATTTCCTGAGATGGAAAACAGCAATCTTCCCTTCCACCAGAGACACCAAACTCGTAGGAGTTGGGCAGAATCCCCATAGACGAAGAATCTCCCATGGTGTCATGAAGCCACCGGTACAATTTGCGACCGTCCAGGACATACAATCCCGACAGAAAATCCAGCGCTACCGCCTCCAAGACACAGTAATTTCAGTACACTATGCACTGCCCTCAGGGCCTGCATATCGGGCCTGTGATCACCTCAGACCTCACCCTAACCCTAGTCCGCGTTCGCAGATTTCTGTCCCCAAAGCCCTGGCCCACATGCCTTCCAGGATGGGGACTCTGGAGCCACGCCAGACAAGTGTGACTAACCGCCTGAAGGAAACTCTGCCCTTCACTGTTGCCCAAATCCTGAAGTTAGGAGCAATGTACAAAGCCCCTGAGTGCACCAAAATTTAGAGGAAAACTCTGGACTGAAATGTGCATTCTAGCACACCATGAGCACCTGCCTCTAGGCAGACATCCATGTCAAAGGCCC
This sequence comes from Neogale vison, assembly GCF_020171115.1. Taxonomy (NCBI): domain Eukaryota; kingdom Metazoa; phylum Chordata; class Mammalia; order Carnivora; family Mustelidae; genus Neogale; species Neogale vison. The sequence goes on from NC_058095.1 coordinate 51,576,781, forward strand.
TGAGTCCGAATATTGACCCTGACATGTCCCTAGGACTTCATCAATACCATAGATTAGATTTTCAGGCGTCTGTCCCCACAGGCCTTTTCTCCAATACCAACTTAAATTCCAACTGGAGGTCCGTGAGCCATACAACAGAACCCGTCCTGTCCCCAGTAGGATAGCGTGCTCTTGGTAGCTTTGTCCAAGACTCAGTGTAGGAGAATCCTGCATGGACCCTGACCACCCCAATATTCTACGTCTCCTGAATACAAACCATCATTAAGATCCAACAGCATGAAACACCATGTCAACTCAGGCCACTTGGAACTTCGCTCCAGAGTCACCGGAATGAACCTGCCATGTTCCTCAGATGCAATGGTCAATGGAGGTGTGCTTTCTAGGCATCCATTTTAGAGAGCTCTGCTACTAAAATGTTCCATATGGGGACTCTGGAGCAAACAAATCAGACTTCCCCTGTCCAGTACACAAAAACCTTGCTGTTTGGAGCATCTCACAAGACCCAGCGTGGGAAATCCTCCATGGCCTCGTGACGCCACCACTCCATTTGGTGGTCATCATAGACAGAAAGTCCATTGTGAGCAAGCATCTGACATTAGCCCTTACTCAGGTGCTGGTATCTCGAATCAGCCACTGCACACTCGAACTGCCTTCCACTTGGCACTGAATTTAAACGCAGTTTGTGTTTACAATTTTATCCTCACCCTCCTTGTCCCCAAGCCCACTTGACAGGGAATTCTGGAGTCAAAATGCAGCATTCTGCCAGCCCCACAACAGATGTGCCTGGTGAGTCTGCCAAGAAACCCCACATGAGGATCCACCTGCATGGCCCTTGATGGCACTCTAATATCATAGGCCATCATGGGCAATCAGGCTCTGTCTAACACAGCCTGAGCCTCGACCTTTAGACAGACCCACAGACAGTTCACCTCATATCCTGCAGGTGGGACCTGTTGTGGCCCGGGGCCGTCACATCTACTCAACCTGGATATTCAGGCGTCTCTCCCCAGACCATAGCTCAAATTCCTGCCTATGGAAGAACTTGAAACTCAGGAGTACTCCTCCTAACCGATGGCAGGAATCCTGGCTGTTTCGATGGGCATCCAACCCTCACAGTGGGAACCAGCTACATGTCCCATGAGACCACAGCCACTTATGGGAGCCACCCTGGGCAAAAACAGGCATTGTGACCCTCAACGTGAGCCTGCTTTCAAACCAACCGCCTTGGTAGCTGGACCAGAAGGACACAGGGCAGGCCTGACAAGTCCCTAGGGCCAAATCCTCACACTCGTTTGTGTTTTCCAGGCACCCAGACCCATAAACTGTCTCTGGAATCCCTCTTTTGTGGGTCCCCTGAGACGGAAAACAGCAGTCTTCCTTTCCTCCAGACACACCAAACTCTAGGGAGCTGGCAGAACTCCCAGAGACGAAGAATCTCCCATGGACCCATGAAGACTCCCCTACATTTGGCGACTGTCCTAGACACACAATCCAGGCAGAAAAGTCTGCGCTACTGCCTCCATGAAACCTTAATTTCAGTACACTATGAGGTTCACTCACGCCCTGCAGATTAGGCCTGTGATCACACTGGCCCTCACACTAACCATAGTTTGTGTTTGCAGATTTCTGTCCCCAAAGCCATGGCCCACATGCCCTACAGGATGAGGCCTCTGGTGCCACACCGGACAAGTGTGCCTACCCTCCTGAAGAAAACTCTGCTCTTCACGGTTGCCAAAACCGTGAATATTAGGAGCAAAGTACAAAGCCCCTGAGCCCAGCTCAATTTTGAAGAATGCTCTGGACCCAAGTACATATTCTGACACACAATGTGCACCTGCCTCCAGACAGACATCCAAATAAAATGCCCTGAGTCAGAAGTTTGAACCTGACATGGCTCTAGGACTTTATCGATACCCTAACTTAGGTTTTTAGGCTCCTTTACCCAGAGTCCTGCTACCCACTACCAACTTATATTCCAACATGTGGTCCCTGAGCCACACAACAGAAGCCTTTTTGTACCCAGGAGGACACCTTGCTCTTGGTAGCTGTGTCCAAGATTCAGTGCAGAACAATACTGCATGGGCCCATGATCACCCATACATTCTAACGTCTCCCTGTATAAGAGCCAGCATTGTGACCCAAAAGCATAAAACTCCATCTCAACAAAGGCCTCCTGGAACATCGCCTCAGAAGCACCATATAGAACCTGCCATGTTTTTCAGCTGCAATGGTCAATGGAGTTGTGCTTTCAGGCATCCATGAGGAGAAGCTCTGCTACACAACCTTTCCATATTGGGGACACTGGAGCAAACAAACCAGACTCCACCTGTCCAGTAGAAGTAAACAATGCTGTTTGGGGCATCTCACATGTCACAGAGTGGGAAATCCTCCATGGCCTCATGAGGGCACCCTTCCATTTGGCAGTCATCATAGACACAAACTCCAGTGTGAGCAAATATCTGATATCCACACTTACTCCAGTGCTGGATATCTTGTATCAGCTGCTACACACTGGAACTGCCTTCTGCTTGTCACTGCATTAAACCGTAGATTGTGTTTACAATTCCATCCTCACCTTCCTTTTGCACATGCCCTCTTGATAGTGAATTCTTGAGCAACAACACAGCATTCTGCCTGTCCCACAGAAGAAGAAGTGCCTGGTGAGACTGCACAGAAAACCCACATGAGGATCTACCTGTGTGGTCCTCGACGGCACCCTTATATCATAGGCTGCCATGGGCACTGAGAATATGTCTGACACAGGCTGGGCCACGACCTCAAGACACCACTTAGACAGTGGAACCCATATCCTTCAGAAGGGACCTGCCGTGGAGCGAAGCCATCACATCTACTCAACCTAGATATTCAGGCATCTCTCCCCATACCGTAGCTCAAATACCTGCCTATGGGGGAACCTGAAGCCCAGGTGTACTCCTCCTTCCCGATGGCAGGAAACATGGCTGATGAGATGGGTGTCCAACCCTCAGAGTGGAGCCAGCTGCATGGGCCATAAGACCACGGTCACTCACAGGAGCTGTCTTGGGTACAAACAATCGTTGTGACCCTCAGCATGAGTCTGCTTTCAAAAAAACCCCTCAATAGCTGGTCCAGGAACCTGCAGACCAGCCCTTCCAGGTTCCTAGGGCCAAATCCTCACCATCTTTCATTATTTCAATGCTCCCACCCAGACACTGTCTCTGGTATCCTTCTTTTGGGAGTCCCCTGAGACCGAAAACAGGGAGTCCCCTGAGACCAGGAGGACACAGGGCAGGCCTGACAAGTCCCTAGGGCCAAATCCTCACACTCGTTTGTGTTTTCCAGGCACCCAGTCCCATAAACTGTCTCTGGAATCCCTCTTTTGTGGGTCCCCTGAGACGGAAAACAGCAGTCTTCCCTTCCTCCAGACACACCAAACTCTAGGAAGCTGGCAGAACCCCCAGAGACGAAGAATCTCCCATAGCCCCATGATCCACCCCTACATTTTTCGACCGTCCTGGATACACAATCCAGACAGAAAAGCCTGTGCTACTGCCTCCATGACACCTTAATTTCACTACAATATGAGCTGCTCTTAGGGACTGTGATTACCTTGGCCCTCACCTTAACCCTAGTTCGCATTTGCAGATTTCTGTCCCCAAAGCCCTGGCCCATATGCCCTCAGGAAGGGGACTCTGGAGCCACACCAGACGACTGCGCCTATCCTTCTGAAGGAAACTCTGCCCTTCACTGTTGCCCAAACTCTGAAGATTAGGAGCAAAGTAAAAGCCCCTGAGTCCACCTCCATATTGAAGAACATTCTGGACCCAAGTGCACATTCTGACACACAATGAGCACCTGCCTCCAAGCAGACATTAAAGTCAAAGGCCCTGAAAGAGAAGATTGAACCTGACATTCCTCTAGGACTTCATCAATACCCGAGCTTAGGTTTTCAGGTGCCTGTCCACAGGGGCCTGTTCCCCAATACCAACTTATATTCCAACATGTGGTCCCTGTGCCACACTAAAGAGCTCCTCCTGTCCCCAGAAGGATACCTTGCTTGTGGTAGATTTATCCCAGATACATTGTAGGAGAATCCTGCATGGCCTTCTGATCAATCAACATTCTAGTTTTTCCATGGATACCAACCAGCATTGTGATCCATCAGCATGAAACTCCATGTCAACTCAGGCTGCTTGGAACTTATCCCTGGAGCCACCAGATCGAATCTGCCATGATACTCAGCTGAAATGGACCATGGAGGTGTGCTTTCCAGGCATCCATCCGGGTGAATTCTACTACCTAACTTATCACATGGGGGACCCTGGAGCAAACACACCAGACTCCACCTGTCCAGTAGAAGGAATCTGTTCTGTTTGGAGCATCTTACAAGCCCCAGCGTTGGAAATCCTCCATGGCCTCTTGACGCCACCTCTCCATTTGTCGGTCATCATAGATACAAACTCAAGTGTGAGCAAACATCTGATATCCTCCCTTACTCAGGTGCTGGATATCTCACAGAATATGCTGCAGATGGGGAGAGCCTTCCACCTTGCACTGAATTTAACCATAGCATGTGTTTACAATTCCATTCTCACCCTACTGGTCCCCAAGCCTTCTGGATACAGAATTCCAGATTCACAACAAGGTATTCTGCCTTCCCCATAGAAGGAATAAGTGTCTGGTAAGTCTGCCCAGAAAACCCACATGAGGGTCAATCTGTGAGGCCCCTGAGGGAACCCCGATTTCTAGGCTGCCCTGGACTCTCGTTCGGTGTCTGTCAGAGCATGAGCCTGAAGCACAACAGAGAACTTGACCTTTTCCATGGCAGGAATCCTAACTGTTGGGATGGGTGTCCAGCTCTCAGAGTTGAAGCCAGCTTCATGGCCAATGAGACCATAACCACACTTGAGGGCCACCTAGGGCCCAAACAGGCATTGTGCCCCTCAGCCTGAGCATGGTTTCAAACAAGCCCTCTCAGTTGCACCACCAGGATCCCGGTTAGTAGGCCAGGGACACCCCTAGGCCCATACCTAGCCCTAGTGGGATATTCCAAGCATTCAGACCCAGAGCCCGTCTGTGGAATCCCTGTTTTGGGACTCCCCTAAGATGGAAAACAGCACTCTTCCTTTCCCTGAAAAACCCACCAAACTATTGGGAGAGGCCAGGATCCTTAGAGAGTAAAACCTCCCATGGACTCATGGGACCACAACTGCATTCCAAGGCCATCCTGGATACAAAATCCAGATATAAAAGACCGTGTTACTGACTTCGTGTCATCCTAACAGTTCCTGATGAGCTGCCCTTGAGGTCTACGCATTGGGACTGCGATCACTTCGCCATTATCCCTAACCCGAGTTTGTGTTGCAGACTTCTCTCCATATCCATGGCTCACATGCTCTCCAGGGTGGGGTCTTGGAATCACACCACAGAACTGTGCGTGCCATACCCTAGGAAAATGTACACATTGCAGTTTCCCAAAACTCCAGATTAGGAGAAACCTGCAAATCCCCTGAGCACACCGTAATATTGGAGGCTACTCTGGACGCAAATGCACAGTCTGAAACACTCTGATCACCAACATCTAGGCAGACACCCAAGTCAACTGCCCTGAGTCTGAAGATTGAACCTGACATGCCCTCAGGACTTCATTGGAACCCCAGATTAGGTTTTCAGGCATCTGTTCTGTTCTGGAGGCCTGTTCTGGAATATGAACTTATGATACAACATGTGGTCCCTGAGCCACGCAACACTACATCTCCTGGCCCCAGAAGGGGACACAGCTCATCGACCTGTGTTAAGCCCTCAGGGTATTAGAATCCTGCATGGCGCCTTAGCTACCAGCAAATTCTAAGATCTCCCTGGTAACAAACCAGCATGGTGACCCATCTGCAAGAGATTAAATGTCAACTCAAGGACTTGGTACTTCGCCCCAAAGCCACCAGAAGGAACATGCCATGTTGCTCAGCTGCAATGGTTTTTCGGGTTGTGTTTTCCAGGCATCCATGCGGAAGAGCTCTGCTATCCATACTTTCCACATGGGGGACTCACGAGCAAACAAACCAGACTCCACCTGTCAGTAGAAAAAACAACCTTGCTGTTTGGAGCATCTCATAAGCATCAGCGTGGGGAATCCTCCATGGCCTCTTGATGCCACCTCTCCATTTGTCAGTCATCATAGACACAACCTCCAGTGTGAGCAAACATCATTCATCTGCCCTTATTCAGGTGCTGGATATCTCGTTTGTTGGCCATCATATATACAAACTCCAGCGTGAGCAGACATCTGACCTCGCCCATACTCAGGTGCTGGAGATCTTGAAAAAATCGCTGCACATTGGAACGGCAATGTGCTCGGCACTGAGCTTAAATGTAGCTTCTTTATTCTGACTTCTGTCCTCACACTCCTCGCCTGTAGGCCCCAATGTAGCCTTCTGCCTGCCCACCAGATAGAAGTGCCCTAAGGGTCTGTGCAGAAAATCCACATGAGCATCCACCTGCATGGCCCTCTATGGCACCCTAATATAATTGGCCACCCTGTGCACTAATGCTCTGTCTGACACAGCCCGAGCCCTGAACACCTGGCAGCTACACAGATAATGGACCCCATATCCTACAGGTGTGAGATTCCTTGACCTGAGTCTTTCATCTAAAACGAACCTGGGTATTCGGGTACCTGGTCCAGAACATAGCTCAAATTCCTGCCCATGGGGGACCCTGAAACACAAAGATTACTCCTCCTTCTCCATGGCAGGAAAACGAAATGTTGAGATGTCTGTCCAACCCTCAGATTGGGATCCAGGTCAATCAGGATGAGGAACTGGGCACAAATAGGCATTGTGACCCTCACCCTGAGACCCATTTCCAACAAGACCCTCCGGGAGCTGGATCAGAACCCCACAGAGCGGGCCTGTCAGGCCCCTAGGCTCAAATCCCAAGTCTTGGTGTGGTTACCTAGGCACCAGGACCCAGAAACCATCTCTGGATTCCATGTTGTGACAGGAACCCTGACATGGTAAAATGCAGTCTCCCGTTCCCCAGTAAGACACCAAACACTTGGGTGCTGGCAAAACCCCAGATAGGAAGAAACTCCCTTGGGCACATGAGAACACCCATCCATTCCATGGCCATCCTAGACACAATCCAGACAGAAAAGCCTGTGCTCCTGCCTCCCAGCCGCCCGAATTTCAAATCCAAGGAGCTGCCCTCAGGGTCTGCAGATCGGGCCTGCCATTACCTCGCCCCGATCTTGTACCCGATTTTGTGTCTGAAGATTTTGGTCCCAGAGCCCTGAACCACATGCCCTCCAGGATGGGGCCTCCAGAACCACAGCACATCACTGGGCCTGCTCTCTGGAGGAAACTCTGCCCATCTTAGTTGCCCAAACCCTCCACATTAGGAGAAACCTGCAAGGCCCCTGAGCTCACCCCAATTTCATAGGCCACTCTGGAAAAAAATGCACTGTCTGATACAGCCTCAGCACCTACCTCCAGAAAGACAAAAAGGTCAATGGCGCTGAGTCCGAAGATTGAATCTGCCATGCCCCTAAAATCTCATCAGAACCCTAGTTTGGGTTTTGAGGCCTCTGTCCCTAGAGTTCTGTTCTGGAAAACCAATATATGGTCCAACCTGTGGTCCGTGAGCCATACAAGAGAACCCCTCCTGTCCCGAGAAGGAAACCTTTCTCCTGGGAACTGGGTCTAACACTTTGGATAGGAGAATCCATCATGGTCCCAGGGCCTCCGCTACATTCTAAGGTCTCCCCGGACATGAAGCAGCATTGGGACCCGTTAGTCTGAGAACTTCTGTCAACTCAGATCACTTGGAACTTGGAACCAAAGACAGAGAATCAAGCCTGCCCTGTTCCTCAGCTGTAATGGTAACTCGAGGTGGGCTTCCCAGGCCTCTATTCAGAGACATGTGCTATCGAATCTTCCATATGGGGAACCTGGAGCTCTCTAAGCAGACTTCCCCTGTCCTGCACTAGGACACCTTGCTGTTTGGAGCCACTCACAAGCTCTAGTTGGGAAAACCTCCAAGGCTTCTTGAGAAAACCCCACCATTCATTGGCCATCATGGATACAAACTCCAGCTGAGCAGACATCTGACCCTCGACCATACTCAGGTGCTGGAGATCTCGAAAGAAGCGATGTACATTGGAACGGCCATGTGCTCGGCACTGAGCTTAACCATAGCTTGTGTTTTCAGGCTTCTGTCCTCACATTCCTCACCTGCAAGCCCTCCATATTAGGAATTCTGGAGCAACAACGCAGCCTACTGTCTACCCACCAGAAAGAAGTGCTCTAAGTGTCTGCGCAGAAACCCCACATGAGGATCCAGGATCTGGGCACAGCTCTCAACGGCACCCCAATAACATGGGCTGCCCTCTGCCCGAATGCTCTGTCTGACACAGCTCGAGCCCCGACCTCCCGTCAGCCACACAGACAGTGTTCCCCATATCCAGCAGGTGGGTCCTGCCTTGGCCCGAGGCCGTCATCTTGAATCAACCTGCGTAATCAGGTACCTGTCCCAAAACTTAGAACATATTCCTGCCCATGGGGGACCCTGAAGCAGAAATTAGTACTACTCCTTCCCCATGGCAGGAAAACTGAATGTTGAGATGACAGTCCAAGCCTCAGAGTGGGAGCCAGGTGCATGGCCCATGAGACCACGCCCACTCAGGATGGGCAGCTGGCACAAACAGGCATTGTTACCCTCACCCTAAGACCCTTTCCAACAAGCCCCCTAGCGAGCTGGACCAGGAGCCCACAAAGTGGGCCTGTCATGCTCATAGGCCCAAATCCTAAGCCTTGGTGGGGTTATCCAGGTGCCCGGACCCAGAACCAATCTCTGGAATGCCTGTTTGGTTGGGACCCCTGAGATGGAAAATCATGCTCTCCCCTTCCCCCAGAAACACACCAAACTCTGGGGTGCTGGGCAGAATCCCCAGAGAGGTAGAATCTCCCATGGACCCATGAGGCCATCCCTCCATTTCATGGCCATCTTAGACACACAATCCAGACAGAAAAGCCTGTGCTTCTGCCTCCCAGCCGTCTGAATTTCAAATCCTGAGCACCTTCCCTCAGGGTCTGCAGATCGGGCCTGCCATCACCTCCCCCCTAACTCTTACTTGAGTTTGTGTCTGAAGACTTTGGTCCCAAAGTCCTGACCCACATGAACTCCAGGATGGGGCCTCCAGAACCACATCACATCACTTGGCCTGATCTTCTGAGGAAACTCTGTCCGTCTCAGTATCCCAAGCCTTCCAGATTAGCAGAAACCAGCAAGGTCCCTAAGCCCACCCCAATTCCATAGGCCACTCTGGAAAAATGCACAGTCTGACACAGCCTCAGAGCATACCTCCAGGAAGACATTCAGGTCAATGGGAAGGTATGAATGCCCTAAGACCATGGTGGGTCCGAGGTGCCTCTTGTGCGGCCAACTGTGTCGGTATCTATCGGGAGATCTGGGCTCAGGCTATGTAACATAGAGCATTAGTGCTTAGGGTAGCCTATGCAATTGGGGTGTTGCCGAGGGACGAGCAGGTTGATCCACGTTTTGGGTTTCTTGGCAACGCCATAGAACATGAATTTCTTCCGGTGCGCAGGCAGAGTGCTTCGTTGTGGCCCCAGTATTCCCAATCAGGAGGGCTTGTGGGCCAGGAGTGTAAGGATGAAAGTCTGAAAACAAGCTAGGGTGAGGTATGGGGCCAAGGGCATGGCAGGCACACTCTGCAGAGGCTGAATTGAGATCTCCTGCATCTGAAGTCAGGGTTAGGGTCAAACCTTGGCTGAGGCTGGAGTTTGTTTCCATGATGGCCATTTCATGAAGCGGGGACCTCATGAGGCTAAGGAGGTTTTCCCATGCTAAGTTTGTGAGTTGCTCCAAACCACAAGGTTTCCTACTGAGTGACAGTCGAGTAGTGTTGGATGGCTCCAGGACGTCCCATACAGAAGAACTGGAGAGCAGGGATCGAAGGATGGATGCCTGTACAGCATACCTCACATTTCCATTGGCTATTTGGGACAAGACATGTGTGAACTGCTGGCTCTGGGGCGAGCTACCCAGGGGGCTGAGTTGAAACGGACTCTCCTGAGGATGGGTCATAATGTGGGTTTGTGTCCATGGAGACCTGGGAATGTGCTGGTGGCTCAGGGGCCCTGCAGAATTCGCCTACCTGAAGGGTTTGATACAGCTCCAATAAGGAAGCTCCCAATGTGGAGACGAGGGAGGTTCTGTTTGGTGCCTCAGAAAAGCCACAGATGCTGGTCTTCAAAACCAGTCCTCTGAGGAGAGACACTTGGAAACCAAAGCTAGGGTTCAGATTAGGGCCTAGGGGCCTGTCTTTTTCAATCTTCTGTCTCTGGGATACACCGTCTGAGTATCTAGCTGGAGATAGTTGCTCAGCTGGTGCCAGAGTGCCCCTCTTAGTCCAGGGCAGCCTACACTATCCGGATGGCATTGGGAGCCTTGGAGATTTCTCCTAATCTGTAGGGTTATGGCCAATTGATTGGGCACAATTTCCTTGGAGAGGACAGGCACAGTCTTTTGGTGTGGATCTATAGACGCTAGCCTGGAAGGTGTGTGGGTCCGTGCTGTGAGCACAGAAGTCTGAAAACAGAAATTCGGTTCAGATGTGGCACCGAGCGTATGACAGGCCTGATCTACAGACCGTTAGGGGAGCTCCTCGGCTATTGAACGAAGGGCAAGTGGAAGGGTGTCCCTCAGGCTTTTGTCTCTGGATGTTGTGTCCAGGATATCCATGGATTGTAGGGTGGCCTCAGGGGCTATGGTTGAGTCTCCCTCTCTGGGGATTTGGCCCAGCTTCCAAGAGTTTGGGGTCATTTTGTGGGAAGGGTGGAGTCCTGATGTCTTGCTCAGGTGTCTCTCCAAGAGAGGGATTCCAGAGCAGAGCCCCAGGTACAGGCAACTGGAAAACCCGAACTCTGGTGAGGATTGGGAACACAGAGGCTTGGTAAGCTCCAGATGCTGTCCCTTGGTCCAGGCTCTGAGATACCTTACTTCGACATGGGGCTCATGCTGAGGGTCACAATGCGAGGTTGTTCCCAAGAAGGCACTCAAGTTTGGGCATGGCCTCAGGAGCTAAGAAGGTTTCTCCTACCCTGAAGGTGTGCCTCCATGCCATGTAAAGCAAGCTTTACAGCCATGGGGAAGGAGGAGTTCTGATTTGTGTTTCAGGTACCCACCTGTGTGGGGATTTGATATAATGTCTAGGTTTCGATGTCTGAAAACCCAGGTTGGCAAAAGATGACGGCCTAAGGCCATGGCGTGTCTGATGTGCTGGGTGTGAGGCCAGCTGTCTCCTTGTCTGGCGGGACGTTTGGTCTCAGGCTGTGTCAGACAGAGCATTAGTGCCCAGGGCAGCCTATCCAATTGGGGTGCGGTCTAGGCTCGAGCAGATGGATCCTCATTTGGGGTTTCTGGGGAGCCCCATAGGACAACGTTTTTAGTCTGGTGGACAGGCAGGGGGCTGCATGGTGGTTCCGGAATTCCCAGTATGTAGGGCTTGTTTGCCATGAGTGTGAGGAAGGAAGTCTGAAAATACAAGCTAGTGTGAGGTTTGGGTCTGAGAGAATGGCAGGCCCACTCTGCAGAGGCTGAATCGAGATGTCCTGCATCTGAAGCCAGGGCGAGTATCAGACGTTGCCTCAGGCTGGAGTTTCTGTCCATGATGGCCCCTTCCTGAAGGGGGTGGTGCTGTCATGAGGACAGAGACATTTCCCTCTGCTGGGAGTTGTGAGCTGCTCCAAACCTCAAGGTTTCCTTCTGCAGGACAGTTGAGTCCTTTGGAAGGTTCCAGGACGCCCCATATGGTAAGTCTCGAGAGCAGGTGTCTAAGCATAGATGCCTGGAAACACCACCTCACATTCCCAATGACTGGATGGGATAAGGTAGGCTCAATCTGCGGGATCTTGGGCGTGCTACCCAGAGGGTCATAATATGGGTTGGTGGCCATGGAGACCTTGGAATGTGGTGGTGGCTCAGGGTCTTTACAGGATTCTCCAACCCGAAGGGTTTGACACAGCTCCAACAAGGTAGCTTCCCATGTGGAGACAAGAGGTGTTCTGTTTGGTGCCTCAAGAAAGCCCCATATGCTGTTCTTCGAACCCAGCCCTCTGAGGAGTGACACCTGGAAACCAAAGCAAGAGTTCAGATTAGGGCCTACGGGCCTGTCCGGTTCAATCTACCATCTCTGTGGACATCTGTCTCCCTGTCTGCGTGGAGGTAGTTGCTCAGCTTGTGTCAGGATGCCCCTGTGTGTCCAGGGTGGCTTACAGTAGTGGGATGTCCTCGAGGACCTTGAGGTTTCTCCTATTTTGTAGGGTTGTGGCCCATGGAATGGGCACAGTTTCCTAGGAGAGAGCAGGCACAGTCCTGTGGTGTGGATCCAGAGGCCCCATCCTGGAGGCTGTGTGTGCCAGGGCTGTGGGGACAGATGTCTGAAAACACAAACTCGCCTCAGGTTTGGGACGGAGATTATGTCAGGCCTCATCTACAGTCTGTGAAGGGATCACCTCGGGATATGAAAGGGGAGCGCATGGGAGGCGGTTCCTCAGGCTTTTGTCTCTGGATATTTTGTCCACAATGGCCATTTAATAGAGGGGTGGCATCATGGGCCGAGGAAGAGTATTCCCTCTCTGGTGATTTGCCCAGCTCCCTAGAGTTTAGGGTCATTCTGTGGAAAGGGAGGAGTCCTGTTTTCTGCCTCAGCTGTCCCCACCAGTAGAGGAAATCTAGAACAGAGCAGTGGGTACTGATAACTGGAATACTCACCCTCTGATTAGGCATGGGGTCCTATGGTCATGGTAAACCCCCATATGCGAGCTAGTGGTCCAGCCACTGAGTGGCGTTACTTGAATACAGAACTCATGCTGAAGGTCACGATGCGTGTGTGTGCCCAAGGCGGCCCTCAAGCATGGGCATGGCCTCATGGGCCATGCAGGTTTATCCTACACTGAAGGCTTGACTCCCTGGCAACAGCAGGATTTTTCATGGGGACGGAGGAGATCTGGCTTGTGCATCAGATACCCCCCTGTGCAGGGATTGGAGAAAAGGTCTAGGTGCTGATGCCTGAAAAACCAGGTTGGGAAAGGATGATGGCCTAAGGCCATGGCGGGTCAGATGTGCTGGGTGTGGGGCAAGCTGTCTCAGTGTCTGTTGGAAGGTCTGGGCTCAGGCTATGTAAGACAGAGCATTAGTGCTTAAGGGTAGCCTAAGCAGTTGGTGTGTTGCCAACGGCTGAGGAGTTTGATCCTCATTTGGGGTTTCTGGGCAACACAGAATATGCGAGATATTGGTCCAGCCACTGTGTGGCTTTACTTGTATACGGAACTCACGATGAGGGTCACAATGCGTGTGTGTGCCCAAGGCGGCCCCCAAGCACTGGCCTGGCCTCTCAGACCACACAGGTTTTCCTGTACTGAACATTGGACAACATGCCAACAACAAGGTTTCTTGCAATGGAGAAGGAGGAATTCTGATTTTTGCATCACGTTCACCCCTGGACAGTGATTGGAGATAAGATCTACGTTCTGAAGCCTGAAAACCGAGGTTGGGAAGAGATGACTACCTAAGGCCATGGCAGGTCCGATGTGTTCAGTTCGGGGCCAGCTGACTGCGTGTCATTTGAGATGTCTGGTCTCTGGCTGTGCCAGACAGGGCATTAGTACACAGGATAGGCTGTATAATTTCTTTACAGTCGGATGGAGTGCATTAGATAATCATTTGGGGTTTCCTCATTAGCAGCATAGGGCAAAGTTTTTCTTCTGGAGGGCAGGCAGAGTGCTGCATTGTGGCTCTGGAATTCCCAAACTGGAGGGCTTGTGGGCCAGGAATGTGAGGACGCAAGTCTGAGAACACAGGCTTGGCTTGGGTTTCTAGGCAAGTGCACGGCAGGCATATTCTGCAGATCTGAATCAAGATCTCATGCATCTGAAGCCAGGGTGAGGATCAGACATTGGCTCAGGTTGGAGTTTCTGTCCATGTTGGCCCCTTCATGAAGGGGGGGGTGCATTGCGAAGCCGTGGAGGTTTTCCCACGATGGGAGTTGTGAGATGCTCCAAACCGCAAGGATTTCTTCTGCGGGATAATTAAGACCTGTTGGATGGATCCAGGACATCCTTTAAGGAAGTTCTCCAGAGCAGGGTTCTAAGGATGGATGCCTGGGCAGCCAGCCTCACATTCCAATTGTCTCCTAGTGACAAGCCACGTTTGATCTGCTGGCTCTGGGGTAGCAACCGAGGTGGCTGAGTTGAAATGGACTCTCCTGAGGATGGGTCATAATGTGGGTTTGAGTCCATGGAGACTTTGGAATGGGGCAGTGGCACCAGGGCCCTGAAGGATTCTCCTAACCAGAGGTTTTGCCACAGCTCCAATGAGCAAGCTTTTCATGGGGTGATGATATTTGTTCTTATTTGTGCCTCAGGAAACCACCGCATGCTGGTTTTGGAAACCAGGCCTCTGAGGACAGATGCCTGGAAACCAAAGCAATGGATCGGATTAGGGCCTAGGGGCCTTTTCGGTTCAATCTTCTTCTCTGGGGACATCTGTCAACGGGTCTGAGTGGAGATAGCTGCTCAGCTGGTGTCTGATCACACCTGTTTGTCCTGGGCGGCCTATAATATTGGGATGGCCTCGGGACTTTGGAGTTTTCTCCTAATCTGTATGGTTGTGACCAATGGAATGGGCAGAATTGGCCTGGAGAGGGCAGGTACAGTCCTGAGTTGTGGCTCTAGGCGCCCCAGCCTGGAGGGTGTGTGGCCAGGCCAGTGGGAACAGAGTCTGAAAACATAAACTCCGCTTAGGATTTGGGACGTAGGTAAGGCACGCCCGATCTACAGACCATGAGGAGAACTCTTCAGGATATGAAAAAGGGTGAATTTGAGGTGCTTGCTCAGGTTTTGTCTTTGGATTTGTGTCAACAATGTTGGTGGAATGTTGCATGGCCTCATGGGCCACGGACATTTTTCCTTCTCTGAGAATTTGGTCCAATCCCAAGAGTTTGGGTACATTCTGTGGGATGGAAGGAGTCCTTTCTGTTTTTTTTTTTTTTTTAACCTCCTGTGTCCCACCAAAAGAGGGATTCCAGAGCAGAGCCCTTGGGAGGGGCAACTGGACATCACCACCTCTGGTTAAGTTTGGGGGCCTAGGGGCATGGCAAGTCCCATATGCGTGCTCTTTTTCCAGACACTGAGAGGCATTCCTTGAGGACAGAGCTCACTCTGAGGGTCACAGTGCCTATTTGTGCCCAACGAGGCCCTCAAACATGGGTGGGGCCTCATGGGCCACGCTGGTTTCTCCTACACTGAATGTTGGAGAACATGCCAAGATTTATGGCCATGAAGAAGGAGGAGTTCTGATTTCTGCATCACATTCACCCTTGGACAGTGATTGGAGTTCAGGTCTAGTTTCTGAAGCCTGAAAACCGAGGTTGGGAAGAGATGAGGACCTAAGGACCTGGTGCATCCGATGAGCTCAGTGTGCAGCCAGCTGTTGAGTGTTGGTCCGGAGGTGCAGGGTCAGGCTGTGTCAGACAGGGCATTAGACAGGGTAGACTGTATAATTGGGGTGCAGTCTAGAGGCATGCAGGTTGATCCTCATTTGGGGTTTCTGGGTAGCTCCATAGGGCAAATATTTTCTTCTGGAGGGCAGGGAGAGTGTGGCATTGTGTCTCCAGAATTCCCAAACTGGAGGGCTTGTCGGCCACGAGTGTGAGGATGGAAGTCTGAGAACACAAGCTAGGATTAGGTTTTGTGGCGAGGTCACGGCAGACACACTCTGCAGAGCTGAATCGAGATATCATGTACCTGAAGCCAGGGTGAATATCAGACATTTGCTCAGGTTGGAGTTTCTGTCCGTGATGGCCCCTTTATAAAGTGGAGCGTCTCTAGAGGCCATGAACATTTTCCCACAATGGGAGTTGTGAGATGCTCCAAACCGCAAAGATTCCTTCTGTGGGACACTCGAGACCTGTTGGATGGCTCCAGGATGTCCCATATGGAACGACTCCAGAGCAGGGTTCTAAGGATGGATGCCTGGGCAGCCTGCCTCCCATTCAGTTGTCTCCTAGCAACAAGACACGTTTGATCTGCTGGCTCTGGCGGAGAAACCAAGAGGGTTGAGATGAAATGAACTCTCCTGAGAATGGGTCATAATGTGGGTTTGTGTCCATTGAGACCTTGGAATGATGCACTTGATCTGGGGCCCTTAAATATTATCCTAACGGAGGTTTTGACAGAGCTCCAAAGAGTACGTTTCCTATGGGAGACGAGATTTTTCTGATGAGTGCCTCAGTAATCCCCCATATGCTGGTATTGGAAACCAGGCAGCTGAGGACAGATGCCTGCAAACAAAAGCAATGGATCCGATTAGGGCTTAGGTGCCTGTCCGGTTCAATCTTCTTCTTTGTGGATATCTCTCTCTGGCTTTGAGTGGAGGTAGTTGCTTAACTTGTGACCAATCACCCCTGTTTGTCCTGGGTGGCAGACACTATTGCGTTGGCCTCGGGAAGTTTGGAAGTTTCTCCTAATCTGTAGGGTTTTGGCCATTGGAATGGACAGGATTCCCCTGGAGAGGGCAGGCACAGTCCTGAGGTGTGGCTTCAGGGGTCCAAAGTTGGAGGTTTTGTGGGCCAGGACTGTGGGGACAGAAGTCTGAAACGCAAACTCGCTTAGATTTGGGGACGTAGGTATGGCAGGCATGGCCTACAGACCTTGAGGAGAACTCTTGGGTATATGAACAAAGGGCGAGTGTGAGGCGCTTGCTCAGGTTTTTGTCACTGTATTTTGTGTCGACAATGGCTGTGAATGTCGGGGTGGCACCAATCAGGACAAATTAGGAGAAAACTCCAACCTCCCTGAGAGATGGACATCCATTCCAATGGCTAGGTTTCCAGCCATGGGGAAGGAGGAATTCTCTCTTGTGCTTCAGGTTCCCCCATTGACAGGGATTCCAGCAAAGGTCTTGGGACAGATGCCTGAATACCAAGGATGCATAGAGATGACAGATTTGGGCCATGGCCATTCTCACATGCTGGATATGGGCCCCGCTCTCTGGGTGGCTGACATGAGGTCTGGGCTCAGGCTCTGTCTGACATAGCACTAGTGTCCGGAAAAGCCTATAAATTGGGGTTCTCTCGAGGGCCGTGCAGATTGAGCCTCATGTGGGGTTTCTGTGCAGACTCACGAAGCACTTCTTTCTATGGGGCAGGAAGAATGCTGCGTTGTGGCTCCAGAATTCCCTATCAAGAGTGCTTGGGGACAAGTAGGGTGAGAATGCAATTGTAAACACCAGCTATGCTTAAACTGAGTGTCAAGCGGAAGTCAGTTCCAATGTGCAGCAGCTTATACGAGATATCTAGCACCTGAGAAATGGCAGATGTCACATGTTTGCTCACAGTGGAGTTTGTGTCTATGATAACCGACAAATGGAGGGGTGGCTTCAGGAGGCCATGGAAGATTTCCCACGCTAAGGATTGTGAGATGCTCCAAACAACAAGGTTTCCTTCTAATGGACAGGAGGAGTCTGGTTGGTTTCCTCCAGGGTCCCCCAAGTGAAATGTTTGGGTAGCAGAGCCCTCACACATGGATGACTGGAAAGCACACATTCCATGACCATTGCAGCTGAAGAACATGACAGGTTCGTTTTGGTGGTTCTGGGACCAGGTACCAAAGCCTTGAGTTGACTTGGAATCTCTTGCAGAAGTGTCCCAATACTGGTTTGTTACAAGGGAGTTCTTAGAATGTACTGTTGGCTAAGGAGCCATGAAGGATTCTCCTATTCTGAGGGTTTGGCACAGGTCGATGTGCACAGTTTCCTTCCTGGGAAAGGAGATGTTCTGTTTTGTGGCTCAGGGTACATATGCTGTATCCTAACTTGGTATTCAAGAACAGGCCTCTGAGGACAGATGCTTGAAACCTAATCTAGGGTTTCAATGATGTCCTAGGTGCACGTCAGGTTCAATTATCTGACTAAGGACCATTGACTTCAATGTCTGTCTGGAAGTAGGTGATCAGGGTGTTTCAGACTGTGCATTTGCATCCAGAGCTACTTAGAATATTGGGGTGGGCTCAGGGGCCTTGCAGGTTTATCCTAATTTGGAGGCTTTGGCAACTGTGATTGGCACTGTTTCCTTGGGGATGGAACGCCCAGTCCTGTGTAAGGCTCCAGAGACCCCATCCTGGAGGGCATGAGAGCCATGGTTTTGGGAGGGAAGTCTGGAAACACAAATTTGGGTTAGGGATAGTGGCAAGGTGATCACAGGTCCAATGCATAGACCTAGAGGGCAGCACATCAGGAATCGTAATTAGGGTGACTTGAAGCTGGTAGCACAGGCTTTTCTATCTAGATTGTGTGTCCAGGATGGGCTTGGAATGTAGGTGTGGTGTCATGGTTCAATGGGAGACTTTTCCTCTCTAAGGATCCTGGTGGCTCTCCATAGATTGGTGGCTATTTCAGAAAAGTAAAATGTGTTCTTTTCCATCTTAGGGGTGCCCCAAAACAGGGAAGAGTTCTGTTTCCCATCTTAGGTGTACCCCAAAACAGAGATTCCAGAGATGGTCTCTGGGTCTGGGCACCTGGAAAATCCCACCAAGTCTTAGGATTTGGGCTTAGGGGCATTCCAGGCCTGCAATTCAGGATCCTAGTGGTGTAACTGAGAGGGCTTATTTGAAAGCATGCTCAGGCTGAGGGTCACCATGCCTGTTTGTGCCCAGGGGGGCCCTCAGGAGAGGGCGTGGTCTCACTGGCCATAAAGCTGGCTCCCACTTTGAGGGTTGGACACCCATCTAAACAGCCAGGCTTCCTGCCGTAGAAAGAGGATTTCTCTCTTGTGCTTCTGGGACCCCCATTGCCAGGGTTTCCAGCAAAGGTTGGGGAAAGGTGCCTGAATACCAAGGATGTGTAGAGATGACAGACTTTGGCCATGGCTGGTCTCACATGCTGGTAATGGGGCCCGCTCTCTTGGTGGCTGACACTATGTCGGGGCTCATGCTCTGTCAGACACAGCACTGGTGGCCAGGGCAGTCTATGAACCGGGGTTCCCTTGAGGCCCGAGCATATTTATCTTCATGTGGGGTTTCTGGACAGACTCAACAGGCACCACTTCATTCTATGGTTAAGTCATAATGCTGCATTGTGGCTCCAGAATTCCCTATCATGAGGGTGTGGGGACTAGTAGGTTAACGATGGATTTGTAACCACAAGGTATAGTTCAATTCAGTCCCAAGTAGAAAGCAGTTCCAATGTGCAGTGGCTTATTCGAGATATCCAGCAGCTGAGAAAGGGCAGAAGTCAGATCTTTGCTCACACTGAATTTGTGTCTGTGATGACCGACAAGTGGAGGGTGGCACCAAGAGGCCATGGAGGATTTCCCACGCGAAAGCTTGTGAGATGCTCTGACCAGCAAGTTTTCCTTCTACAGGACAGTTGGAGTCTGGTTTGTTTGCTCCAGGGTCTCCCATGTGGAAAGTATGGGTAGCAGAGCCCTCCCACTTGGATGCCTGGAAAGCACAACTCCATTGACATTTGCAGCTTAGGAACATGACAGGTTCGTTCTGGTGGCTCTGGGATGAAGTACCCAGGCCCAGAGTTGACAGGAATCTCTGGCAGTTTGGTCACAATGCTGGTTTGTTTGAGGGAGATCTTAGAATGTGCTGTTGGCTAATGGGCCATGCAGGATTCTCGTACATGGAGGGTTTGGCACAGGTCAAAGAGCACGGTTTCCTTCCTGGGACAGAAGATGTTCTGTTGTGTGGTCCAGGGACAACATGATGTATCCTAACTTGGTATTCCAGAACAGACCCCTGAGCACAGATGTCTAAAATCCTAATCTAGGGTTCCAATAAAGTCCTAGGGGCATGTCAGGTTCAATCTTCTGACTCAGAACCATTGACTTGGCCGTCTGCCTGGATGTAGGTAATTAGGTTGTTTCAGACTGTGCATTTGCGTCCAGAGTGGCCACCAGTATTGGGGTTGGCTTAGGGGCCTTGCATGTTTCTCCAAATCTGGAAGGTTTGAGCAACAGTGACGGGCACAGTTTCCTTGGTGATAGCAGCACAGTCCTGTAGTGTGGCTCCAGAGACCCAATCCTGTTGGGCATGTGATCCATGGTTTTTGGAGAGAAATCTGAAACTCAAATTTAGGTTAAGGTTAGTGGTGTGGTGGTCGCAAGCCTAATGTGTAGACCTGGAGGGCAGCTCATCAGGAACTGTAATTGAGGTGATGGGAAGGCGGTAGCACAGTCTTTTCTATCAGGATTATGTGTCCAGTATGGCCTCGGAATGCAGGTGTGTTCTCATGGGTCCATAGGACACTTTTCCTCTCTAAGGAACCTGGCAGCTCCCCATAGTTTGATTGCATTTTTTGGAAAGGGAAGAATGCACTTTTCCATCTTAGGGGTGTCCCAAAACAGGGATTCCAGAGATGGGCTCTGGGTCTGGGTGCCTTGAAAAGCCCACCAAGTGTTAGGATTTGGGCCTAGGGGCGTAACGTAACTGCAATGCAGGATCCTGGTAGTGTAACTGAGAGGGCTTGTTTGAAAGCATAGAGAAGGGCCTGGTGAGTCTGCCCAGAAACTCCCCATGAAGATCAATCTACTCGGCCCTCGAGGGAACCCAGATTTATACTTTGCCCTGCCTACTAGTGCTGTGTCTAACAATGCCCGAGTCCTTACGTCATGTCAGCAAACCACAGTGCGGGGTTCATATCCAGCATGTGAGACCTGCCATGGCCCAGGGCTGTCATCTCTACACATCCTTGGTATTCATGCAACTTCCCCAGTCCTTTACTGAAATCCCTACCAATGGGGGCACCTGAAGCACAAAAGAGAACTCCTTGTTCCAAAATGGCAGGAATCCTGACTGTTGGGATAGGTGTCAAACCCTCAGAATGGGAACCAGTTGCATGTCCTAGGAGACCACGTGCACACCTGAGGGCTGCCCTGAACACAAGCAGGCATTGTGACCCTCAGTCTGAGCATGCTTTCAAACAAACACTCTCACTTGCAACTCCAGGATCCAGCATTGCATGACTGGTATGCACCTTGGCCCGAATCCTAAATCTTGGTAGGATCTTCCATGGGCCCATTCCCAGAGTCTGTCACTGGAATCCCTGTTTTGGGGTACCCCTAAGATGAAAAACAGCACTCTTTGCTTCCCTTAGAAAGCAACCATACTATTGGGAGCCACCAGGATTTTTCAGAGAAAAAATCTCCCATGGACCCATGAGACAACACTTGCATTCAAGGCCATTGTGGATACAAAATACAGATACAGTAGCCTGTGCTACTGCCTTTGAGTCACCTGATTTACAATTCCTGACGTGCTGCCCTCCAGGTCTATGCACTGGGCCTGCGATCACCTCACCACTAACCCTAACCCAAGTTTGTGTTTGCAGACTTCTCTCCCAAAACCATGGCTCACATGCCCTTCAGGGTGGGGTCTCTGGAGTCACCCCACAGGACTGTGCCTGCCATCCCCAAGGAAACTGTGTCCACCACAGTTGCTCAAACCCTCCAGATTAGGATAAACCTGCAAGGCCCCTGACCCCACCCCAATATTGGAGGCTGCTCTGGATGCAAATGCACAGTCTGTAACTTCCTGATCACCTCCATCCAGGCAGACACCCAAGTCAATGGTCCTTAGTCAGATAATTGTACCTGACATGCACCTAGGACCTCATTGGAAGCCTAGAATGGCTCTCAGGCATCTGTCCACAGAGCCCTCTTCTGGAATACCAACTTATGATACAACGTATGGTCCCTGAGTCCCACAACAGAACATCTCCTGTCCCCAGATGAAAGCCACACTCAGGACCTTAGTCAAACCCTCAGGGTATATGAATCCTGCACAGCCCATTAGCCACCAGAACATTCTAAGATCTCCCTGGTGACAAACCAGCATTGTGACACATCTTCATGAGACTCCATGTCAACTCATGGCCTTGGTATTTTGACCCATAGCCACAAGAACAAACCTGACATGGTCCTCAGATGCAATGGTCAATGCAGGTGTGCTTTCCAGGCATCCATGCCGAAGAGTTCTGCTATCCAGACTTTCCACATGGGGAAACCTCGAACAAACAAACCAGACTACACCTGTCCAGTAGGAGGACACCTTACTGTTTGGAGCATCTCACGAGCCTCAGCGGGGGAAATCCTCCATGGCCTCTTGACGCCACCCTCCATTAGTCAGTCATCATAGACACACACCCCAGCATGAGCAAATATCTGACATCCACCCTTAATCAGGTGCTGGATATCTCGAATAAGGCACTGCGCATTGGAACTGCCTTCCTCTTGGCCCTGAATTGAACCGTAGCTTCTGTTTAAAATGCCATCATCACCCTACTGGTCCGCCAGCCCTCTTGATAGGGAATTCTGGAGCAACAACCCAACATTCTGCCTTACTCATAGAAAGAAGTAGGGCCTGCTGCATCTGGCCCAGAAACTCTACATGAGGATAGATCTGTTCAGCACTCGAGGGAACCCCGATTTATACACTGCTTTGGTCACTAGTACTGTGTGACAGAGCCAGAGCCCTGACCTCGTGTTAGCCACCAAGGATGCAGGACCCATATCCAGCATGTGAGACAGGCCATGGACCAGGGCCATCATCTCTAGCAATCCTGGGTATTCAGGTATCTGTCCCCAGACCTTTCGTGGAATCCCTACCAATGGGGTACCTAAAGCACAATAGAGAACTCCTTCCCCATGGCAGAATTCCTGGAAGTTGGGATGGGTATCCAACCCTCTGAGTGGGAGCCAGCTGCATGTCCAATGAGACCACGCCCACTCCAGAGGGCTGTCCTGGGCAGAAGAAGGAATTGTGACTCTCCGCCTGAGCATGCTTTCAAACAAACACTCTCAGTTGCACCTCCAGGACCCGCATTGCAGGCCTGGTAGGCCCCTAGGCCCAAATATTAAAATTTGCTGGGATTTTCCAGGTGCCTATACCTAGAACCCATCTCCGGAATCCCTGTTTTGGGGCACCCCTGTGGTGGAAAAGAGCACTCTTCCCTTCCTCGGTTAAGGCACCAAACTATTGGGAGCCGCCAGGATCATTAGAGAGGAATAATCTCCCATGGACCCATTAGACCACACTTGCATTCCGAGACCATCCTAGACACAATATACAGACACAAAAGCCTGTGCTTCTGCCTTCGAATCATCCGTTTTACAGTTCCAGACGAACTGCCCTCCAGGTCTACACAATGGGCCTGCGATCACCTTGCCATTAACCCTAACCTGAATTTGTGTTTGAAGACTTCTCTCCCAAAACCATGGCTCACATGCCTTCCAGGATGGGGTCTCTGAAGCCACACCACAGGACTGTGCCTTCCATTCCAAAGGAAAAAGTGTCCATCACAGTTGCCCAATAATCTTCAGATTAGGAGAAACCTGCAAGGCCCCTGAGCCCAGCCTAATATTGGAGGCCACTCTGGATGCAAATGCACAGTCTGAAACAGCCTGATCACCATTTTTCCAGGAAGATGTCATGTCAATGGTCCTGAGTCAGAAGATTGAACCTGACATGCCCCTATCACCTCATTGGAACCCTAGATTAGGTTTTCAGGCATGTGGCCTGAGAGTCCTGTTCTGGAATATCAATATGATACAACATATGGTCCCTGAGACCCACAATAGAACATCTCCTGACAGCAGACAGAATACGTGCTCTTGGACCTGTGTCAAACCCTCAAGGTAGATGAATCCTGCACGGTCCCTTAGCCACCGGCGTTTCTAAGGTCTCCCTGGTAACACACCGGCTTTGTAACCCATGTTCATGAGATTCCATGTCAAAATAAGTCCTTGGTACTTCTCCCTAGAGCCACCAGAATGAACCTGCCATGTTCCTAAGTTGCAATGGTCAGTGGAGTTGTGGTTTCCAGGCATCCATACTGGAGTGCTCTGCTACACAAACTTTCCACATGGGGGAACCTGGAGACAACAAACCAGAATGCCCCTGTCTGGTAGAAGGAAATCTTGCTGATTGGACCATCTCACAAGCCCCAGCGTGGGAAATCCTACATGGCCTATTGACGCCACCCCTCCATTTGTTGGTCATCATAAACACAAACCCCAGCATGAGCAAACATCTGACATCCGCCCTTACTCAGGTGCTGGATTTTCGATTCAATCGCTGCACACTGAAACTGCCTTTCACTTGACTGAATTTAACCATAGCTTGGGTTTAAAATTCCAACCTCAACCTCCTGGTCAGTAAGCCCTCTTGAGAGGGAATTCTGGAGCCACAATGCAACATTCTGCCTTCCCCATAGAAAGAAGAAGGACCGGGTGAGTCTGCCCAGAAACTCCACATGAGGACCGATCTGCTCGGTTGTCAAGGGAACCCCGATTTACAGACTGCCCTGGGCACTAGTGCTGTGTCTAACAGAGCCTGAGCCAAGACCTAGTGTCAGCCACCCAGAGATCAGGGCTCATATCCAGCATGTGAGACCGGCTATGGCCTAAGTCCGTCATCTCTTCCTATCCTTGGTATTCAGACATCTGTCCCCAGACCTTTGCTGGAATCCCTGCCAATGGGGGAACCTGAAGTACAATAGAGAACTCCACCTTCCCCATGGCAGGAATCCTGGCTGTTGGGAGGGGTGTTCAACCCTCAAACTGGGAGCCAGCTGCATGGCCAAGGAGACCAAGCCCACTCATAAGGGCCACCCTGGCACAAGCAGGCATTGTGACCCTCAGCCTGAGCATGCTTTCAAACAAACGCTTTCTGTTGTACCACCAGGATCTCGCATTGAAGGCCTGGTACACACCTAATTCCAAATCCTAACCCTTGGTGGGATTTTCCTGGGGCCCAGACACAAAGCCAGTCTCTGGAATCCCTATTTTGGGGCACCCGTAATATGGAAAACAGCACTCTTCCCTTCCCCGTAAAATCCACCAAACTACTGCTAGCCACCAGGATCCTTGAGAGGAAAAATTTCCATGTACCCATGAGACAACACCTGCATTCCGTGGCCATCCTGGACATACAATCCAGATAAAAATCGTGTGCTACCACCTTCGAGTCATCTGATTTACAGTTCCTGACGAGCTGCCTTCCAGGTCTATACATTGGGCCTGCAATCACCTCGCCATTAACCCTACCCCGAGTTTGTGTTTGCCGACTTCCCTCCTAAAACCATGGCTCACATGACCTCCGGGTTCTGGTATCTGAAGCCACACCACAGGACTGTGCCTGCTATCCTCAAGGAAACTGTTCCCATCACTTTTGCCTAATACCTCTAGATTAGGAGAAACCAGCAAGTCCCCTGAGCCGAGCCCAATAATGGAGGCTGCTCTGGATGCAAATGCACAGTCTGAAACACCCTGATCACCTCCATTCAGGCAGACACCCAAGTCAATGGTCCTGAGTCAGAAGATTTAACCTGACATGCCCGAGGACTTCATTGGCACACTAGATTAGCTTTTCAGGTATCTGTCCTCAGAGGCCTGTTTGGAATACCAACTTATGATAAAACATATGGTCCCTGAGCCACAGAACATAACATCTCCTCCCCGAGAAGGAAGCTGGGCTCTTGGACCTGTGTCAAACTCTCAGGGTAGTTGAATCCTGCATGGCCCCTTAGCAACCAATACATTCTATGATCTCCCTGGTAACAAACCAGCATTGTGACCCATCTTCATGAGACTCCATGTCAACTGAAGGCCTCGATACATCACCCCAGAGCCACCAGAACGAGCCTGCCATGTTCCCCAGCTGCAATGGTCAATGGAGGGGTGCTTTCCAGGCATCCATGTAGGATGCTCTGCTACACAAACTTTCCACATGGAGAAACTAGAGAAAACGAACCAGACTCCCCCTGTCCCATAAAAAGAAACTTTGCTATTTGGAGCATCTCACTAGCCCCAGAGTGAGAAATCCTCCATGGTCTCTTGATGTCACCCCTCCATTTGTGGCTCATCATAGTCACAAACTCCAGCGAGAGCAAACATCTGACATCGGCCCTTACTCAGGTGCTGGATATTGGAAACAGCACCTGCACTCTGGAACAGCCTTTCGCTTCGCAATGAATTTAATCAGAGCTTTGTATTACTATTCCATCCTCACCCTACTAGTCCACAATATCTCTTGATAGGGAATTCTGGGGCCACAATGCAGTATTCTGCCTTCCACATAAAAAGAAGAAGGACCTGTTGAGACTGCCCAGAAACTGCACATGAGGATCAATCTCTTCGGCCCATGGGGCAACCCCTATTAATAGTTTTCCCTGGCACTAGTGCTGTGTCTGTCAGAGCCTGAGCCCTGACCTCGTGTCAGCCACCCAGAGGTCGTGTCAGCCACCCAGAGGTCGGGGCCCATATACAGCATGAGAGTTAGGCCTGGATAATGTCATTATAGATAATGTCCCTGGGCCGTTATCTATACTCATCCTTGATATCCAGGCATCTGTCCCCCGAACTTTCCTGGAATCCCTACCAATGGGGGAACCTGAAGCACAATAGAGAACTCCTTCCTCATGGCAGGAAGCCTGGCGGTTGTGATGGTTGCCCAACCCTCAGAATGGGAACCAGGTGCATGGCGAATGAGACAACGCCCAGTCCGGAGGGTCGCCTGGGCAAAAGCAGGCATTGTGTCCCTCAACTTTAGCATGTTTCTAACAAACACTCTCAGCTGTATCTCCAAAATCCCGCATTGCAGGCCTGGTATGCCCTTAGGATCATACCTAACACTTGGTGGGATTTTGCATGCCACCATACCCAGAGCCCGTCTCTGGAATCTCTGTTTTGGAGCACCCCTATGATGGGAAACAGCACTCTTCCCTTCCCTGAGAAAGGTTCCAAACTATTGGGAGCCTCCAGGATGCCTGGTGAGGAAAAATCTCTCATGGACCCATGAGACCACAGCTGCATTCAGAGGCCATCCTTGTCACACAATCCAGATACGAAACCCTGTGCTATGCCTTTGAGTCACCTGATTTACAGTTCCAAATGAGCTTCCCTACAGACCGACGCATTGGGCCTGTGGTCACCTCACCATTAACCCTAACCCAAGTGTGTGTTTGGAGACTTCTCTCCCAAAATCATGGTTCACATGACTTCCAGGATGGAGTCTCTGGAGCACACCACAGGAAAGTTCCTGCCATCCCCAAGGAAAATGTGTCTGTCACAGTTGCCCAAACCCTACAGATTAGGAGAAACCTGCAAGTCCCCTGAGCCCAGTCCAATATTGGAGGCAGCTCTGGATACAAATGCGCAGTTTGAAACACCATGATCACCTCCATCCAGGCAAACACCCGTGTCAATTGTCCTGAGTCAGACGATTAAAACTGACGTGCCTGTAGGACTTCATTGGAATCCTAGATTAGCTTTTCAGGCATTTCGCCTCAGAGGCCTATTCTGGAATACCAATATGATACAACATATGGTCCCTGATCCCCACAATAGAATATCTCCTGTCCCCAGTGGGAATCCGTGCTCTTTGACTCGTGTCAACCCTCAGGTTATATGAATTCTGCACAACCCCTTAGCCACCAGCACATTCTAAGATCTCCCTGGTAACAAATCAGCGTTGTGACACATCTTCATGAGATTCCATGTCACATCAAGTCCTTGGTAATTCACCCCAGAGCCACCAGAATGAACCTGCCATGTTCCTAAGCTGCAATGGTCAGTGGAAGTGTGCTATCCAGGCATCCATGTGGCAGTGATCTGCTACCCAGTCTTTCCACATGTGGGACCCTGGAGGGAGCAAACCAGACTGCCACTGAGTGGTAGAAGGGAACCTTCTGTTTGGAGCATCTCAGAAGCACCAAGTGAGAAATCCTCCATGCCTCTTGACACAGCCCCTCCATTTGTTGTGCATCATAGACACAAACTCCAGCATGAGCAAACATCTGACATATGCCCTTATTTAGGTTCTGGATTTTCATTTCCACCGCTGCACACTGGAACTGTGTTACACTTGACACCGAATTTAACCATAGCTTGGGTTTAGAATTGCATCCTCAGCCTCCTGGTCCAAAGGCCCTCTTGAGAGGGAATTCAGGAGCCACATAGCAATATTCTGCATTCCCAATAGAAAGAAAAAGGGCCTGGTGAATCTGTCCAGAAACTCCACATGAGGATCAATCTGCTTGGTGCTCGAGGGAATCTTGATTTATAAGCTGTCCTGGGCAATAATTCTGTGTCAGAAAGAGCCCGAGTCAAGACCTAGTTTCAGCCATTCATAGATCTGAGTACATATCCAGCATGTGAGATCGGCCAGGGCCCAAGTCCGTCACCTCTATCCATCCTTGGTATTCAGGTATCGGTCCCCAGACCATTGCTGCAATCCCTGCCAATGGGGGAACCTGAATCACAATAGAGAACTCCTCCTTCCCAATGGCAGGAATCCTGGCTGTTGATATGGGTGTGCAAACCACAACGTGGGAGCCAGCTGCATGGCCAAGGAGACAACGCCCACTCATGAGGGCTGCCCTGGGCACAAGCAGCTATTTTGACCCTCAGCTTGAGCATGCCTTCAAACAAATGCTCTCAGTTGGACCCCAGGATCCCCCAGTGAAGGCCTGGTTCACCCTAGGACCAACTCCTAACTTGGTGGGATTTTCCATATGCCCATACCCAGAGCCCATCACTGGATTCCCTGTTTTGGGGCACCACTAAGATGGAAAACAGCACTCCTCACTTCCCTGAGAAAGCCAACAAACTACTGGGAGGCCCCAGGAAACTTGAGAAGAAAAATCTCTCATGGTCCCATGAATCCACACCTGCATTCCGAGGCCATCATGGATACACAATCAGATACAAGAGACTGTGCTACTACCTTCGAGTCACCTGATTTACAGTTCCTGACGTGCTGCCCTCCAGGTCTATGCATTGGGACTGCGAACACCTCACCACTAACCCTATCCCAAGTTTGTGTTTTCAGATTTCTCTCCCGAAACCATGGCTCACATGCCCTCCAGAATGGGGCCCCTAGAGTCACACCACAGGACTGTGCCAGCCATCCCCAGGGAAACTGGGCCCATCACAGTTGCCCAAAACCTCCTGATTAGGAGAAACCTGCAAGGCTCCTGAGCCCACCCCAATATTGGAGGCCGCTCTGGATGCAAATGCACAGTCTGAAACACCTCATCACCTCCATCCTGGCAGACACCCAAGTCAATGGTCCTGAGTCAGATAATTGAACCTGACATGGCCATAGGTCCTCATTGGAAGCCTAGATTAGCTTTTCAGGCATCTGTCCTCACAGGCCTGTTCTGGAATACCAACTCATGATACAACATATTGTCCCTGAGCCCCACAACAAAAAATCTCCTGTCCCCAGACAGAAGCCGTGCTTTTGGACCTGTGTCCATCCCTCAGGGTATATGAATTCACACAGGCCCTTAGTCACCAGAACATTCTAAGATCTCCCTGGTAACAAACCTGCATGGTGACCCATCTTCATGAGGCTCCATGTCAACTCAAGGCTCTGGTACTTTACTTCAGAGCCACCATAACGAACATGCCATGTTCCTCAGCTGCAATAGTCAATGGAGTTGTGCTTCCCAGGCCTCCATATGGCAGTGCTCTACTACAAAAATTTTCCACATGAGAAACTGGAGCAAACACACCAGACTCCCCCCGTCCAGTAGAAAGGTTAGGGTTAGAGTAAGGTCAGGGTTAGGGTTAGACGTTGTTATGGTCAGGGTTAGCCTTCGGGTTAAGGTAGGGGTCAGTGTGAGGGTTAGGTTCTGGGTTACGTTTAGGGTCAGGCTCACAGTCAGTGGCAGTGTTAGGGTTAGTGTCAGAGTAAGGTCAGGGTCAGGGTTAGGATTAGCGTCAGGATCAGTGTTAGGGTCAGGGTCATGGTCCGGGTCAGGATTAGGGTCATGGTTAGGGTAAGGTCAGCTTTACATTTAGGTTATGGGTTAGAATTATTGTCAGGTTCAGGGTTAGGTTTATGGTCAGGTTCACCTTCAGTGTCAGGGCTAGGGTAGTGTCAGAGTAAGGGTCAGTGTCAGTTTTAGGATTAGGGTCAGGGTCCGGGTTAGGTTCAGGGGAAAGTTTTGGGTTTGGGGTTAGGGTTAGGGTTAGAAGTAGGGTTATGGATTTATGGTTTAGGATTAGTGTCAGGTTTAGGATTAGGGTCAGATTAGGGTTAGAGTTAGGTTGAGGGTTAGGGTTAGACCGGGTTAGGGTCAGGTTTAGGGTTAAGGGTTAGTTTTAGGGTTAGGGTTAGCTTTAGGTTTCGGGTCCGGCCCGAGTTAAGGTCAGGGTCAGGGTTACATTTAGGGTTAGGGTTAGGGTCAGTCTCACAGTCAGGGTCAAGTTTAGTGTTTGGGTCAGGGTTAGGTTAGGGTCAGGGTTATGATTAGCGTCAGGGTCAGGATCACAGTTAGGGATGAGTCATGGTTAGGGTAAGGTTAGGGTTAGGTTTAGGTTCAGGGTCCGGATCAGGTTCAGCATCAGGCTTAGATTTAGGGTTAGCATTCGGGTCAGGATAATGGTCAGGGTCATGGCCAAGTTCATTGTCAAGGCTAGGGTTATGGTTTGGGGTCAGAGATAGGGTTAGGTTCAGGGTTAGGTTTAGGGTCTGGTTCACATCAGTGTCAGGGTTAGGGTTAGTGTCAGAGTAAGGATCAGGGTTAGGATTAGGGTCTGGTTCAATGTTGGGATCAGGGTCAGGGTCAGGGTGTGGGTCATGATTAAGGTAAGGTCAGCTTTATGTTTAGGTTCTGGGTTAGGATTAGGGTCAGGATCAGGGTTAGCTTTAGGGTTAGGGTTCTGGTCCGGCTCAAGTTCTGGTTCAGAGTGAGGTTAACAGTCATCATCAGAATCAGCGTTCGGGTCAGCGGTAGGGTCAGGGCCAGGGTTCTGTTTAGGGTCAGTGTCATGGTTCTGTTTAGGGTAAAGGTTAGGGTCAGGGTCAGGTTTAGGCAAAGTTAAGAGTTAGGTTTATGGTCAGGGTTAGGGATAGGGTCGCGGTTGGGGATAAATTTTGGGGTTAAGGTCAATGTTAGAGTTAGGTTGAGGGTTAGGGATAGACCGGGTTAGGGTCAGGGTCAGGATTAGGGTTAGGGGTTAGTGTTAGGGTTAGGGTAAGCGTTAGGTCAGGGCCCGTGTTAGGGTCTGGGTCAGGGTTATGTTTAGAGTTAGGGTTAGAGTGATGATCACTGTCAGGGTCAAGGTTACTGTTAGAGTCAGGGTTACTGTCAATATTAGGGTCAGGGTTAGGTTTGGGGTCAGGTTCAGAGTCAGGGTGAAGGACAGGGCCAGGGTAATGTTGAGGGTCAGGGTCAGGCTTTGGTTAAGGTCCAGGTTCGGGTCAGGGACAGGGTTAGATTTGGGTCCATGTTAGTGCCACGATTAGGTTTAGGGTCAGGGTCAGGCTTTGGTTTAGGGTCAAGTTTCGGTTCAGGGTCATGGTTAGGGTTAGGGGTTAATGTTAGCGTTAGTGTCAGCGTTAGTTTTCGGGTCAGTGCCCGTGTTAGGTTCAGGGTCAGGGTTACATTTAGGGTTAGGTTTAGGGTCAGGCTCACAGTCAGGGTCAGGGTCACTGTTAAGGTCAGGGTTTGGTTTAGGGTCAGGGTCAGGGTAAGGGTGAAGGTCAGTGCCAGGGTCAGGTTTAGGGTCAGGGTCAGGATTTTGTTAGGGTCAAGGTTTGCTTCAGGGTCAGGGTTAGGTTCAGGGGAAAGGTTTGGGTTTGGGGTTAGAGTTAGGGTTAGAAGTAGGATTATGTTTAGGGTTAGGGTTAGACAGTGTTAGGGTAAGGGTTAGGGTTTGAGTTAGTGTAGGGGTTAGTGTTAGGATTAGTGTCAGCATTAGGTTTAGGTTCAGGGTCTGTATTAGGGTCAGGTTTAGTGTTACATTTAGGGTTAGTGTTAGGGTCGGGCTCATAGTCACGGTCAGTGTTAGGGTTAGAGTCAGGATTAGGTCATGGTTAGGGCTAGGATTAGAATCAGGATCAGGGTTACAGTTCAGGATGAGTCAGGGTTAGGGTAAGTTCAGGGTTAGGTTTAGGTTCAGGGTCCAGATCTGGGTCAGTGTCAGGCTTAGGTAAGGCTATGGTTCGGATCAGGATCACGGTCAGGGTCATGGTCAGGGTCAGGGTCAAGTCTAGGTTTAGGGTTTGGGTCAGGCTTACCGTCAGTGTCAAGGTCAGGGTTAGGTGTTAGTGTTAGGGTAAGGGGTAGGTATAGGGTTAGAGTTAGGGTCAGGGTCAGGGTTAGACGTCATTAGGGTTATGGTTAGCATTAGGGTAGAGTTGGGGTCAGAGTCACTGTTAGGGTCAGGGTTAGGTTTAGGGTCTGGGTCAGGGTCAGGTTCAGGGTGAAGGTCAGGTCCAGGGTCAGGTTGACGGTCAGGGTCAGGCTTTGGTTTAGGGTCCAGGTTCGGGTCAGGGAGAGGTTTTGATTGGGGTCAGTGTTAGGATCAGAGTTAGGTTTAGGGTCAGGGTCAGGCTTTGGTTGAGGGTCAAGTTTCAGTTCAGGGTCTGGGTTAGGTTCAGGGGAACGATTTGTGTTTTGGTTAGGGTTAGGGTTAGAAGTAGGGTTATGGTTAGGGTTAGGGTTAGACAGCGTTACATTCAGGGTTAGGGTTTGGGTTAGGGTAGGGGTCATTTTTGGGGTTAGGGTCAGCTTTAGGTTTAGTTTCAGGGTCTATATTAGGGTCAGCATTTGGGAAACTTTTAAGGTTAGTGTTAGGTTCAGGCTCACAGTCACAGTCAGGTTTAGGGTTATGGTCAGGTTTAGGTCAGCGTCAGGTTGAGATTAGGGTTACGGTCAGGGTCACGGTTAGAGATGAGTCAGGGTTAGGGTAAGGTCGGTGTTAGGTTTAGGTTAGTGTCTGGATCAGGGTCAGCGGCTGGCTTGGGTTTAGGGTTAGGGTTTAGGTCCGGATCTCGGTCACAGTCAGGGTCAGTTCTAGGATTAGGGTTTGGGTCAGGCTAGCAGTCAGGGTCAGTGTCCGGGTTAGGTGTTAGTGTTAGGGTTAGGGTTAGGGGTTGGCTTAGAGTTAGAGTCATGGTTAGGGTTAGACGTCATTATGGTCAGGGTTAGCGTAGGGTTAGGGTCAGTGTCAGGGTTAAGTTCAGGGTTAAGATTAGGGTCCGGTTCAGTGTTAGGGTCCGCTCAGGGTCAGGGTTAGGGTCATGGTTAGGATAAGTCAGGGTTAGGTTTAGGTTCTGGGTTAGGATTAGGTTCAGGATCCGGGTTAGGTTTATGGTTAGGGTTTGGGTCAGGTTCACAGTCTGGGTCAGGGTTAGGGTTAGTGTTAGGGTTAGGGTTAGTTTCAGGCTCACTGTCAGGGTCAGGGTCCATCCCAGGATTCGGATATGGGTCAGGCTCACACTCAGGTTCAGGGTTGGGTTAGGTGTTAGTGTTATGGTTAGGGTTAAGTTTAGGGTTAGAGTTAGGGTCAGGGTTAGGGTTAGACATCGTTAGGGTCAGGGTTAGCAATAGGTTTAGGGTGTGGTCAGGGATAGGGTTTGGTTCAGGGTTAGGTTTAGTGTAGGCTCACATCACTGTCAGGGTTAGGGTTAGTTTCAGAGTAAGGGTCAGGGTTAGGATTAGGGTCTGGTTCAGTGTTAGGATTAGGGTCAGGGTCATTTTTAGAGTCATGGTTAGGATAAGGTCAGCTTTACGTTTAGGTTCTGGGTTAGGAT
Source organism: Neogale vison (assembly GCF_020171115.1). NCBI lineage: Eukaryota > Metazoa > Chordata > Mammalia > Carnivora > Mustelidae > Neogale > Neogale vison. The sequence continues at coordinate 51,610,389 of NC_058095.1, forward strand.
TAGGGTCAGGATCAGGGTTAGCTTTACGGTTAGTGTTCAGGTCAGGCTCAGGGTCTGGGTCAGAGTTAGGCTTACGGTCAGGGTCCGTGTTAGGGTCACGGTTAGGATCAGGGCCAGGGTTCTATTTAGGGTTAAGGTCAGGGTTCTGTTTAGGGTCAACGTTCGGGTCAGGGTTAGGTGTAGACAAAGTTCAGCGTTAGGTTTATGGTCAGGGTCAGGGATAGGGTCACAGTTAGGGTTAAAGTTTGGGGTTAGGGTCAGGGATAGAGTTAGCTTGAGGTTTAGGATTAGATAGGGTTAGGGTGGTGGTCAGTGTTGGGGTTAGGGATTAGTGTTAGTGTTAGGTTAGGATTAGGGTCAGGTTCAGGGTTAGGTTTAAGGTCAGGCTCACATTCAGTGTCAGGGTTAGTGTCAGAGAAAGGGTCATGGTTAGGATTAGGGTCAGATTCAGGGTTAAGATCAGCATCAGGTTTAGGCAAAGTTCAGGGTTAGGTTTATGGTCAGGGTCAGGGATAGGGTCAGACTTAGTGTTAAATTTTGGGTTTTGGGTTAGAGTTAGAGTTAGGTTGAGGGTTAGGGTTAGACCAGGTTAGGGTCAGGGTCAGGGTTAGGGTTAGGGGTTTGTGTTAGGATTAGTGTCATTGTTAGGTTTTGGGTCAGGTCCCGTGTTAGGGTCACGGTCAGGGTTATATTTAGGGTTAGGGTTAGGGTCAGGCTCGCAGTCACGGTCAGGGTTAGTGTTAGGGTCAGGGTCACTGTTAGGGTCAGGGTTAGGTTTAGGTTCAGGGTCAGGATCAGGGTGAAGGCCAGTGTCAGGTTCAGGTTTAGGGTCATGGTCAGGCTTTGGTTTAGGGTCAAGTTTCATATCAGGGTCAGGGATAGTTTCAGAGGAAAGGTTTGGTTAGGTTTAGGGTTAGAAGTAGGATTATGGTTAGGGTTAGGCTTATACAGTGTTAGGGTAAGTGTTAGGGTTGGAGTTGGAATTAGCGTAGGCGATAGTGGTAAGTCAGCATAGATTTAGGTCAGGGTTCGTATTAGGGTCAGGTTTAGAGTTACCTTTAGGGTTAGTGTTAGTTTCATGCTCACAGTCACGGTCAGGATTAGGGTTAGAGTCATGGTTAGGTCAGGGTCAGGTTTAGGATTAGGGTTAGGGTCAGGGTCAGAGTTACGGATGAGCAGGGTTAGGGTAAGGTCAGGGTTAGATTTAGGTTCAGGGTCCGGATAATGGTCAGCGTCAGGCTTAGGTTTAGTCGTAGGGTTCAGTTCAGGATCACTGTCAGGGACAGGGTCAGGGTCACGGCTAGGGTTAGGGTTTTTGTGAGGCTCACAGTCAGGGTCAAGGTCATGGTTAGGTGTTAGCGTTTTGGTTAGCTCCGCACCTGGGTCATTGACCCATCACTGCAGGGTCTCTTGATAAACCTGGGCAGAAGAGTGTGGCCCCCCCACCATATCCCACCTAGCCAGCCTTCACCTGACCCCTTATCAGCCTGCTTCTGCTCGGGTAGTCTCCAACTAGATGAGCTCTCTTTACACACACACACACACACACACACACACACAAACACGGCAAGAAGACCGAAGCCCACACAGGTCGATCAGAAAGTTTGGGACTCTCTGACTCTGAGCCCCCCGGTGTCACCTTTTGATTCTTTTTGCCAAAGGGCCAGAGGCGTCGGGGAAGCCTGACATGACCTGCCCAGTGAGGGGGCGTGTCTGGAGGGCAAGCTCTCCTCTGCCTGCATCTTCTGGGCTTCGGTAGACAGCACAAGAACATGTCGCTTCCTTCAGGATGTTCCCAGAAATGAGCTGGGCAGCGTGGTTTTCTCTGGAATGTGGGTGCCTGTATACGTGGGTTCCAATTCTGTTGGGCCCTGTCGTCAGGGAAGTGAGGTCACCACTGTCTGGGGGCTCCTTACCGGACTTCCTGTTCCCACCCGAACTCTCTGAGGGCGCCCCTCCCCCAGCTGCTCAAGGCTCACCATCCACCCCATGCCCTGCCTATGCAGTGACCCCCACACATCCTCCCCTAAGTCGCTGAGAGGCCTCGGTGTAGCTGTTGTCCCTGCTGGGAGGGCACAGACCTGGGTTCAGACCGGGCTCCTGCTCCTGCCCAGGACTGTGATCCCGCACACACCCTGTGGCTCTCAGGGCCTCCCCAATCTCCCTGTCTGCACATTGGGGGTATTCTGGCTTCTTCTTCTGGGGATGTCATCAGGGGTAGGACCTCTCCATACGTTCTATCCCCGCTCTCCCAGGAGGCATGTACACACAGTTGGCAAGGTACCTGAGAGCCTGGGGCTGGGCGGGGGAATGGAACATAGCCCAGAGAGGCCTGGATCTGCTCTGGGATCTAGGCAAAGCCACCCTCCTCCTGCCCCGTGGCAAGGTTGCAAGTGCATGGCCTCTGACCTTGGTCACACAGACTTCCCGGGGCTTCCATTAGGTTGAGGTCCAAGCGCGTTGTCTGCACCCATGTACTGGCCAGCCCCCACAGTGGTCCCCGGGCATTCCCGAATCCATCCTCCCAGGGTGAATGGCCCGTGGGACTGAGAAGGGGAAAAAATGTTTGATTGTCATTTCCATGCTGATGGAGGAAAGTCTGGGACTTCTGCTTGTTCCCTCTCTCCTGTGTTCAGTGTCTCTCTTTGTCTTTGTCTTTGTCTTTGTCTCTGTGTCTGCGTCTGTCTCTGTTTTTGTGTGTCTCACAGGAGCAGGATCTGTGGGCTCCAGGGCTGATGGGAGAAACCTCCGAAGTCTCCCTTGTCCCTGTTTCCCTCTCCTGTGCTGGAGCTTGGTTCCTTGCTATGTAAGGCCTTCTCACCCTGAGCAGAACACTGACTCTGGAACCTGTTCCCAATGCGGATCCTGAGGCTGCAACAAGGAGGGTCCTGACCTTGGTCCCCAGGCCAGGGTCCTAGTGCTCTGCACATTCTGCAAGCCCACAATATCAGCCCACCGAACCTCCAGGCTGTCTTCTGCTCAGAAGGACCTTGAGGGAGTAGAAAGCATTTTCCCAAGCCTGGGAGCACAGTGGGTATCGGATAGAGATTCAGGCCAATAGGCTCTTCTACAAGCCTTTGGGAGACTAGGGACACCCTGTCTCTATGGCCCCATTGATAGAAGTGTTAGGGGAGGCCTTCAGTGTTGTAGCCCTGTCCACACTGGGTGGTTACCTCTTCCTACTTCCAGTAGTCCAGGGTGGTGATGGACACCATGCCCCAGACACTGTCCCCACCCAGTGCCCTGCAAAGCCCCTGGGCCCCTTGGGGATCCCTTGACCATAAGCCCATCCCGTCTCCCCTCCCCATGCTTTGGATCTTGGTCCTGGCCAGGAGTCTTGATGCCCCTGACCCCATGGGCGAGCTGTTTCCAACCTCTTTCTTCTTTCCCCCTTGTTACCCTCCATTTTCCCAGGATGTCTCCGCCTCTGACCCCTAACTGGTGCACCAGGCTCAAAGACCTCCATTCCGAGAGGGCCAGGTGTGCACAGGAGACATGTACACAGCACCTGTACCATTACCCAGCCTTGTGGTGGATGTGTATGCAACCATGGCACTGTTCCCGACTGATCCCCCATGGTCCCTCACCACTGCCAGGTGGTCTGTGGCCCCATAGTCTGCTGAGCACCGAAACCATGCCTATTCTGGGAAGCAAGGCTCAGGGTACATGGCCAGGCGGGTTGGACATCTGGGGATGCAAAGGTCATCGAGTACTCCCCACCCAGCGAGCCTAGAATTCAGAATCCCTCCCAGGGTCCCGCTCAATGTGGGGTTGAGCCAGAGGACTTGGAGACATCAGTGGAGGCCAAGTCAGGGCAGGGAAATCAGTGGGCCCCTTCCACTTCTCTCTCCCCCTGCTTGGTCTTCCTGGTGGTTCCCTGGACAGAGGTCCAGCCTGTCCTTAGATTTAGCCCTGGCTTGAGTCAGTGGGTGGGAAGGAGGACAGGGAAGGTTAGGGTTTGTCTTAGGGGTTTGGGTTAGGGTGAGGGTCAGGTTCACGGTCAGGGTTAAGGTTAGAGTTAGGGTTAGGGCCAGGGTTATGTTCAGAGACAAGGTCAGGGTCAGGGCCAGGGTTAGTGTTAGGGTCAGGGCCAGGGTTCGGTTTAGGTTTAAGGTTAGGGTCAGGGTCAGTGTTAGGGTCAGTGTTAGGGTCAGGGTTCAGTTTAGTGTCAGGGTCAGGGTCAGGATGAATTTCAGGGCCAGGTTCAGATTTAGGGTCAGGGTCAGGTTTTGGTTCGGGCAAGGTTCAGGTCAGGGTCAGGGTTAGGTTTGGTTCAGGGTTAGGGTTAGTGTTAGGGTCATGGTCAGGGTTAGGTTCAGGGAAAAGGTTTGGGTTTAGGGTTAGGGTTAGGGTTAGAAGTAGGGTTATGGTTAGGGTTAAGGTTAGACAGAGTTAGGGTCATGTTTCGGGTTTGGGTTAGGGTAGGGGTTAGTGTTACGGTTAGGCTTAAGGGTAGGGTTAGAGTTAGTGTCAGGTTTTGTGTTAGACGTCGTTAGGGTCAGTGTTGGTATTAGGTTTAGGGTAGGGGTCCGGGTTAGGGTTAGGTTTAGAGTCAGGCTCATAGTCAGTGTCAGGGTTACGGTTAGTGTCAGAGTACGGGTCAAGGTTAAGATTAGGGTCAGGTACAGTGTTAGGATTAGGGTCAGGGTCAGGTTTAGCGTCATGGTTAGGGCATGGTCAGCTTTATGTTTAGGTTCTGTGTTAGGATTAGGGTCAGCATCAGGGTTAACTTTAGGTTTAGGATTCTGGTCCGACTCACGGTCTGCGTCAGAGTAGGTTTGCGGTCCTGATCAGGGTCAGTTTTAGGGGCAGGTTTAAGGTCAGTGCCTGGATTCAGTTTAGGGTCAGGGTCAGGCTTCTGTTTAGGGTCAAGGTTACGTTCAGGGTCAGGCATAGGCAGAGTTCAAGGATAAGGTTATGGTCAGGGTCAGTGATAGCTTCTGGGTTAGGGTTAAATTTGGCATTATGGTTTGGTCAGGGTCAGGCTTCTCTTTAGGGTCAAGGTTACGTTCAGGGTCAGGTTTAGTCTAAGTTCAGGCAGAAGGTTATGGTCAGGGTCGGTTTTAGGGTCTGGGTTAAGATTAAATTTGGGGTTAGGGTTAGGGTTAGTGTTAGTTTGAGGGTTAGGTTTAGACCGGGTTAGGGTCAGAGTCAGGGTTATGGTTAGGGGTTTGTGTTAGTGTTAGGGTCAGCTTTAGGTTTCGGGTCAGGGTCTGTGTTAGGGTCAGGTCAGGATTACATTTAGGGTTAGGGTTAAGGTCAGGGTCACTGTCAGTGTCAGGGTTATGGTTAGGGTGAGGGTCAGGGTCACTGTTAGGGTCAGGGTTATGTTTACGGTCAGGGTCAGATTCAGGCTCAGGGTGAAGGTCAGGCCCAGGTTCAGGTTGAGGGTCAGTGTCAGGCTTTTGTTTAGGGTCAAGGTTCGGTTCAGGGTCAGGGTTAGGTTCAGGGGAAACGTTTGGGTTTTGTGTTAGGGTTAGGGTTAGAAGTGGGGTTAGGGTTAGGGTAGGGTCAGACAGTATTAGGGTAAGGGTTAAGGTTTGGGTTAGGTTAGGGGTTAATGTTAGGGTTAGGGTCAGTGTTAGGTATAGGTTCAGGGTCCATATTAGGATCAGGGTTAGGGTTACCTTTAGGGTTAGGGTTAGGGTCAGCTCACTGTCACTGTCAGGGTTAGGGTTAGGGTCATGGTTAAGTCAGGGTGAGGGTTAGGATTAGAGTCAAGGTCAGGGTCATGGTTAGGGATCAGTCATGGTTAGGGTAGGGTCAGTGTTAGGTTTAGGTTCAGGGTGGATCAGGGTCAGCTTCAGGCTTAGGTTTAGGCTTAGCGTTCAGGCCAGGATCATGATCTGGGACAGGGTCAGGGTTATGGCTAGGATTATGGTTTGGGTCAGTCTCACAGTCTTGGTCCTGGTCAGGGTTAGGGTTAGTGTTAGGATTAGGGTTACGTTTAGGGTTAGTGTTAGGTCAGGGTTAGGGTTAGACGTCATTAGGGTCAGGGTTAGCATTAGGGTTAAGGTAGGGGTCAGGGATAGGTTTAGGTTCAGGGTTAGGTTTGGGGTCAGGCTCACATCCTCTTCAGGGTTAGGGCTTGTGTCAGAGTAAGGGTCAGGGTCAGTGTTTGGATTAGGTTCGGTGTCAGCGGTGGTGTCAGGGTCTGGGTCAGGGTTAGAGTCTTGGTTAGGGTAAGGTCAGCTTTACGTTTAGGATCTGGGTTAGGATTACGGTAGGATCAGGGTTAGCTTTAGGTTTACGGTTCTGGTCAGACTCACGGTCTGGGTCAGAGTTAGGATTACGGTAGGGCCAGGGTAAGCTTTAGGGTCAGCGTTAGGGTCAGGGCCAGGGTTCGGTTTAGGGTCAGGGTAAGGTTTCTGTTTAGAGTCAAGGTTAGGTTCAGGGTCAGGTATAGGCAAAGTTCAGGGTTAAGGTTATGGACAGGGTCAAGGATACTGTCACGGTCAGTGTTAAAGTTTCTGGTTAGGGCTAGGGTTAGAGTTAGGTTGAGGATTAGGTTTATTCCGTGTTAGGGTCAGGGTCAGGGTTATGGTTAGGGGTTAGTGTTAGGGTTAAGGTCAGCATTAGGTTTTTGGTCAGGGCCCATGTTAGGGTCTGTTTCAGGGTTACATTTAGGATTAGGGTTAGGGTCAAGTCACTGTCAGGGTCAAGGTCACTGTGAGGGTCAGGATTAAGTTTGGGGTCTGGGTCAAAGTCAAGGTCAGGGTGAAGGTCAGGGCCAGGGTCAGGTTGAGGGTCAGCGTCAGACTTTGGTATAGAGACCAGGTTCGAGTTAGGGACAGGGTTAGATTTGGGTCAGTGTTAGGGTCAGGGTTAGGTTTAGGGTCCGGGTCAGGGTAAGGGTCAGGGTGAAGATCAGGGCCAGGATCAGGTTTAGGGCCAGGGTCAGGCTTTGGTTTAGCGTCAATTTTCGGTTCAGGGTCAGGGTTAGGTTCAGGGGAACGATTTGGGCTTGGGGTTAGGTGTAAAATTAGAAGTAGGGTTATGTTTAGGGTTAGGATTAGACAGCATTAGGGACAGGGTTAGGGTTTGGTTTAGGGTAGGGGTTAGTGTTAAGGTTTGGATCAGCGTTAGGTTTAGGTTCAGATTCCGTAATAGGGTCAGGGTTAGGCTTACCTTTAAGGTTAGTGTTAGGGTCAGGCTCACAGTCATGGTCAGGTTTAGGGTTAAGATCAGGGTTAGGTCAGGGTCAGGGTTAGGATTAGGGCCACGGTCAGGGTCACGGTTACGGATGAGTCAGGGTTAGGGTAAGGTCAGGGTTATGTTTAGGTTCAGGTCCGGATTAGGGTCAGCATCAGGCTTAGATTTAGGATTAGGGTCCAGGTCAGGATCTCGGTCAGCTTCAAGGTCAGGGTCAGGCCTAGGGTTAGGTTTTGGGTCAGGCTCACAGTCAGTGTCAGTGTCAGGGTTAGGGCTTAGTGTTAGGGTTAGCCCCGCACCTGGATCATTGACCCATCCCTGCAGGGTCTTAGGATAAACCCTGGGCAGAAGAGTGCAGCCCCCACACCCGATCCCACCTAGCCAGCTTTAACCTGCGGTGTGAAGATGACCTGCCCACCAGGCATCTGACCCCTCATCAGCCTAATCCTGCTCGGGGCGACTCCATCCCCGATGAACTCTCGTTACACACACACACACACACACACACACACACACTCACACACACTGGGAGAAGACCTAGGACCACACGGGTTGATCAGAAGGTGTGGGACTCTCTGACTCTGAGCCCCCCGGTGTCACCTTTTGATTCTTTTAGCCAAAGGGCAGAGGCATGGGGAAAGTCTGACATGACCTGCCCAGTGAGGGGGCGTGTCTGGCGGGTGAGCTCTCCTCTGCTAGCATTCTCTAGGCTTCGGTAGACAGCACAAGGACATGTCGTTTCCTTCAGGATGTGCCCAGAAATGAGCTGGGCTGGGGTGTTTTCTCTGGAATGTGGGTACCTGGATATGTGGGTTCCAATTCTGTTGGGCTCTGTCATCAGGAAAGTGAGGTCACCACTGCCTGGGGGCTCCTTTTTTTTTTTAAAGATTTTATTTATTTATCAGAGAGAGGGAGAGAGCGAGCACAGGCAGACAGAATGGCAGGCAGAGGCAGAGGGAGAAGCAGGCTCCCTGCTGAGCAAGGAGCCCGATGCGGAACTCGATCCCAGGATGCTGGGATCATGACCTGAGCCGAATGCCTGGGGGCTCCTTAACGGACTTCCTGCTTTCACCACACTTCCCTGAGGGCTCCCCTCCCCCAGCTGCTCAAGGCAAACACTCCACCCCATGCCTGTCCATGCAGTGATCCCAACACAGAATGCCCCTAATCCCTGGGAGGCCTGGGTGCAGCTGTTGTGCCCGCTGGGAGGGCACAGAGCTGGGTTCAGGCCAGGCTCCTGCTCCTGCCCAGGACTGTGAACCCGCACACACCCTGTGGCTCTCAGGGCTTCCTTAGCCTCCCTGACTGGACATTGCGTGTGTTCTGGCTTCTTCTTCTGGGGATGCCATCAGGGGTATGTACTCTCCATGAGTTCCATCCCCGTTCTCACAGGAGTCTGGTGCACACACTTGCCAATGCACGGGTGTGCCTGGGGATGAGCGGGGGAATGGAACATAGCCCAGAGAGTCCTGGATCTGCTCTGGGATCCAGCAAAACCACCCTCCTCCTGCCTGAATCCCATCCACCGTGACAAGGTTGCAGTGCATGGCTTCTGTCCTTGTGGACACAGACTTCCCGGGACTTCCATTAGGTTGAGGTCCAAGGGCCTTGTCTGCTCGCATGTACTGGCCAGCCCCCACAGTGGTCCACGGGCATTCCTGGATCCGTCCTCCAAGGATGGATGGCCCATGGGACTGATAAGGGGACAAAATGTTTGGCTGTGATTTCCAAGCTGATGGAGGAAAGTCTGGCAGTTCTGCTGGTTCCCTCTCTCCTGTGTTCAGTGTCTGTCTCTGTCTCTGTCTTTGTCTTTGTCTCTGTGTCTGCGTCTGTGTCTGTCTCTGTTCGTGTGTGTCTCACAGGAGTAGGATCTGTGGGCTCCAGGGCTGATGGGCGAAACCGCCGGTGTCTCCCTTGTCCCTGTTTCCCTCTCCTGTGCTGGTGATTGGTTCCTTGCTAAGTAAGGCCTTCTCACCCTGAGCAGAGCACAGACTCTGGAAACTCTTCCCAATGGGGACCCTGAGGCTGCCACAAGGAGAGTCCTGACCTTGGTCCCCAGGGCAGGGGCCTAGTGCTCTGCCACATTCTGCAAGCTCACAATGTCAGCCCCCCGAGCCTCCAGGCTGTCTTCTGCTCAGAAGGACCTCGAGGGATTGGAAAGCATGTACCCAAGACTGGGAGCACAGTCGGTCTCGGATAGAGATTCAAGGCCAACAGGCTCTTCTACAAGACTGTGGGAGACTAGCGACACCCTGTCTCTATGGCCCCATTGATAGAAGAGTAAGGGGAGGCCTTCAGTGTTGTAGCTCTGTCCACACAGGGTGGTTACCTCTTCCTACTTCCAGTAGTCCAGGGTGGTTATGGACACCAGACCCCAGACACTGTCCCCACCCAGTGCCCTTGCAAAGCCCCTGGTCCCCTTGGGGACCCCTTGAGCATCATCCTGTCCTGTCTCCCCGCCCCATGCTTTGGATCTCAGTCCTGGTTAGGAGTCCTGATGCCCCTGACACCATGGCCGAGCTGTCTCCCACCTCTTTCTTCTTTCACCCTTTTTACCCACCATTTTCCCTTAGTGTCCACCTCTGACCCCTAGCTGGGCAGAGCGGTGTGTGTGTGTGTGTGTGTGGTGTGTGTGTGTGTGTGTCTTGCATGCGAGCGCTCAAACACATATGCTTCTAGCTATCTGGGGATGTCTGAAATCATGTCCCCACATGGGATGGGGTGGGTAGATCTCCCCAAGGATCTGAGAAGCTCTCATCCTCCATGCAAACCTCATGGGAGGATTAGGGTTAGGGTTAGAGTTAGTTGAGGGTTAGGTTTAGACAGGGTTTGGGTCAGGGTTAGGGTTAGGGTTTAGTGTTAGGGTTAGTGTCAACGTTAGGTTTCGGGTCATGGCCTGTGTTAGGGTCAGGGTCAGGTTTACGTGTATGGTTAGGTTTAGAATCAGGCTCACAGTCAGGGTCAGGGTTGGTGTGAGTGTCTGGGCCTGGGTCAGTATTAGGGTGCGTGTTAGGTTTAGGGTCAGGGTTAGTGTCAGGGTCAGGGTGACGGTCAGGGACTGGGTCTGATTTAGGGTCAGTATCAGGTATGGTTTAGGGGCAAGTTTCAGTTCAGGGTCAGGGTTTGGTTTGTGTCAGGGTTAGGGTTATGGTTAGGGTCAGGGAGAGGGTTAGGTTCAGGGAAAAGGTTAGGGTTAGTTTTAGAAGTACGGTTACGGTTAGGGTTAGGGTTACACTGTGTTAGGGTCAGGGTTAGGGTTTGGGTTAGGGTAGGGTTTCGTTTCACCATTAGGGTCAGCATTAGTTTTAGGTTCTGGGTCCGTACTAGGGTCAGCATTTACGGTTACATTTAGGTTTATGGTTAAGGTTAGGCTCACAGTCATGGTCAGGGTTAGGGGTAGATTCAAGGTTAGGTCAGGGTCACGCTTTCGGTTAGGGTCTGAGTCAGGGTTAGTGTAAGGTCAGGGATAGGTTTATGTTCAGGGTCCGAATCAGGGTCAGCGTTAGGCTTTGGTTTTGCTTATGGTTCGGTCTGATTCATGGTCAGGGTCTGGGTCAGGGTAAGGGCTGCTTATGGTTTGGGTCAAACTCATAGTCAGGGTTATGGTCAGGGTTTTCGGTTAGTTTTTGGCTTAGGGTTAAGGTTAGGTGTAGAGTTAGGGTCAGCTTTAGGGTTAGAAATTGTTAGGGTGAGGGTTATCGTTAGGCTTAGGGTAGGGGTCAGGGTTAGTGTTAGGTTCAGGTTTAGGTTTATGGTCAGGCTCACAGTCGGTGTCAGGGTTAGGGTTAGTGTCAGAGTAATGGTCAGGATCAGGGTTAGGATTCGGGTCAGGTTCAGTGTAAGGGTCAGAGTCAGTGTTAGGGTCATGGTTAGGATAAGGTCAGCTTTACATTTAGATTCTGGGTTATGATTAGGGTCAGGAACAGGTTAGCATTTGGTTTAGGGTTCTGGTCAGGCTCACGGACTGGGTCGAGTTAGGTTTAAAGTCAGCGTCAGTGTCAGTGTTAGGGTCAGGTTTAGGGCCAGGTCCAGGGTTAGGTTTAGGGTGAGGGCCAGGATTCTGTTTAGGTTCAAGGTTCAGATCAGGGTCAAGTTAAGGCAAAGTTAAGGGTTAAGGTTAGATCAGAATCAGAAATAGGGTCAGGGTTAGGGTTAAATAATGGGGTTAGGGTGAGAATTAGAGTTACTTTGAGGGTTAGGGTAAGACTGGGTTAGGGTCAGGGTAAGCGTTAGGTTTAGGGGTTAGTGGTAGGGTTAGGGTCATTGTTATGTTTCGTGTCATGGTCCATGTCAGGGTCAGGGTCAGGGTCAGGATTACGTTTAGGGTTACAGTTAGGGTCAGAATCACAGTCAGCTTCAGGGTTATTGTTTGGGTCAGGGTCAGGGTCACCATTAGGGTCAGGTTTAGGTTTATGGTCAGGGTCTAGGTAAGGGTCAGGGTGAAGTTCAGGGCCAGTGTCAGGTTTAGGGTCAGGATCTGGTTTTGGTTTAGGGTCCACGTTCAGCTCATGAACAGGGTTAGTTTTGGGTCAGTGCTATTGTCAGGGTTAGGTTTAGGATCAGGGTCAGGTGAAGGTCTGGGCCGTGGTCTGGTTTATGGTCAGGGTCAGGATTTGGTTTAGGGTCAATGTTTGGTTCAGTGTCAGGGTTAGGTTTAGGGGAAAGGTTTGGGTTTGGAGTTAGGATTAGGGTTAGATGTAGGGTTATGGTTAGAGTTAGACCTTGTAAAGGTCTGGGTTAGGGTTTGGGTTAGGGTAGGGTTTAGTGTTAGGGTTAGCCTCAGCATTAGGCTTAGGTTCATGGTCGGTATTAGATCAGGGATAGGGTTACCTTTAGAATTACGGTTAGGGTTGGGAACACATTCACGTTCATGGTTAGGGTTAGGGTCAAGCTTAGGAGGGTGTCAGTCTTTGGATTAGGGTCAGGGTCAGGGTCACTGTGAAGGTCAGGGCCAGGGTCAGTTAAAGTGTCAGGGTGAGGCTTTGGTTTAGGGTCCAGGTTCGGGACGGGGGCAGGGTTAGTTTTGGGTCAGTGTTAGGGTCAGGGTTAGGTTTAGAGTCAGGGTCAGGGTCAGGGTCAAAGTGAAGGTCAGGGCCAGAGTCAGTATAGGGTCAGGGTCAGGCTTTGTTTTAGGGTCAAATTTCGGTTCAGGGTCAGGTTTAGTTCCAGGAGAGCCGTTTATATTTTTGGTTAGGGTTATGGTTAGCAGTAAGGTTTAGTTTCAGGGTTAGACAGCGTAGTGTCAGGGTTGGGGTTGTTTTGGGTTGGGGTTAGTGTTAGGGTTAGGGTCAGCGTTAGTTTGAGGTTCAGGGTCCTATTAGGGTCAGGGTTAGGATTACCTTTAGGATTACGGTTAAGGTTAGGCTCAAAGTTTGGTCAGTGTTAGGATTAGGGTCAGGATTTGGTTAGGGTCAGGGTTATGATTAGGGTCAGAGTCAGGTCAGGGTTATGGATGAGTCAGGGTTAGAGTAAGGTCAGGTTAGGTTTAGGTTCAGGGTCTGGATCAGGGTCAGCATCAGGCTTAGATTTATGATTATGGTTTGGGTCAGTATCTCGGTAAGGGTCAGAGTAGGGTCAAGGCTAGGTTTAAGTTTTGGGTCTGGCTCACAGTCAGGGTCAGGGTTGGGGTCAGGGTCAGGGGTTAGTATTAGGCTTAGCCCCGCAACTGGGTCATTGACCCGTCCCTGTAGGGTCTCAGGATAAACCCTGGGCAAAAGGGTGCGGCACACACATTCGCTCCCACCAGTCTGCCCTAACCTGGGGCGTGAACATGACCTGCCAACCAGGCATCAGTCCCCTCATAAGCCTGCTCCTGCTCAGGGCATCTCCACCCCCGATGATCTCTCTTTACACACACACACACACACACATACACACACACACACTCGGGGAGGAGTCCTAGGGCTACACGGGTCAATCAGAAGGTGTGGGATTCTCTGAATCTGAGCCCCTCTGTGTAGCCTCGCGATTATTTTGCCAAAAGGGCCAGAGGCACCGGGGAAGCCTGACATGACCTGCCCAGTGAGGGAACTTGTCTGGCGGGCGAGCTCTCCTCTGCCTGCATTCTCTGGGCTTCGGTAGACAGCAGAAGAACCTGTCGTTTCCTTCAAGCTGTTCCCAGATATGAACTGGGCAGGGTGGTTTTCTCTGGAATGTGGTTGCCTGGATCCGTGCATTCCAATTCCGTTGGGCTCTCCATTGTCCCTGATTCCCTCTCCTGTGTTGGTGCTTTTTTCCGTGCTTAGTAAGGCCTTCTCACCCTGAGCAGAGCACGGACTCTGGAACCTCTTCCCAAAGGGAACCCTGAAGCTGCAACAAGGAGGGTCCTGACCTTGGTCCCCAGGCCACGGGCCTAGTGCTCTGCATCATTCTGCAAGCTCACAATGTCAGCCCCCCGAGCCTCCAGCCTGTCTTCTGCTCAGAAGGACCTCGAGGGATTAGAAAGCATTGACCCAAGACTGGGAGCACAGTGGGTCTCAGATAGAGATTCAAGGCCTACAGGCTCTTCTACAAGCCTGTGGAGACTAGGGACACCCTGTCTCTATGGCCCCATTGATAAAAGAGTAAGGGGAGGCTTTCGGTGTTGTAGCTCTGTCCACACAGGTTGGTTACCTCTTCCAACCTCCAGTACTCCAGGGTGGTGATGGACACCAGACCCCAAACACTGTCCCTACCCAGTGCCCTGCTGAGCCCCTGGTCCCCTTGGGGACCCCTTGATCATCATCCCATCCTGTCTCCCCTCCCCCGCCTTTGCATTTCGTTCCTGGCCAGGAGTCCTGATGGCCAGCTGCCCCCATGGCTGAGCTGTCTCCAACCTCTTTCTTCTTTCACCCGTTTTACCCACCATTTTCCCTTGGTGTCCACCTCTGACTCCTCGCTGGGCAGAGATATGTGTGTGTGTGTGTGTGTGTGTGTGTGTGTGCATGCGAGCGCTCAAACACATAAGCCTCTTGCTGTCTGGGGATGTCCGAGGTCATGTCCCCACATGGGAAAGGGTGGGTAGCTCTCCCCAAGGATCTGAGGAGCTCTCATCCTGCAGGCAAACCTCATGGGAGGGTTAGGGTTAGAGTTAGGTTGAGGGTTATGTTTAGACAGTGTTTGGTTCTGGGTCAAGGTTAGGGTTAGGGGTTAGTGTTAGGGTTAGGGTCAGCGTTTGGTTTCGGCTCATGGCCCCTGGTAGGGTCAGGTTCAGGTTTAAGTTTATGGTTAGGTTTAGTGTCAGGCGCACAGGCAGGGTCAGTGTTAGTGTGAGCGTCATGGTCTGGGTCAGTGTTAGGATGAGCGTTAGGTTTAGGGTCAGCGTCAGTGTTAGGTTCAGGGTGAAGCTCATGGACAGGGATAGATTTAGGGTCATATTCAGGATTTGTTTTATTGGCAAGGTCCGGGTCAGTGTCAGAATTAGGTTTGGTCAGGTTTAGGGTTAGGGTTAGGGTTAGGGTCAGGGAGAGGGTTAGGTTCAGGGGAAAGGTTAGGGTTTGGTTTTAGGGTTAGTGTTAGAAGTACGGTTACGGTTCGGTTTAGGGTTAGACTGTGGTAGCGTCAGGGTTAGAGTTTGGGTTTGGGTAGGGTTTCGATTTACTCAGGGTCAGCATTAGTTTTACCTTCTGGGTCCATACTAGGGTCAGCATTTAGGGTTACATTTAGGGTTAGGGTTAGGGTCAGGCTCACAGTCATGGTAAGGGTTAGGGTTAGGGTTAGTGTTAGGGTTAGGGTTAGGGTTAAGGTTAGGGTTAGAGTTAGGGTTAGGGTTAGGATATGGTCAGGCTCACAGTCAGAGTTAGGTCAGGGTTTTCATTTAGTTTTAGGCTGAGGGTTAAGGTTAGGATTATAGTTAGGTTGAGGGTTAGAGTTAGACATTGTTAGGTTCAGGATTATCATTAGGCGTAGGGTAGGGGTCAGGGTTAGGTTTAGGTTCAGGGTTAGGTTTATGGTCAGTGTTAGGGTCATGTTTAGGTTTATGGTCAGGGTCTGGGTCAGGGTCAGGGTGAAGTTCAGGGCCAGTGTCAGGTTTAGGGTCAGGATCTGGTTTTGGTTTAGGGTCCATGTTCAGCACACGGACAGGGATAGTTTTGGGTCAGTGCTATTGTCAGGGTTAGGTTTAGGGTCAAGGTCAGGTGAAGGTCTGGGCCGTGGTCTGGTTTATGGTCAGGGTCAGGATTTGGTTTAGGGTCAATGTTTGGTTCAGTGTCAGAGTTAGGTTTAGGGGAAAGGTTTGGGTTTGGAGTTGGGATTAGGGTTAGAAGTAGGGTTATGGGGGGGACAAGATGGCGGGGTACTAGGAAGAGGCCTCTTTTCAGCTGGTACCCCAAAGTGAGCTGATTACATTCCAAAGAACTCTGATCACCCATGAAATCAGCCTGAGATCAGAATTATACACGTCTGGATCTGTACAAGGGCAGAAGACGCCAGTGAGCAGGTAAAGCGGAATGGGAACGGCGGACTGATATCAGAAGATAAACAAAAGGGGGAGGAGCCACCAGAGGCGACCGGTGCGAAAGTAATACCACAATACGAGCGAGAGTACCCTGCCTCTGGGGACCAGCATTAACTTGGATACTGGTTGAAAGCACTCCAATAGAGCAAAGGATTGCGGGGGTAAATTGTGGAAATCGGGGCGGCTAGGGACAGGGGCTTAAGTCCCCGGTCCCAGACGGCCTCCCCAGCATGGAGGCAGAGAGAGTGCAGCGGAGAAACCAGCTCCTGGTCCCTAAGCCACCAGCGCGCCCCAGAGCTCGTGGGTTCTGGCTCCTGTGAGGGGATGGGAGCTGCGCTGGTCTGCAGAATGCGAGCTAGCCCTACCACAAAGCTTGAGATGCGCGCGCATGTCCCTCGAGCTCTCCTGGGTTACTAAGGCCCGGGGGCGCTTCTTGACCTGCACCATTGTTTCAAAGTCTAAGCAGCGCGCGCGCGAAACTCTTCCCTGGACAGAGGCGCGCAAAAGCGCAGCCTGCAGCTTATTGACCAGCGCCCCGTTCTCAGTGCCCCAGACGCGCGCCCGACCCACAGCCGCCTCTGAAAAGAGGTGCTCGCAAGCCAGACACTCCCAGCCTGGGCTGTCGGCAACATCTCAGTGTGCGATCGCTGCTTGGAACCTCTCTGGCGGTCAGGAGCTCCCAGACAGCTGCCACTGCCTTGGCTTTGGGGACGAGCAAAAGATCTCTCGCCCCCAGGGTCTGCAACTTGGAACCTGCGCTGCCAGCATCCAAGGGGGAATTTATTCAGCTTCTGCACCCAGACTGAGGCTTCTCTCTGAGACGGAGATCAGGGTGCGGTTTTATTTCATTTATTTTTTTTTTAAAGATTTTATTTATTTATTTGACAGACAGAGATCACAAGTAGGCAGAGAGGCAGGCAGAGAGAGAGATAGAGGGAAGCAGGCTCCCTGCTGAGCAGAGAGCCCGATGCGGGACTCGATCCCAGGACCCTGAGATCATGACCTGAGCCGAAGGCAGCGGCTTAACCCACTGAGCCACCCAGGTGCTCTTGATTTCTTTTAATACTACAAAAACCATCAAAGGCGGTCAAGGTGAGAGGAAAAAAAGTGAACAAGCAAAAAAAAAAAAAAAACCGCCAGAGAACAAAAGCCTGAAAAAAACCAGTTTCCCCAGAGCCCACCCCCTTGATGGGGCGGGGGGACTCAACTCAGGAAATATCATTGACTGACAACCCATGTGGCAGGCCCCTCCCCCAGAAAACAAACCAAGAAAGAAAAAAAAAAAGGACTAGAAGAGAACCACCACTACTTCATAGGAAAACTTGTATTATTCACTCGTTTCCACTATTCCGGTTCATATATATATATATATATATATATATATACACATAGGTAATTACACATAGGTAATTTTTTTAACCTATTTACCACCACAGTGAGCTGCACAATACATCAAATTCCATAATACCTTTCTAACCTGAACTTTTTCATACATACACCTATGTTTTTCTTTTGCATTTTTATTTTTTGAATTCCTTTTTTTAAAATTTTAGTTTATTTAGTCTAGTATATTCCTTTTTATTTTTATCCTCTAATATTCATATAGAGTTAACTTCAAAGTAATCCCCTTTCCCCAATCAATACTACCCATATAGGTAAACCAATTTTTAATCCCCTTTATCTTAGGAAAGTTGATTCCTTTAACAAAGATATCAAGATACATCCAGGAAGAATCAAAACAACCTTCCTCGCACACACTGAGAATTTATAAGAACTCTCCCATCTTCTTCCACCAGTGTTTCTGTGTTTTTTGAGTTTGTCCTGATAGCATATAAATTTTACACTTGTGGTGCTTTTTGACGAGGTTCTTTCTTTATTTGCATATATATATATTTTTTTCTTTTTTTTTTCTTTTCTTCTTTCTCTTGCCATATAATTGTATCAGTCTTTCTATCTCTTTTTGTTTGTGTACTTCATAAATCTTACCTTGGGGCCCATCTGGGCTGAACCTTCTCTTTCATCTTCCCTGTCTCTCTCTCTCTCTTTTATTTTTTTTTCTTCTTTTCCTTATATTCTTTTTCTTTTTCTTTTCTTTTGTCTGTCATTTAGGTGGGGAATCCTGATTGCTCAGAAGTGTTCCAGGGTGCACCTTGGCTGCACCAGAGTTGATACATCCAGCTACATCTGTTCAGTCTTCTCCCACCAAAATGACTAGGAGGAGGGATGCCCAACCGGAAGAAAAATACAGAGGATGGAACTTCTGCAACAGAGCTAACGGCTATCAACATAGACAATATGACGGAAAGAGAATTCAGGCTAACAATTATCCCGGCAATAGCTAGGTTGGAGAAAGACATGGATGACCAAACAGAATTGATTAGGGCCGAAATGAAAGCGACCAGACAGGATGTTCACAATGTTAGGGCAGAGCTTAAATCTACCAGGGAGGAGGTCCACAATGCTCTCAATGAGTTCCAATCTAATCTAAACTCTCTCAAAGCTAGGGTAACTGAGACAGAAGATAAAATTAGTGATCTGGAAGACAAACAGATAGAGAGAAAGGATCAGGAGGAAGCCTGGAACAAACAGCTTAGATCCCACGAAAGCAGAATCAGGGAAATAAATGATGCCATGAAGCTTTCCAACGTCAGAATTATTGGAATTCCTGAAGGGGAGGAGAAAGAAAGAAGTCTAGAAGATATCGTGGAACAAGTCCTTCATGAAAATTTTCCGAATCTCGCGAATGAAACCAGCGTTCATGTACTAGAGGCTGAACGGTCTCCACCCAAGATTATACACTCCAAAAAAACATCACGACACCTGATAGTCAAATTGAGGAATTATAATTGTAGGTATAATCTCTTGAAAGCCGCCAGGGCAAAGAGGCTCCTTACTTACAGAGGGAAGCCCATCAGAATAACGTCAGACCTGTCCACAGAGACCTGGCAAGCCAGAAGAGGCTGGCAAGATATATTCAGGGCACTAAATGAGAAGAACATGCAGCCAAGAATACTTTATCCAGCAAGACTGACATTCAAAATGGATGGAGAGATAAAGAGTTTCCAAGAGCGGCAAGGCTTAAAAGACTATGCAACCACCAAGCCGATACTGCAGGAAATATTAAGGGGGGTTCTATAAAAGAGGAAAAATCCCAAGAATAGCATTGAACAGAAATATAGAGACAGTCTACAGAAAGAAAGACTTCAAAGGTAACTCGATGTCAATAAAAACGTATCTATCAATAATCACTCTCAATGTGAATGGCCTAAATGCACCCATAAAACAGCACAGGGTTGCAGATCGGATAAAACGACAGGACCCATCCATATGCTGTCTACAAGAGACCCATTTTGAACCTAAAGATACATGCAGACTGAAAGTGAAAGGGTGGAGAAGCATCTTTCATGACAATGGGACTCAAAAGAAGGCTGGGGTAGCGATTCTCATATCAGATAAATTAGACTTCAAACTAAAGACTGTAGTCAGAGATACAGAAGGACACTACATAATCCTTAAAGGGACTATCCACCAAGATGATCTAACAATTGTAAATATCTATGCTCCCAATATGGGAGCAGCCAATTACTTAAGAAAACTGTTAATCAAGATAAAGAGTCATATTGATATGAATACACTAATCGTAGGAGATCTTAACACGCCTCTTTCAGAATTAGACAGATCATCGAAGCAGAAAATTAATAAAGAAACAAGAGCATTGAATGACACATTGGACCAGATGGACCTCATAGATATATACAGAACATTCCACCCTAAAACAGCAGAATACTCATTCTTCTCAAGTGCACACGGAACCTTCTCCAGAATAGACCACATACTGGGTCACAAATCAGGACTCAACCGATACCAAAAGACTGAATTGATTCCCTGCATATTCTCAGATCACAATGCTTTGAAACTGGAGCTCAATCACAAGGCAAAGTCCCGAAGGAACTCAAACACCTGGAAGCTAAAGACCACCTTGCTTAAGAATGCTTGGATCAACCAGGAGATCAAAGATGAACTGAAACAATTCATGGAAACCAATGAGAATGAAGACACTTCGGTCCAAAACCTATGGGATACAGCAAAGCTGGTCCTAAGGGAAATATATATAGCCATCCAAGCCTTGCTCAAAAAAATTGAAAAATCCAGAACACACCAGCTGTCTCTACACCTTAAAGAACTGGAGGATCAACAACAAATCAAACCAACTCCACACATAAGCAGGGAAGTCATCAATATTACAGCTGAGATCAATGAGGGAGAAACCAGAGATACAGTAGATCGTATCAATGAAACTAGAAGCTGGTTTTTTGAAAGAATCAATAAGATCGATAAGCCACTGGCTACACTAATCCGAAAGAAAAGAGAGAAATCCCAAATTCATAAAATTGTGAATGAAATGGGAAAGATCACAACTAACGCCAAGGAAGTAGAAACAATCATCAGAAGTTATTACGAACAGTTATATGCCAATAAGCTTAGCAACCTAGATGAAATGGATGCATTCCTGGAAAAATATAAACTACCAAAATTGAACCAGGAAGAAATCGACAACCTGAATAGACCGATATCTAATAACGAGATTGAAGCAGTGATCAAAAACCTCCCAAAAAACAAGAGCCCAGGACCTGACGGATTCCCTGGGGAATTCTACCAAACCTTCCAAGAAGAAATAACACCTATTCTCCTGAAGCTGTTTCAAAAAATTGAAGCAGAAGGAAAACTTCCAGTCTCTTTCTATGAAGCCAGCATTACCCTGATACCCAAACCAGGCAAGGACCCTACTAAAAAGGAGAATTTCAGACCAATATCACTGATGAATATGGATGCTAAGATTCTCAACAAGATCCTAGCCAACAGGATCCAACAGCACATTAAAAAGATTATCCACCATGATCAGGTGGGATTCATCCCTGGGCTACAAGGATGGTTCAACATTCGCAAATCAATCAATGTGATACAACAAATTAATATGAGAAGAGAGAAGAACCACATGGTCCTCTCAATTGATGCCGAAAAAGCATTTGACAAAATCCAACATCCGTTCCTGATTAAAACGCCTCAAAGTATAGGGATAGAGGGAACATTCCTGAACCTCATCAAATCTATCTATGAAAGACACACAGCAAATATCATCCTCAACGGGAAAAAGCTTGCAGCCTTCCCATTGAGATCAGGAACAAGACAAGGATGCCCACTTTCACCAATCTTGTTCAACATAGTATTAGAAGTCCTAGCAACAGCAATCAGAAAACAGAGAGAAATAAAAGGTATCCAAATTGTTAATGAAGAAGTCAAACTCTCTCTCTTCGCAGATGACATGATTCTTTATATATGGAAAACCCAAAATACTCCACCCCCAAAGTACTAGAACTCATACAGCAATTCAGCAACGTGGCAGGATACAAAGTCAATGTGCAGAAATCAGTGGCTTTCTTATACACTAACAATGAACATACAGAAAGGGAAATTAGAGAATCGATTCCATTTACTATACCACCAAGAACCATAAGATACCTGGGAATAAACCTAACTAAAGAGGTAAAGGATCTGTACTTGAGGAACTATAAAACACTCATGAAAGAAATTGAAGAAGACACAAAAAGATGGAAGACCATTCCATGCTCTTGGATCGGAAGAATAAACATTGTTAAAATGTCTATACGGCCTAGAGCAATCTATACTTTTAATGCCATTCCGATCAAATTCCACCGGCATTCTTCAAAGAGCTGGAGCAAATAATCCTAAAATTTGTATGGAATCAGAAGAGACCCCGAATCACTAAGGAAATGTTGAAAAACAAAAATAAAGCTGGCGGCATCACCTTACCTGATTTCAAGCTTTATTACAAAGCTGTGATCACCAAGACAGCATGGTACTGGCATAAAAACAGACACATAGACCAGTGGAACAGAGTAGAGAGCCCTGATATGGACCCTCAACTTATGGTCAATTAATCTTTGACACAACAGGAAAAAATATACAGTGGAAAAAAGACAGTCTTTTCAATAAATGGTGCTGGGAAAACTGGACAGCTATATGTAGAAGAATGAACCTCGACCATTCTCTTACACCGTACACAAAGATCAACTCAAAATGGATAAAAGACCTCAAAGTGAGACAGGAATCCATCAGAAGCTTAGAGGAGAACATAGGCAGTAATCTCTTTGATATTAGCCACAGCAACTTCTTTCAAGATACGTCTCCAAAGGCAAAGGAAACAAAAGCGAAAATAAACTTCTGGGACTTCATCAAAATCAAAAGCTTCTGCACAGCAAAGGAAACAGTCAAAAAAACAAAGAGGCAACCCACGGAATGGGAGAAGATATTTGCAAATGACAGTACAGAGAAAAGGTTGATATCCAGGATCTATAATGAACTCCTCAAACTCAACCCACACGAAACAGACAAACACATCAAAAAATGGGCAGAAGTTATGAACAGACACTTCTCCAATCAAGACATAGAAATGGCTATCAGACACATGAAAAAATGCTCATCATCATTAGCCCTCAGGGAGATTCAAATGAAAACCACATTGAGATATCACCTTACACCAGTTAGAATGGCCAAAATTAACAAAACAGGAAACAACATGTGTTGGAGAGGATGTGGAGAAAGGGGAACCCTCTTCCACTGTTGGTGGGAATGAAAGTTGGTGCAGCTTCTTTGGAGAACAGTGTGGAGATTCCTCAAGAAATTAAAAATGGAGCTTCCCTACGACCCTGCAATTGCACTCGTGGGTACTTACCCCAAAGATACAGATGTCGTGAAAAGAAGGGCCATCTGTACCCCAATGTTTATAGCAGCAATGGCCACAGTTGCCAAACTATGGAAAGAACCAAGATGCCCTTCAACGGATGAATGGATAAGGAAGATGTGGTCCATATACACTATGGAGTATTATGCCTCCATCAAAAAGGATGAATACCCAACTTTTGTAGCAACATGGACGGGACTGGAAGAGATTATGCTGAGTGAAATAAGTCAAGCAGAGAGAGTCAATTATCATATGGTTTCACTTATTTGTGGAGCATAACAAATAGCATGGAGGACAAGGGGCGTTAGAGAGGAGTAGGGAATCTGGGTAAATTGGAAGGGGAGGGGAACCATGAAAGACTATGGACTCTGAAAAACAGTCTGAGGGGTTTGAAGTGGTGGGGGGTGGGAGGTTGGGGTACCATGTGGTGGGTATTATAGAGGGCAAGGCTTGCATGGAGCACTGGGTGTGGTGAAAAAATAATGAATACTGTTTATCTGAAAATAAATAAATTGGAAAAAAAAGAAGTAGGGTTATGGTTAGAGTTAGACAGCGTAAAGGTCTGGGTTAGGGTTTGGGTTAAGGTAGGGTTTAGTGTTAGGGTTAGCCTCAGCATTAGGTTTAGGTTCATGGTCGGTATTAGATCAGGGATAGGGTAACCTTTAGGATTACGGTTAGGGTTGGGAACACATTCACGTTCAGGGTTAGGGTTAGGGTCAAGCTTAGGAGGGTGTCAGTCTTTGGATTAGGGTCAGGGTCAGGGTCACTGTGAAGGTCAGGGCCAGGGTCAGATAAAGGGTCAGGGTGAGGATTTGGTTTAGGGTCCAGGTTCGGGACGGGAGCAGGGTTAGTTTTGGGTCAGTGTTAGCGTCAGGGTTAGGTTTAGAGTCAGGGTCAGGGTCAGGGTCAAAGTGAAGGTCAGGGCCAGAGTCAGTATAGGGTCAGGGTCAGGCTTTGTTTTAGGGTCAAATTTCGGTTCAGGGTCAGGTATGTTCCAGGAGAGCCGTTTATATTTTTGGTTAGGGTTATGGTTAGCAGTAGGGTTATGTTTAGTTTCAGGGTTAGACAGCGTAGTGTCAGGGTTGGGGTTGTTTTGGGTTGGGGTTAGTGTTAGGGTTAGGGTCAGCGTTAGTTTGAGGTTCAGGGTCCTATTAGGGTCAGGGTTAGGATTACCTTTAGGGTTACGGTTAAGGTTAGGCTCAAAGTTTGGTCAGTGTTAGGATTAGGGTCAGGATTTGGTTAGGGTCAGGGTTATGATTAGGGTCAGAGTCAGGGTCAGGGTTATGGATGAGTCAGGGTTAGAGTAAGGTCAGGTTAGGTTTAGGTTCAGGGTCTGGATCAGGGTCAGCATCAGGCTTAGATTTCTGATTAGGGTTTGGGTCAGTATCTCGGTAAGGGTCAGAGTAGGGTCAAGGCTAGGTTTAAGTTTTGGGTCTGGCTCACAGTCAGGGTCAGGGTTGGGGTCAGGGTCAGGGGTTAGTATTAGGCTTAGCCCCGCAACTGGGTCATTGACCCGTCCCTGTAGGGTCTCAGGATAAACCCTGGGCAAAAGGATGCGGCACACACATTCGCTCCCACCAGTCAGCCCTAACCTGGGGCGTGAACATGACCTGCCAACCAGGCATCAGTCCCCTCATAAGCCTGCTCCTGCTCAGGCCATCTCCACCCCCGATGATCTCTCTTTACACACACACACACACATACACACACACACACTCGGGGAGGAGTCCTAGGGCTACACGGGTCAATCAGAAGGTGTGGGATTCTCTGAATCTGAGCCCCTCGGTGTCACCTCGCGATTATTTTGCCAAAAGGCCCAGAGGCACCGGGGAAGCCTGACATGACCTGCCCAGTGAGGGAACTTGTCTGGCGGGCGAGCTCTCCTCTGCCTGCATTCTCTGGGCTTCGGTAGACAGCAGAAGAACCTGTCGTTTCCTTCAAGCTGTTCCCAGATATGAACTGGGCAGGGTGGTTTTCTCTGGAATGTGGTTGCCTGGATCCGTGCATTCCAATTCCGTTGGGCTCTCCATTGTCCCTGTTTCCCTCTCCTGTGTTGGTGCTTTATTCCATGCTTAGTAAGGCCTTCTCACCCTGAGCAGAGCACGGACACTGGAACCTCTTCCCAAAGGGAACCCTGAAGCTGCAACAAGGAGGGTCCTGACCTTGGTCCCCAGGCCACGGGCCTAGTGCTCTGCATCATTCTGCAAGCTCACAATGTCAGCCCCCCGAGCCTCCAGCCTGTCTTCTGCTCAGAAGGACCTCGAGGGATTAGAAAGCATTGACCGACTGGGAGCACAGTGGGTCTCAGATAGAGATTCAAGGCCTACAGGCTCTTCTACAAGCCTGTGGAGACTAGGGACACCCTGTCTCTATGGCCCCATTGATAAAAGAGTAAGGGGAGGCTTTCGGTGTTGTAGCTCTGTCCACACAGGTTGGTTACCTCTTCCAACCTCCAGTACTCCAGGGTAGTGATGGACACCAGACCCCAAACACTGTCCCTACCCAATGCCCTGCTGAGCCCCTGGTCCCCTTGGGGACCCCTTGACCATCATCCCATCCTGTCTCCCCTCCCCCGCCTTTGCATTTCGTTCCTGGCCAGGAGTCCTGATGGCCAGCTGCCCCCATGGCCGAGCTGTCTCCAACCTCTTTCTTCTTTCAACCTTTTTACCCACCTTTTTCCCTTGGTGTCCACCTCTGTATCCTCTATGGGCAGAGATGGGTGTGTGTGTGTGTGTGTGTGTGTGTGTGTGCATGCGAGCGCTCAAACACATATGCCTCTTTCTGTCTGGGGATGTCCGAGGTCATGTCCCCACATGGGAAAGGGTGGATAGCTCTCCCCAAAGATCTGAGGAGCTCTCATCCTGCAGGCAAATCTCATGGGAGGGTTAGGGTTAGGGTTAGAGTTAGGTTGAGGGTTATGTTTAGACAGGGTTTGGGTCTGGGTCACGGTTAGGGTTAGGGTTTAGTGTTATGGTTAGGGTCAGTGTTAGGTTTCGGGTCATGGCCCCTGGTTGGGTCACGTTCAGGTTTAAGTTTATGGTTAGGTTTAGTGTCAGGTGCACAGGCAGGGTCATTGTTAGTGTGAGCGTCAGGGTCTGGGTCAGTGTTAGGGTGAGGGTTAGGTTTAGGGTCAGTGTCAGTGTTAGGTTCAGGGTGAAGCTCATGGACAGGGATAGATTTAGGGTCATATTCAGGCTTTGTTTTATTGGCAATATTCGGGTCAGTGTCAGAGTTAGGTTTGGTCAGGTTTAGGATTAGGGTTAGAGTTAGGGTCAGGGAGAGGGTTAGGTTCAGGAGAAAGGTTAGGGTTTGGTTTTAGGGTTAGGGTTAGAAGTACGGTTATGGTTCGGGTTAGGGTTAGACTGTGTTAGGGTCAGGGTTAGGGTTTGGGTTAGGGTAGGGTTTCGTTTTATCGTCAGGGTCAGCATTAGTTTTAGATTCTGGGTCCATACTAGGGTCAGCATTTAGGGTTACATTTAGGGTTAGGGTTAGGGTCAGGCTCACAGTCATGTTCAGGGTTAGGGTTAGGGTTAGGTTTAGGGTCTGGGTTAAGGTTAAGGTTAGAGTTAGGGTTAGGTTTAGGGTTAGGGTTAGGTTATGGTCAGGCTCACAGTCAGAGTCCGGGTCAGGGTTTTCAGTTAGTTTTAGGTTTAGGGTTAAGTTTAGGATTAGAGTTAGGTTCAGGGTTAGAGTTAGACATTGTTAGGTTCAGGATTATCGTTAGGCGTAGGGTAGGGGTCAGGGTTAGGTTTAGGTTCAGGGTTAGGTTTATGGTCAGGCTCACAGTCAGTGTCAGGGTTAGGGTTAGTGT
Source organism: Neogale vison (assembly GCF_020171115.1). Lineage (NCBI taxonomy): Eukaryota > Metazoa > Chordata > Mammalia > Carnivora > Mustelidae > Neogale > Neogale vison. The sequence goes on from NC_058095.1 coordinate 51,636,549, forward strand.
CAGAATAAGGGTCAGGGTCAGGGATAGGTTTGGTGTCAGGTTCAGTGTTAGGGTCAGGTTCAAGGTCAGGGTTAGGGTCAAGCTTAGGGTAAGGTCTGCTTTATTTTTAGATTCTGGGTTATGATTAGGGTCAGGACTAATTTAGCATTAGGGTTAGTGTTCTGGACACGCTCACGGTCTTGGTCAGAGTTAGGTTTATGATCAGTGTCAGTGAAAGTATTAGGGTCAGGTTTAGGTCAGGGCCAGGGTTCTGTTTAGGGTCAAGGTTCAGATAAGTGTCAAGTTTCGGCAAAGTTCCGGGTTCGGTTCAGGTCAGATTCAGGGATAGGTTCAGGGTTAGGTTTAAAGTATGGGGTTAGGGTGAGTATTGGAGTTAGTTTGAGGATTAGGGATGGACCGGTTTACGGTCAGGGTCAGCGTTAGGTTTAGGGGTTAGTTGTAGGGAAGGGTCATTGTTATGTTTTGTGTCATGGTCCATGTCAGGGTCAGGGTCAGGGTTACGTTTAAGGTTACAGTTAGGGTCAGAGTCACAGTCAGCTTCAGGGTTAGTGTTTGGGTCAGGGTCAGGGTCACCGTTAGGGTCAGGTTTAGGTTTATGGTCAGGGTCTGGGTCAGGGTCAGGGTGAATTTCAGGGCCAGTGTCAGGTTTAGGGTCTGGATCTGGTTTTGGTTTAGGGTCCACGTTCAGCTCAATGACAGGGTTAGTTTTGGGTCAGTGCTATTGTCAGGGTTAGGTTTAGGTTCAGGGTCAGGTGAAGGTCTGGGCCGTGGTCTGGTTTATGTTCAGGGTCAGGATTTGGTTTAAGGTCAATATTCGGTTCAGTGTCAGGGTTAGGTTTAGGGGCAAGGTTTGGGTAAGGAGTTAGGATTAGGGTTAGAAGTAGGGTTATGGTTAGAGTTAGACCTCGTAAAGGTCTGGGTTAGGGTTTGGGTTAGGGTAGGGTTTAGTGTTAGGTTTAGCCTCAGCATTAGGTTTAGGTTCATGGTCAGTATTAGATCAGGGATAGGTTTAACGTAGGATTACGGTTAGGGTTGGGAACACATTCACGGTCAGGTTTAGCGTTAGGGTCAAACATAGGAGGGTGTCACGCTTTGGATTAGGGTGACGGTCAGGGTCAATGTGAAGGTCAGGGCCAGGGTCAGATAAAGGTTCAGGGTGAGGCTATGGTTTAGGTTCCAGGTTCGGGATGGCGGCAGGGTTAGTTTTGGATCAGTGTTAGGGTCAGGGTTAGGTTTAGAGTCAGGGTCAGTGTCAGGGTCAAAGTGAAGGTCAGGGCCAGAGTCAGTTTAGGGTCGGGGTCAGGCTTTGTTTTAGGGTCAAATTTCGGTTCAGGGTCAGGTTTAGTTCCAGGGGAGCCATTTGAGTTTTTGGTTAAGGTTAGGTTTAGCAGTAGGGATATGTTTAGTTTTTGGTTTAGACAGCGTAGTGTCAAGTTTGGGGTTGTTTTGGGTTGGTGTTAGTGTTAGGGTTAGTGTCAGCGTTAATTTGAGGTTCAGTGTCCTATAAGGGTCAGCCTTAGGATTACCTATAGGGTTATGGTTAAGGTTAGGCTCAATGTTTGGTCAGTGTTAGGATTAGAGTCAGGATTTGGTTAGGGTCAGGGTTATGATTAGGGTCAGAGTCTGGGTCACGGTGATGGATGAGGCAGTGTTAGAGTAAGGTCAGGTTAGGTTTAGGTTCAAGGTCTGGATCAGGGTCAGCATCAGGCTTAGATTTATGATTAGGTTTTGGGTCAGTATCTGGGTAAGGGTCAGAGTAGGGTCACGGCTAGGTTTAAGTTTTGGGTCTGGCTCAAAGTCAGGGTCAGGGTCAAGGGATAGTATTAGGCTTAGCCCCGGAACTGGGTCATTGACCCGTCCCTGTAGGGTCTCAGAATAAACCCTGAGCAAAAGGGTGCAGCCCCCACATTCGCTCCCACCAGTCTGCCCTAACCTGGGGCGTGAACATGACCTGCCAACCAGGCATCAGTGCCCTCATAAGCCTGCTCCTGCTCAGTGCATCACCACGCCCGATGATCTCTCTTTACACGCACACACACACACACACACACACACACACACTGGGGGAGGAGTCCTAGGGCTACACGGGTCAATCAGAAGGTGTGGGATTCTCTGAATCTGAGCCCCTCAGTGTCAACTCGCGATTATTTTGCCAAAAGGGCCAGAGGCGACGGGGAAGCCTACATGACATGCTCAGTGAGGGAGCTTGTCTGTCGGGCGAGCTCTCCTCTGCCTGCATTCTCTGGGCTTCAGTAGACAGCAGAAGAACCTGTCGTTTCCTTCCGGCTGTTCCCAGAAATGAGCTTGGCAGGGTTGTTTTCTCTGGAATGTGGGTGCCTGGATACGTGTGTTCCAATTCCGTTGGGCTCTCCGTTGTCCCTGTTTCCCTCTCCTGTGCTGGTGCTTGGTTCCGTTTTGAGTTAGGCCTTCTCACCCTGAGCAGAGCACGGACTCTGGAACCTCTTCCCAAAGGGGACCCTGAAGCTGCAACAAGGAGGGTCCTGACCTTGGTCCCCAGGCCAGGGGCCTAATGTTCTGCAACATTCTGCAAGCTCACAATGTGAACCCACCGAGCCTCCAGCCTGTCTTCTGCTCAGAAGGACCTCGAGGGAGTAGAAAGCATTTACCCAAGACTGGGAGCACAGTCGGTCTCAGATAGAGATTCAAGGCCTACAGGCTCTTCTGCAAGCCTGTGGGAGACTAGGGACACCCTGTAGCTATGGCCCCATTGATAAAAGATTAAGGGGAGGCCTTCAGTGTTGTTGCTTTGTTCACACAGGTTGGTTACCTCTTCCAACCTCCAGTAGTCCAGGGTGGTGATGGACACCAGACCCCAAACACTGTCCCCACCCAGTGCCCTTTCAAAGCCCCTGGTCCCCTTGGGGACCCCTTGACCATCAGCCCATCCTGTCTCCCCTCCCCCGCCTTTGGATTTCGTTCCTGGCCAGGAGTCCTGATGCCCCTGACCCCATGGCCGAGCTGTCTCCAACCTCTTGCTTCTTTCACCCTTTTTGCCCACCATTTTCCCTTGGTGTCCACCTCTGACCCCTCGCTGGGCAGAGATGGGTTGTGTGCGTGTGTGTGTTTGTGTGTGTGTGTGTGTGTGTGCGTGTGCATGCGAGCGCTCAAACACATATGCCTCTTTCTGTCTGGGGATGTCCGAGGTCATGTCCCCACATGGGAAAGGGTGGGTAGCTCTCCCAAGGATCTGAGGAGCTCCCATCCTGCAGTCAAACCTCATGGGAGGGTTATGGTTAGGGTTAGAGTTAGGTTGAGGGTTACGTTTAGACAGGGTTTGGGTGGGGGTCAGGGTTAGGGTTAGGGGTTAGTGTTAGGTTAGGGTCAGCGTTACGTTTCGGGTCATGGCCCCTGGTAGGGTCAGGTTCAGGTTTATGTTTATGGTTTGGTTTAGTGTTAGGTGCACAGGCAGGGTCAGTGTTAGTGTGAGGGTCAGGGTCTGGGTCAGTGTTAGGGTGAGGGTTAGGTTTAGGGTCAGCGTCAGTGTTAGGTTCAGGGTGAAGGTCATGGACAGGGATAGATTTAGGGTCATATTCAGGATTTGTTTTATTGGCAATGTTTGGGTCATTGTCAAAGTAAGGTTTGGTCAGGTTTAGGGTTAGGGTTAGGGTTAGGGTTAGGGTTAGGGTTAGGGAGAGGTTTAGGTTCAGGGGAAAGGTTAGCGTTTGGTTTTAGGGTTAGGGTTAGAAGTACGGTTACGATTAGGTTTAGGGTTAGACTGTGTTAGGGTCAGGGTTAGGGATTGGGTTAGGGTAGGGTTTCGTTTTACCGTCAGGGTCAGCATTAGTTTTAGGTTCTGGGTCCATACTATGGTCAGCATTTAGGTTTACATTTAGGGTTAGGGTTAGGGTAGGCTCACAGTCATGTTCAGGGTTAGAGTTAGGCTTAGAGTTAAGCTTAGTGTTAGAGTTAGGATTAGGGTTATGGTTATGGTTAGGGTTAGGGTTAGGTTTAGGTTTATGGTCAGGCTCACAGTCAGAGTCAGGGTCAGTGTTTTCAGTTAGTTTTAGGTCTGGGTTAAGGTTAGGGTTAGAGTTAGGTTCAGGGTTAGGGTTAGACATTGTTAGGGGCAGGGTTATCGTTAGGCGTAGAGTAGGGGTCAGGGTTAGGTTTAGGTTCAGCGTTAGGTTTATGGTCAGGCTCACATTCAGTGTCAGGGTTAGGGTTAGTTTTAGAGTAAGGGTCAGGGTCAGGGATAGGTTTGGTGTCATGTTCAGTGTCACGGTTAGGGTCAAGGTCAGGATTAGGGTCATGGTTAGGATAAGGCCTGCTTTATGTTTAGATTCTGGGTTATGATTAGGTTCATGAATTAGTTTACCATTAAGGTTAGTGTTTTGGTCAGGCTCACGGTCTGGGTCAGAGTTAGGTTTATGGTCAGTGTCAGTGAAATTATTAGGGTCAGGTTTAAGGTCAGGGCCAAGGTTCAGTTTAGGGTCAGGACCAGGGTTCTGGTTAGGGTCAAGTTTCGGATCAAGGTCAGGTTTTGGCACAGTTCAGGATTAGGGTCCGGTTAGATTCAGGGATAAGTTCAGGGTTAGGGTTAAAGTATGGGGTTAGGGTGATAATTAGAGTTAGTTTGATGATTAGGTTTAGACTGGTTTAGGGACAGGGTCAGCATTAGTTTTATGGGTTAGATGTAGGGTTAGAATCATTGTTATGTTTTGTGTCATGGTCCATGTCAGGGTCAGGGACAGGGTTATTTTAGGGTTATAGTTAGGGTCAGAATCACAGTCAGCTTCAGGGTTAGTGTTAGGTTCAGGGTAGGGTCACCGTTAGGGTCAGCTTTAGGTTTATGTTCAGGGTCTGGGTCAGGTTCGGGGTGAAGTTCAGAGCCAGTGTCAGGTTTAGGGTCAGGATCTGGTTTTGGTTTAGGGTCCACGTTCAGCTCAAGGACAGGGTTAGTTTTGGGTCAGTGCTATTGTCAGGGTTAGGCTTAGGGTCAGGGTCAGGTGCAGGTCTGGGCCGGGGTCCGGTTTATGGTCAGGGTCAGGATTTGGATTAGGGTCAATATACGGTTCAGTTTCAGGATTAGATTTAGGGGACATGTTTGGGTTTGGAGTTTGGATTAGGGTTAGAAGTAGGGTTATGGTTAGGGTTAGGGTTAGACAGCCTTAAGGTTAGGGTTAGGTTTTGGGTTAGGGAAGGGTTTAGTATTAGGTTTAGCCTCAGCATTAGGTTTAGGATCATGGTTGGTATTAGATCTGGGATAGGGTTACCTTAAGGATTGCGTTTAGGGTCGGGAACACAGTCACGGTCAGGGTTAGGGTTAGGGTTAGGGTCAGGCTTAGGACTGTGTCAGGCTTTGAATTAGGGTCAGGGTCAGTCTCAGAGTGAAGGTCAGGGCCAGGTTCAGATAAAGGGTCACGAAGACGTTTTGGTTTATGGTCCAGGTTCGGGTCAGGGCAGGGTTAGTTTTGGGTCAGTGTTAGAGTCAGGGTTAGGTTTAGAGTCAGGGTCAGGGGCAGGGTCAAAGTGAAGGTCAGGGCCAGAATCTGTTTAGGGTCAGGGTCAGGATTTTTTTTAGGGTCAAATTTTGGTTCAGGGTCATGGTTAGTTTCAGAGGAATGGTTTGAGTTTTTCGTTAGGGTTAGGGTTAGTAGTAAAGTTATGTTTAGTTTTAGGGTTAGACAGCATAGTGTCATGATTAGTGTTTGTGTTGGGTAGGGTTAGTGTTAGGGTTAGGTTCAGCGTTAGGTTTACGTTCAGGGTCCTTATAGGGTCAGGGTTAGGGTTACCTTTAGGGTTACAGTTAAGGTCAGCCCCAAAGTTGGGTCAGTGTTACGGTTACGTTCAGGATTTGGTTAGGGTTATGGGTATGATTAGGTTCAGAGCCAGGGTCACGTTTAGGCATGAGTCAGGTTTAGAGTAAGGTCAGGTTAGGTTTAGGTTCAGGGTCTGGATCACGGTCAGCATCAGGCTTAGATTTATGATTAGGGTTTTTGGTAGGATCTCAGTCAGAGTCAGTGTCAGGGCTAGGGTTAGGTTTGGGGTCAGGCTCACAGTCAGTGTCAGGGCCAGGGTCAGGGTCAGGGGTTAGTATTAGGTTTAGCCCCACACTTGGGTCATTGACCTGTCCCTGCTGGGTCTCAGGATATACCCTGGCAAAAGGGTCCAGCCCCCACATTCGCTCCCACCTAGTCTGCCCTAACCTGGGGCATGATCATGACCTGCCAACCAGGCATCGGATCCCTCATAAGCCTGCTCCTGCTCAGGGCATCTCCATCCCCGATGATCTCTCTTTACAGAAACACACACACACAGACACACACACGGGGAGGAGTCCTAGGTCTACATGGGTCAATCAGAAGGTGTGAGATTCTCTGACTCTGAGCCCCTCGGTTTCACCTTGCGAAGATTTTGCCAAAAGGGCCAGAGACGACGGGGAAGCCTGAGATGACCTGCCCAGTGAGGGAACTTGTCTGGCGGGCGAGCTCTCCTCTGAATGCATTCTCTGGGCTTCAGTAGACAGCACAAGAACATGTCGTTTCCTTCAGAAAGTGCCGAGACGTGAGCTGGGCAGTGTGGTTTTCTCTGCAATGTGGGTGCCTGGATACATGGGTTCCAATTCCATTGGGCTCTGTCGTCACGGAAGTAAGGTCAACTCTTACTGGGGGCTCCTTACGGGATTTCCTGCTCCCATCCAGAGATCCCTGAGGGCACCCCACCCACAGCTGCTCAGGGCTCACACTCCACCCCATGCCCTGTCCATCCAGTGACCCACACACAGCCTCACCCCAACCCCTGGGAGCCCTGGGTGCTGCTGTTGTCTCTGCAGGGAGGGCACAGAGCTGGGTTCAGACTGGGCTCCTGCTCCTTCTCCTGCCCAGGACTGTGAGCCCGCACACATCCTGTGGCTCTCAGGACCTCCTCAGTCACCCCGTCTGCACATTGGGGGTGTTCTGGCAGTTTCTTCTGGGAACGCATTCAGGGGTTGGCCCTCTCCATGCGTTCCATCTCCGCTCTCCCTGGAGTCTGTTGCACACACTTGGCAAGGCACGGGTGTGCCTAGGGATGGGCAGGGGAAAGGAACATAGCCCAGAGAGGCCTGGATCTGCTCTGGGATCCAGCAAAACCACCCTCCTCCTCCCTGTATCCCATCCCACGTGGCAAGGTTGCAGTGCATGTCTTCTGACCTTGTGGACACAGACATCCTGGGACATCCATTAGGTTGAGGTCCAAGAGCCTTGTCTGCGCCCATGTACTGGCCAGCCCCCATAGTGGTCCGCGGGCATTCCCGCATCCGTCCTCCCAGGATGGATGGCCCGTGGGAGTGATAAGGGGACATAATGTTTGGCTGTCATTTCCAAGCTGATGGAGGAAAGTTGGCAGTTCTGCTTGTTCCCTCTCTCCTGTGTTCAGTGTCTATCTCTGTCTATGTCTTTGTCCTTGTCTCTGTGTCTGCGTCTGTCTCTGTTTTTGTGTGTATCACAGGACCAGGATCTGTGGGCTCCAGGGCTGATGGGCGAAACCGCGGTGTCTCCCTTGTCCCTGTTTCCCTCTCCTGTGCTGGTGCTTGGTTCCTTGGTAAGTAAGGCCTTCTCACCCTGAGCAGAGCACTGACTCTGGAACCTCTTCCCAATGGGGACCCTGAGGCTGCCACAAGGAGGGTCCTGACCTTAGTCCCCAGGCCAGGGGCCTAGTGCTCTGCATCATTCTGCAAGCTCACAATGTCAGCCCCTGAGCCTCCAGGCTGTCTTCTCCTCAGAAGGACCTCGAGGGATTAGAAAGCATTTACCCAAGACTGGGAGCACAGTCAGTCTCGGATAGAGATTCAAGGCCAACAAGCTCTTCTACAAGCCTGTGGGAGACTAGGGACACCCTGTCTCTATGGCCCCATTGATAGAAGATTAAGGGGAGGCCTTCAGTGTTGTTGCTTTGTTCACACAGGTTGGTTACCTCTTCCAACCTCCAGTAGTCCAGGGTGGTGATGGACACCAGACCCCAAGCACTGTCGCCACCCAGTGCCCTTTCAAAGCCCCTGGTCCCCTTGGGGACCCCTTGACCATCAGCCCATCCTATCTCCCCTCCCCCGCCTTTGCATTTCGTTCCTGGCCAAGAGTCCTGATGCTCCTGACCCCATGGCCAAGCTGTCTCCAACCTCTTTCTTCTTTCACGTTTTTACCCACCATTTTCCCTTGGTGTCCACCTCTGACCCCTCGCTGGGCAGAGCTGGATGTGTGTGTGTGTGTGTGTGTGTGTGCATGCGATCTCTCAAACACATATGCCTCTTGCTGTCTGGGGATGTCCGAGGTCATGTCCCCACATGGGAAAGGGTGGGTAGCTCTCCCCAAGGATCTGAGGAGCTCTCATCCTGCAGGCAAACCTCATGGGAGGGTTAGGATTAGGTTTAGAGTTAGGTTGAGGGTTACGTTCAGACAGGGTTTGGTTCTGGGTCAGGGTTTGAGTTAGGGGTTAGTGTTAGGGTTAGGGTCAGCGTTAGGATTCGGTTCATGGCCCCTTTTAGTGTCAGGCTCAGGTTTAAGTTTATGGTTAGGTTTAATGTCAGGCACACAGGCAGGGTCAGTGTTAGTGGGAGGGTTAGGGTCTGGGTCAGTGTTAGGGTGGGGGTTATGTTTAGGGTCAGCGTCGGTGTTAGGTTCAGGGTGAAGATCATGGACAGGGATAGATTTAGGGTCATATTCAGGATTTGTTTTATTGGCAAGGTTTGGGTCAGTGTCAGAGTAAGGTGTGGTCCGGTTTAGGGTTATGGTTAGGGTCAGGGAGAGGTTTAGGTTCAGGGGAAACGTTAGGGTTTGGTTTTAGGTTTAGGGTTAGAAGTACGGTTACTGTTAGGGTTAGGGTTAGACTGTGTTAGGGTCAGCATTAGGGTTTGGGTTACGGTAGGTTTTTGTTTTACCGTTAGGATCAGCATTAATTTTAGGTTCTGGGTCCGTACTAGGGTCAGCATTTAGGGTTACATTTAGGGTTAGGGTTAGGGTCAGGCTCACAGTCATGGTCAGTGTTAGGGTTAAGGTTAGGGTTAGGGTTAAGCTTAGGTTTAGAGTTAGGGTTAGGGTTAGGGTGAGGGTTAGGTTTATGGTCGGGCTCACAGTCAGAGTCAGGGTCAGTGTTTTCAGTTAGTTTTAGGCCCGGGTTAAGGTTAGGGTTAGAGTTAGGTTCAGGGTTAGGGTTAGACATTGTTCGGGGCTGGGTTATCGTTAGGAGTAGCATAGGGGTCAGGGTTAGGGTTAGGTTCAGGGTTAGGTTTATGGTCAGGCTCACAGTCAGTGTCAGGGTTAGGGTTAGTTTCAGAGTAAGGGTCAGGGTCAGGGATAGGTTTGGTGTCATGTTCAGTGTATGGTTAGGGTCCAGTTCAGGATTATGGTGATGGTCTGGATAAGGCCTGCTTTATGTTTAGATTCTTGGTTATGATTAGGGTCATGACTTAGTTTAGCATTAGGGTTAGTGTTCTGGTCAGGCTCACGGTCTGGGTCAGAGTTAAGTTTATGGTCAGTGTCAGTGAAAGTATTAGGGTCAGGTTTAGGGTCAGGGCCAGGGTTCAGTTTAGGGTCAGGGCCAGGGTTCTGTTTAGGGTCAAGATTCGGATCAGGGTCAAGTTTTGGCAAAGTTCAGGGTAAGGGTCAGGTCAGATTCAGGGATAGGTTCAGGGATAGGTTTAAAGTATGGGTTTAGGGTGAGAATTAGAGTTAGTTTGAGGACTAGGGTTAGACTGGTTTAGGGTCAGGGTCAGCATTAGTTTTATGGGTTAGTTGTAGGGTTAGAATCATTGTTATGTTTTATGTCATGGTCCATGTCAGGGTCAGGGTCAGGGTTACTTTTAGGGTTACAGTTAGGGTCAGAATCACAGTCAGCTTCGGGGTTAGTGTTAGGGTCAGGGTAGGGTCACCGTTAGGGTCAGGTTTAGGTGTATGTTCAGGTTCTGGGACAGGGTCAGTGTGAAGTTCAGAGCCAGTGTCAGGTTTAGGGTCAGGATCTGGTTTTGGTTTAGGGTCCACGTTCAGCTCAAGGTCAGGGTTAGTTTTGGGTCAGTGCTATTGTCAGGGTTAGGTTTAGGGTCAGGGTCAGGTGCAGGTCTGGGCCGGGGTCCGGTTTATGGTCAGGGTCAGGATTTGGATTAGGGTCAATATACGGTTCAGTTTCAGGATTAGATTTAGGGGACATGTTTGGGTTTGGAGTTAAGATTAGGGTTAGAAGTAGGGTTATGGTTAGGGTTAGGGTTAGACAGCCTTAAGGTTAGGGTTAGGTTTTGGGTTAGGGTAGGTTTTAATGTTAGGTTTAGCCTCAGCATTAGGTTTAGGATCATGGTTGGTATTAGATCCGGGATAGGGTTACCTTAAGGATTGTGGTTAGGGTCGGGAACACAGTCACGGTCAGGGTTAGGGTTAGGGTTAGGGTGAGGGTCAGGCTTAGGACTGTCTCAGGCTTTGAATTAGGGTCAGGGTCAGGCTCAGGGTGAAGGTCAGGGCCAGATAAAGTGTCACGAATAGGTTTTGGTTTAGGGTCCAGGTTCAGGTCAGGGTCCGGGTTAGTTTTGGCTCAGTGTTAGAGTCAGGGTTAGGTTTAGAGTCAGGGTCAGGGTCACGGTCAAAGTGAAGGTCAGATTCAGAGTCTGTTTACGTTCAGGGTCAGGGTTTGTTTTAGGGTCAAATTTTGGTTAAGGGTTATGCTTAGTTTCAGGGGAATGGTTTGAATTTTTGGTTAGGGTTAGGGTTAGCAGTAATGTTATGTTTAGTTTTAGGGTTAGACAGCGTAGTGTCATGATTAGGGTTTGTGTTGGGTAGGTGTTAGTGTTAGGGTTAGGGTCAGCGTTAGGTTTAGATTCAGGGTCCTTATAGGGTCAGGGTTAGGGTTACCTTTAGGGTTACAGTTAAGGTCAGCCTCAAAGTTGGGTCAGTGTTATGGTTAGGTTCAGGATTTGGTTAGGGTCAGGGTTATGATTAGGGTCAGAGTCAGGGTCACGTTTAGGGATGAGTCAGGGTTAGCGTAAGGTCAGGTTAGGTTTAGGTTCAGGGTCTGGATCACGGTCAGCTTAGATTTATGATTAGGGATTTTGGTAGGATCTCGGTCAGAGTCAGTGTCAGGGCTAGGGTTTGGTTTGGGATCAGGCTCACAGTCAGGCTCAGGACCAGGGTCAGGGTCAGGGGTTGGTATTAGGGTTAGCCCCACAATTGTGTCATTGACCCGTCCCTGCTGGGTCTCAGGATATACCCTGGCAAAAGGGTCCAGCCCCCACATTCGCTCCCACCTAGTCTGCCCTAACCTGGGGCGTGATCATGACCTGCCAAGCAGGCATCTGATCCCTCATAAGCCTGCTCCGGCTCAGGGCAACTCCATCCTCGATTATCTCTCTTTACAGACACACACACACACACACACACACACACACACACACACGGAGAGGAGTCCTAAGTCTACATGGGTCAATCAGAAGGTGTGAGATTCTCTGACTCTGAGCCCCTCGGTTTCACCTTGAGATTATTTTGCCAAAACGGCCAGAGGCGACGGCGAAGCCTGACATGACCTGCCCAGTGAGGGAACTTGTCAGGTGGGCGAGCTCTCCTCTGCCTGCATTCTCTGGGATTCAGTAGTGAGCACAAGAATATGTCGTTTCCTTCAGACTGTGCCCAGAAGTGAGCTGGGCAGTGTGGTTTTCTCTGCAATGTGGGTGCCTGGATACGTGGGTTTCAATTCGGTTGGGCTCTGTCGTCTGGGATGTAAGGTCAACCCTGCCTGGGGGATCCTTACGGGACTTCCTGCTCCCATCCAGAGATCCCTGAGGGCACCCCACCCACAGCTGCTCAGGGCTCACACTCCACCCCATGCCCAGTCCATCCAGTGACCCACACACAGCCTCACCCCAACCCCTGGGAGCCCTGGGTGCTGCTGTTGTCTCTGCAGGGAGGGCACAGAGCTGGGTTCAGACTGGGCTCCTGCTCCTTCTCCTGCCCTGGACTGTGAGTCCGCACACATCCTGTGGCTCTTAGGACCTCCTCAGTCTCCCGTCTGCACATTGGGGGTGTTCTGGCATCTTCTTCTGGGAACCCCTTCAGGGGTAGGCCCTCTCCATGCGTTCCATCCCTGCTCTCCCAGGAGTCTGTTGCACACACTTGGCAAGGCACGGGTGTGCCTAGGGATGGGTAGGGGAAAGGAACATAGCCCAGAGAGGCCTGGATCTGCTCTGGGATCCAGCAAAACCACCCTCCTCCTCCCCGTATCCCATCCCACGTGGCAAGGTTGCAGTGCATGTCTTCTGACCTCGTGGACATAGACATCCTGGGACATCCATTAGGTTGAGGTCCAAGGGCCTCGTCTGCGCCCATGTACTGGCCAGCCCCCATAGTGGTCCGCGGGCATTCCCGCATCCGTCATCCTAGGATAGATGGCCCATGGGACTGATAAGGGGACATAATGTTTGGCTGTCATTTCCAAGCTGATGGAGGAAAGTTGGCAGTTCTGCTTGTTCCCTCTCTCCTGTGTTCAGTGTCTATCTCTGTCTATGTCTTTGTCCTTGTCTCTGTGTCTGCGTCTGTCTCTGTTTTTGTGTGTCTCACAGGACCAGGATCTGTGGGCTCCAGGGCTGATGGGCGAAACCGCGGTGTCTCCCTTGTCCCAGATTCCCTCTCCTGTGCTGGTGCTTGGTTCCTTGGTAAGTAAGGCCTTCTCACCCTGAGCAGAGCTCGGACTCTGGAACCTCTTCCCAATGGGGACCCTGAGGCTGCCAAAAGGAGGGTCCTGGCCTTGGCCCCAGGCCAGGGGCCTAGTGCTCTGCCACATTCTGCAAGCTCACAATGTCAGCCCCCGAGCCTCCAGGCTGTCTTCTCCTCAGAAGGACCTCGAGGGATTGGAAAGCATTTACCCAAGACAGGGAGCACAGTCGGTCTCGGATAGAGATTCAAGGCCAACAGGCTCTTCTACAAGCCTGTGGGAGACTAGGGACACCCTGTCTCTATGGCCCCATTGATAGAAGAGTAAGGGGAGGCCTTCAGTGTTGTTGCTTTGTTCACACAGGTTGGTTACCTCTTCCAACCTCCAGTAGTCCAGGGTGGTGATGGATACCAGACCCCAAACACTGTCCCCACCCAGTGCCCTTTCAAAGCCCCTGGTCCCCTTGGGGACCCCTTGACCATCAGCCCATCCTGTCTCCCCTCCCCGCCTTTGGATTTCGTTCCTGGCCAGGAGTCCTGATGCTCCTGACCCCATGGCCAAGCTGTCTCCAACCTCTTTCTTCTTTCACCGTTTTTACCCACCATTTTCCCTTGGTGTCCACCTCTGACCCCTCGCTGGGCAGAGCTGGGTGTCTGTGTGTGTGTGTGTGTGTGTGTGTGTGTGTGTGTTTTTGTGTGTGTGTGTGTGTGTGTGTGCATGCGATCTCTCAAACACATATGCCTCTTGCTGTCTGGGGATGTCCGAGGTCATGTCCCCACATGGGAAAGGGTGGGTAGCTCTCCCCAAGGATCTGAGGAGCTCTCATCCTGCAGGCACACCTCTTGGAAGGTTTAGGGTTAGGTTTAGAGTTAGGTTGAGGGTTACGTTCAGACAGGGTTTGGTTCTGGGTCAGGGTTAGGGGTAGGGGTTAGTGTTAGGTTTAGGGTCAGCGTTAGGTTTTGGGTCATGGCCCCTTTTGGGGTCAGGCTCAGGTTTAAGTTTATGGTTAGGTTTAGTGTCAGGCGCACAGGCAGGGTCAGTGTTAGTGGGAGGGTCATGGTCTGGGTCAGTGTTAGGGTGAGGGTTAGGTTTAGGGTCAGCATCAGTGTTAGGTTCAGGGTCAAGGTCATGGACAGGGATAGATTTAGGGTCATATTCAGGATTTGTTTTATTGGCAAGGTTTGCGTCAGTGTCAGAGTTAGGTTTGGTCCGGTTTAGGGTTATGGTTAGGGTCAGCGAGAGGGTTAGGTTCATGGGAAAGTTTAGGGTTTGGTTTTAGGTTTAGGGTTAGAAGTACGGTTACGGAAAGGGTTAGGGTTAGACTGTGTTAGGGTCAGCGTTAGGGTTTGGGTTAAGGTTGGGTTTTGTTTTACCATTAGGATCAGCATTAATTTTAGGTTCTGGGCCCATACTAGGATCAGCATTTAGGGTTACATTTAGGATTAGGGTTAGGGTCAGGCTCACTGTCATGGTCAGGGTTAGGGTTAGGGTTAGGGTTAAGCTTAGGGTTAGTGTTAGTGTTAGGGTTAGGGTTAGGGTTAGGTTTATTGTCAGGCTCACAGTCAGAGTCATGGTAGTGTTTTCAGCTAGTTTTAGGCTTAGGGTTAAGGTTAGGGTTAGATTTAGGTTCAGGGTTAGGGTTAGACATTTTTAGGCGCAGGGTTATCTATTAGCCTAGGGTAGGGGTCAGGGTTAGGGTTTGGTTCAGGGTTAGGTTTATGGTCAGGCTCACAGTCAGTGTCAGCGTTAGGGTTAGTTTCAGAGTAAGGGTCAGGGTCAGGGATAGGTTTGGTGTAATGTTCAGTGTTATGGTAGGGTCAAGATCAAGATTAGATTCATGGTTAGGATAAGGCCTGCTTTATGTTTAGATTCTGGGTTATGTTTAGGGTCATGACTTAGTTTAGCATTAGGGTTAGTGTTTCGGTCAGGCTCACGGTCTGGGTCAGAGTTAGGTTTATGGTCAGTGTCAGTGAAAGTATTAGGGTCAGGTTTAGGGTCAGGGCCAGGGTTCAGTTTAGGGTCAGGGCCAGGGTTCTGTTTAGGGTCAAGATTCGGATCAGGGTCAAGTTTTGGCAAAGTTCAGGGTTAGGGTAAGGTCAGATTCAGGAATAGGTTCAGGGTTAGGGTTAAAGTATGGGGTTAGGGTGAGAATTAGAGTTAGTTTTAGGATTAGGGTTAGACTGGTTTAGGGTCAGGGTCAGCGATAGTTTTATGGGTAAGTTGTAGGGTTAGAATCATTTTTAAGTTTTGTGTCATCGTCCATGTCAGGGTCAGGGTCAGGGTTACTTTTAGGGTTATAGTTAGGGTCAGAATCACAGTCAGCTTCAGGGTTAGTGTTAGATTCAGGGTACGGTCACCGTTAGGGTCAGGTTTAGGTTTAAATTCAGGGTCTGTGTCAGGGTCGGGCTGAAGTTCAGAGCCAGTGTCAGGTCCATATCAGGGTCAGGGTCAGGGTTAACTTTAGGGTTACCGTTAGGGTCAGAATCACAGTCAGCTTTAGGGTTAGTGTTAGGGTCAGGGTAGGGTCACCGTTAGGGTCAGGTTTAGGTATATGTTTAGGGTCTGGGTCAGGGTCAGGGAGAAGTTCAGAGCCAGTGTCAGGTTTAGGGTTAGGAATCTGGTTTTGGTTTAGGGTCCACGTTCAGCTCAAGGACAGGGTTAGTTTTGGGTCAGTTCTATTGTCAGGGTTAGGTTTAGGGTCAGGGTCAGGTGAAGGTCTGGGCCGGGTTCCTGTTTATGGTCTGGGTCAGGATTTGGATTAGGGTCAATATACGGTTCAGTTTCAGGATTAGATTTAGGGGAAAGTTTTGCGTTTGGAGTTAGGCTTAGGGTTAGAATTAGGGTTATGGTTAGGGTTAGGGTTAGACAGCCTTAAGGTTAGGGTTAGGTTTTGGGTTAGGGTAGGGTTTAGTATTAGGTTTAGCCTAAGCATTAGGTGTAGGATCATGGTTGGTATTAGATCAGGGATAGGGTTACCTTAAGGTTTGCGGTTAGGGTTGGGAGCACAGTCACGGTCAGGTTTAGGGTTTGGGTCAGGGTCAGGCTTAGGACTGTGTCAGGCTTTGAATTTGGGTCAGGGTCAGGGTCAGGGTGAAGGTCAGGGCCAGTGTCAGATAAGGGTCATGAAGAGGTTTTAGTTTAGGGTCCAGGTTAGGGTCAGGGGCAGGGTTAGTTTTGGGTCAGTGTTAGAGTCATGGTTAGGTTTAGAGTCAGGGCCAGGGGCAGGGTCAAAGTGAAGGTCAGGGCCAGAGTCTGTTTAGGGTCAGGGTCAGGCTTTGTGTTAGGGTCAAAATTTGGTTCAGGGTCATGGTTAGTTTCAGGGGAATGTTTTGAGTTTTTGGTTAGGTTTAGTGTTAGCAGTAAAGTTATGTTTAGTTTTAGGGTTAGACAGCGTAGTGTCATGATTAGTGTTTGGGTTGGGTAGGGTTAGTGTTAGGGTTAGGGTCAGTGTTACGTTTACGTTCAGGGTCCTTATAGGGTCAGGGTTAGGGTTACCTTTAGGGTTACGGTTAAGGTCAGGCTCAAAGTTGGGTCAGTGTTATGGTTAGTTCAGGATTTTGTTAGTGTCAGGGTTATGTTTAGGTTCAGAGTCAGGAAAACGGTTAGGGATAAGTCAGGGTTAGAGTAAGGTCAGGTTAGGTTTAGGTTCAGGTTCTGGATCACGGTCAGCATCAGGCTTAGATTTATGATTAGGGTTTGTGGTAGGATCTCGGTCAGAGTCAGTGTCAGGGCTAGGGTTGGGTTTTGGGTCAGGCTTACAGTCAGGGTCAGGACCAGGGTCAGGGTCAGGGGTTGGTATTAGGGTTAGCCCCACACTTGGGTCATTGACCCGTCCCTGCTGGGTCTCAGGATATACCCTGGCAAAAAGGTCCAGTCCCCACATTCGCTCCCACCTAGTCTGCCCTAACCTGGGGCATGATCATGACCTGCCAACCAGGCATCGGATCCCTCATAAGTCTGCTCCTGCTCAGGGCATCTCCATCCCCGATGATCTGTCTTTACACACACACACACACACACACACACACAGACACACACACGGGGAGGAGTCCTAGGTCTACATGGGTCAATCAGAAGGTGTGAGATTCTCTGACTCTGAGCCCCTCGGTTTCACCTTGCGAAGATTTTGCCAAAAGGGCCAGAGACGACGGGGAAGCCTGAGATGACCTGCCCAGTGAGGGAACTTGTCTGGCGGGCGAGCTCTCCACTGCCTGCATTCTCTGGGCTTCAGTAGACAGCACAAGAACATGTCGTTTCCTTCAGACTGTGCCCAGATGTGAGCTGGGCAGTGTGGTTTTCTCTGCAATGTGGGTGCCTGGATACGTGGGTTCCAATAACGTTGGGCTCTGTCGTCACGGAAGTAAGGTCAACTCTTACTGGGGGCTCCTTACGGGACTTCCTGCTCCCATCCAGAGATCCCTGAGGGCACCCCACCCACAGCTGCTCAGGGCTCACACTCCACCCCATGCCCTGTCCATCCAGTGACCCACACACAGCCTCACCCCAACCCCTGGGAGCCCTGGGTGCTGCTGTTGTCTCTGCAGGGAGGGCACAGAGCTGGGTTCAGACCGGGCTCTTTCTCCTGCCCAGGACTGTGAGCCCGCACACATCTTGTGGCCGACAGGAACTCCTCAGTCTCCCCGTCTGCACATTGGGGGTGTTCTGGCAGTTTCTTCTGGGAACGCATTCAGGGGTAGGCCCTCTCCATGTGTTTCATCCCCGCTCTCCCAGGAGTCTGTTGCACACACTTGGCAGGGCACGGGTGCGCCTAGGGATGGGCAGGGGAAAGGAACGTAGCCCAGAGAGGCCTGGATCTGCTCTGGGATCCAGCAAAACCACCCTCCTCCTCCCTGTATCCCATCCCACTTGGCAAGGTTGCAGTGCATGGCTTGTTACCTCGTGGACACAGACATCCTGGGACATCCATTAGGTTGAGGTCCAAGGGCCTCGTCTGCGCCCATGTACTGGCCAGCCCCCATAGTGGTCCGCGGGCATTCCCGCATCCATCCTCCTAGGATAATGGCCCATGGGACTGATAAGGGGACATAATGTTTGGCTGTCATTTCCAAGCTGATGGAGGAAAGTTGGCAGTTCTGCTTGTTCCCTCTCTCCTGTGTTCAGTGTCTATCTCTGTCTATGCCTTTGTTCTTGTCTCTGTGTCTGCGTCTGTCTCTGTTTTTGTGTGTCTCACAGGAGCCGGATCTGTGGGCACCACGGCTGATGGGCGAAACGGCCGGTGTCTCCCTTGTCCCTGTTTCCCTCTCCTGTGCTGGTGCTTGGTTCCTTGGTAAGTAAGGCCTTCTCACCCTGAGCAGAGCACTGACTCTGGAACCTCTTCCCAATGGGGACCCTGAAGCAGCCACAAGGAGGGTCCTGACCTTGGTCCCCAGGCCAGGGGCCTAGTGCTCTGCATCATTCTGCAAGCTCACAATGTCAGCCCCCCGAGCCTCCAGCCTGTCTTCTGCTCCGAAGGACCTCGAGGGAGTAGAAAGCATTTACCCAAGACTGGGAGCACAGTCGGTCTCGGATAGAGATTCAAGGCCAACAGGCTCTTGTACAAGCCTGTGGGAGACTAGTGACACCCTGCCTCTATGGTCCCATTGATAGAAGAGTAAGGGGAGGCCTTCAGTGTTGTTGCTTTGTTCACACAGGTTGGTTACCTCTTCCAACCTCCAGTAGTCCAGGGTGGTGATGGACACCAGACCCCAAACACTGTCCCCACCCAGTGCCCTTTCAAAGCCCCTGGTCCCCTTCGGGACCCCTTGACCATCAGCCCATCCTGTCTCCCCTCCCCCGCCTTTGGATTTCCTTCCTGGCCAGGAGTCCTGATGCCCCTGACCCCATGGCCAAGCTGTCTCCAACCTCTTTCTTCTTTCACCGTTTTTACCCACCATTTTCCCTTGGTGTCCACCTCTGACCCCTCGCTGGGCAGAGATGGGTGTGTGTGTGTGTGTGTGTGTGTGTGTGTGTGTTTGTGTGTGTGCATGCGATCTCTCAAACACATATGCCTCTTGCTGTCTGGGGATGTCCGAGGTCATGTCCCCACATGGGAAAGGGTGGGTAGCTCTCCCCAAGGATCTGAGGAGCTCTCATCCTGCAGGCAAAGCTCATGGGAGGGTTACGGTTAGGGTTAGAGTTAGGTTGAGGGTTACGTTTAGACAGGGTTTGGTTCTGGGTCAGGGTTAGGGATAGGGGTTAGTGTTAGGGTTAGGGTCAGCATTAGGTTTCGTGTCATGGCCCCTGGTAGGGTCAGGTTCATGTTTAAGTTTATGGTTAGGTTTAGTGTGAAGCGCATAGGCAGGGTCAGTGTTAGTGGGAGGGTCAGGGTCTGGGTCAGTGTTAGGGTGAGGGTTAGGTTTAGGGTCTGCGTCAGTGTTAGGTTCAGGGTGAAGGTCATGGACAGGGATAGATTTAGGGTCATATTCAGGATTTGTTTTATTGGCAAGGTTTGGATCAGTGTCAGAGTTAGGTTTGGTCAGGTTTAGAGTTATGGTTAGGGTCGGGGAGAGGGTTAGGTTCAGGGTAATGGTTAGGGTTTGGCTTTAGGGTTAGGGTTAGAAGTACGTTTACGGTTAGGGTTAGGGTTAGACTGTGTTAGGGTCAAAATTAGGGTTTGGGTTACGGTAGGGTTTTGTTTTACCGTTAGGATCAGCATTAATTTTAGGTTCTGGGCCCATACTAGGATCAGCATTTAGGGTTACATTTAGGTTTACGGTTAGGGTCAGGCTCACTCTCATGGTCAGGGTTAGGGTTAGGGTTAGGGTTAAGCTTAGGGTTAGAGTTAGGGTTAGGGTTAGGGTTAGGTTTATGGTCAGGCTCACAGTCAGAATCAAGGTCAGTGTTTTCAGTTCGTTTTAGGCTTAGGGTTAAGGTTAGGGTTCGAGTTAGGTTCAAGGATAGGGTTAGACATTGTTAGGGTCAGGGTTATCGTTAGGCGTAGCTTAGAGATCAGGGTTAGGGTTAGGTTCAGGGTTAGGTTTATGGTCAGGCTCACAGTCAGTGTCAGCGTTAGGTTTCGTTTCAGAATAAGGGTCAGATTCAGGGATAGGTTTGGTGTCATGTTCAGTGTTACGGTTAGGGTCAAGGTCAGGATTAGGGTCATGGTTAGGATAAGGCCTGCTTTATTTTTAGATTCTGGGTTATGATTAGGGTCATGACTTAGTTTAGCTTTAGGGTTAGTGTTGCGGTCAGGCTCACGGTCTGGGTCAGAGTTAGGTTTATGGTCACTGTCAGTGAAAGTATTAGGGTCAGGTTAGGGTCAGGGCCAGGGTTCAGTTTAGGGTCAGGGCCAGGATTCTGTTTAGGGTCAAGATTCGGATCAGGGTCAAGTTTTGGTAAAGTTCAGGGTAAGGGTCAGGTCACATTCAGGGATAGGTTCAGGGATAGGTTTAAAGTATGGGGTTAGGGTGAGAATTAGAGTTAATTTGAGGATTAGGGTTACACTGGTTTAGGGTCAGGGTCAGCGTTAGTTTTATGGGTTAGTTGTAGGGTTAGAATCATTGTTAAGTTTTGTGTCATAGTCCATGTCAGGGTCAGGGTCAGGGTTACTTTTAGGGTTACGTCAGAATCAGGGTATGCGTCAGAATCACAGTCAGCTTCAGGGTTAGTGTTAGGGTCAGGGTAGGGTCAACGTTAGGGTCAGGTTTAGGTTTATGTTCAGGGTCTGGGTCAGGGTCAGGTTGAAGTTCAGGGCCAGTGTCAGGTTTAGGGTCAGGATCTGGTTTTGGTTTAGGGTCCACGTTCAGCTCAAGGAAAGGGTTAGTTTTGGGTCAGTGCTATTGTCAGGGTTAGGTTTATGGTCAGGGTCAGGTGAAGGTCTGTCCTGGGGTCTGGTTTATGGTCAGGTCAGGATTTGGTTTAGGGTCAATTTTCGGTTCTGTGTCAGGGTTAGGTTTAGGAGAAAGGTTTGGGTTTGGAGTTAGGATTAGGGTTAGAAGTAAGTTATGGTTAGAGTTAGACAGCGTAAATTTCTGGGTTAGGGTTTGGGTTAGGGTAGGGTTTAGTGTTAGGGATAGCCTCAGCATTAGGTTTAGGTTCATGGTCGGTATTAGATCAGGGATAGGGTTACCTTTAGGATTACGGTTAGGGTTGGGAACACATTCACGGTCAGGGTTAGTGTTAGGGTCAAGCTTAGGACTCTGTCAGGCTTTGAATTAAGGTCAAGGTGAGGGTCAAGGTGAAAGTCAGGGCCAGGGTCATATAAAGGGTCCGGTTGAGGCTTTGGTAGGGTCTTGCTTTGCTTCAGGGGCAGGGTTAGTTTTGGGTCAGTGTAGAGTCAGGGTTAGGTTTAGAGTCACTTTCACGGTCAGGGTTAGGATTAGGGTTAGGGTTAGGGTCTGATTTTGGGTCAGGGTGAGGCTTTGGTTTCAGTCCAGGTTCGGGATAGGGGCAGGGTTAGTTTTCGGTCTGTTTTAGGGTCAGGGTTAGGTTTAGAGTCAGGGTCAGGGTCAGAGTCTAAGTGAAGTTCAGGGCCAGAGTCAGTTTAGGGTCAGGGTCAGGGTTTGTTTTAGGGTCCAATTTTGGTTCAGGGTCAGGGCTAGTTCCAGGGGAACCGTTTGAGTTTTTGATTATGGTTAGGGTTAGCAGTAGGGTTATGTTTAGTTTTAGGGTTAGACAGCGTAGTGTCAGGGTTGGGGTTGGGTTGGGTAGTGGTTAGTGTTAGTGTTAGGTTCAGCGTTAGGTTTAGGTTCAGGGTCCTTATTAGGGTCAGTGTTAGGGTTACCTTTAGGGTTACGGTTAAGGTTAGGCTCAAAGTTGGGTCAGTGTTAGGATTAGTTTCAGGATTTGGTTAGGGTCAGGGTTATGATTAGGGTCAAAGGCAGGGTCACTGTTATGAGTCAGGGTTAGAGTAAGGTCAGGTTAGGTTTAGGATCAGGGTCTGGATCAGGGTCAGCATCAGGCTTAGATTTATGATTAGGGTTTGGGTCTGTGTCTCGGTAACGGTCAGAGACAGGATCACGGCTAGGTTTAAGTTTTGAGTCTGGCTCACAGTCAGGGTCAGGGTTAGAGTCAGGGTCAGGGGTTAGTGTTGGGGTTAGCCCCGCAACTGGTTCATTGACCCGTCCCTCAAGGATCTCAGATAAACCCTGGGCAAATTGGTGCAGCCCCCACATTCGCTCCCACCTAGACTGCTCTAACCTGGGGTGTGAACATGACCTGCCAACCAGGCATCAGTCCCCTTATAAGCCTGCTCCTGCTGAGGGCATCTCCACCCCCGATGTTCTCTATTTACACACACACACACACACACACACACACACACACACACACATTCGGGGAGGAGTTCTAGGGCTAACGGGTCAATCAGAAGGTGTGGGATTCTCTGACTCTGAGCCCCTTGGTGTCAACTTGCAATTATTTTGCCAAAAGGGCCAGAGGCGACGGGGAAGCCTGACATGACCTCCAGTGAGGGGACCTGTCTGGCGGGCGAGCTCTCCTCTGCCTGCATTCTCCTCGCTTCAGCAGACAGCAAAAGAACCTGTCGTTTCCTTCAGGCTGTGCCCAGATATGAGCTGGGCAGGGTGGTTTTCTCTGGAATGTGGGTGCCTGGATACGTGGGTTCCAATTCCGTTGGGCTCTGTCGTCAGGGTGTAAGATCAACAATGCCTGGGGGATGCTTACGGGACTTCCTGCTCCCATCCTGAGATCCCTGAGGGCACCCCTCCCACAGCTGCTCAGGGCTCACACTCCACACCATGCACTGTCCATCCAGTGACCCACACACAGCCTCCCCCCAACCCCTGGGAGGCCTGGGTGCTGCTGTTGTCTCTGCAGGGAGGGCACAGAGCTGGGTTCAGACCGGGCTCCTGCTCCTGCTCCCGCCCAGGACTGTGAGCCTGCAAACATCCTGTGGCTCTCAGGGCCTCCTCAGTCTCCACGTCTGCACATTGAGGGTGTTCTGGCATTTCCTTCTAGGCATGCCTTCAGGGATCGGCCCTCTCCATGCATTCCATCGCCGCTCTCCCAGTAGTCTGGTGCACACACTTGCCAAGGCACGGATGTTCCTGTGGATGGGCGGGCGAATGGAACATAGCCCAGAGAAGCCTCGATCTGCTCTGGGATCCAGCAAATCCACCCTCCTCCTGCCTGTATATCATCCCCCGTGGCAAGGTTGCAGTGGCATGGCTTCAGACCTTGTGGACACAGACTTCCTGGGACATCCATTAGGTTGAGGTTCAAGGGCCTCGTCTGCGCGCATATACTGGCCATCCCCCACAGTAGTCCACGGGCTATCTCGCATCCGTCTTGCTAGGATGGATGGCCTGTGGGACTGATAAGGGGACAAAATGTTTGGCTGTCATTTCCAAGCTGATGGAGGAAAGACTGGCACTTCTGCTGGTTCTTTCTCTCCTGTGTTCAGTGTCTGTCTCTGTCGTTGTCTTTGTCTTTGTCTCTGCATTTGTCTCTGTTTTGGTGTGACTCACAGGAGCAGGAACTGTGGGCTCCAGGGCTGATGGGCGAGACCGCCGGTGTCTCCCTTGTCCCTGTTTCCCTCTCCTGTGCTGGTGCTTGGTTCCTTGGTAAGTAAGCCCTTCTCACCCTGAGCAGAGCACGGACTCTGGAACCTCTTCCCAATGGGGACCCTGAGGCTGCCACAAGGAGGGTCCTGACCTTGGTCCCCAGGGCAGGGGCCCTGTGCTCTGCCACATTCTGCAAGCTCACAATGTCAGCCCCCCGAGCCTCCAGGCTCGCTTCTGCTCAGAAGGACATCAAGGGAGTTCAAAGCATGTACCCAAGACTGGGAGCACAGTGGGTCTCGGATAGAGATTCAAGGCCAACAGGCGCTTTTACAAGCCTGTGGGAGACTAGGGACACCCTGTCTCTATGGCCCCATTGATAGAAGAGTAAGGGGAGGCCGTCAGTGTTTTAGCTCTGTCCACACAGGGTGGTTACCTCTTCCTACTTCCAGTAGTCAAGGGTGGTGATGGACACCAGACCCCAGACACTGTCACCTTGCAAAGCCCTTGGGCCCCTTTGGTACCCCTTGACCATCAGCTCGTCCTCCCTCCACTCCCCATGTTTTGGATCTCGGTCCTGGCCAGGAGTCCTGATGCCCCTGGCCCCATGGCCGAGTTGTCTTCAACCTCTTTCTTCTTTCAACCTTTTTACCCACCATTTTCCCTTGGTGTCCACCTCTGACCCCTAGCTGGGCAGAGCGCTCTGTGTATGTGTAGATGTGTGTGTCTGTGCATGGGAGCACTCAAACACATATGCCTCTATCTGTCTGGCGATGTCCGAGGTTATGTCCCCACATTGGATGGCGTGAGTAGCTCTCCCCAAGGATCTGAGGAGCTCTCATCCTCCAGGCAATTCTCATGGGAGGTTTAGGGGTAGGGTTAGTGTTAGGTTGAGAGTTAGGTTTAGACAGGGTTTGGGTCAGGATCAGGATCAGGGTTAGTTGTTTGTGTTAGGGTTAAGGTCAGCTTTAGGTTTCGGGTCAAGGCCCGTGTTAGGGTCAGGGTCAGCTTTACCTTTATGGTTAGATTTAGGGTCTGGCTCACAGTGAGGGTCAGGGTTAGTGTGAGATTCAGATTCTTGGTCAGTGTTAGGGTGAGGGTTAGGTTTAGGGTCAGGGTCAGTGTCAGGGTCATGGTGAAGGTCAGGGACAGGGTCAGATTTTGAGTCAGGGTCAGGTTTTGGTTTAGGGACAAGGTTCGTGTCAGGATGATTGTTATGTGTGTGTCAGGGTTAGGGTTAGGTTGAGGGTTAGTGTCAGGGGTAGATTCAGGGTAAGGTTAGGGTTTGGTGTAAGGGTTAGTGTTAGAAGTAGGGTTATGGATAGGGTTAGCGTTAGACTTTGTTAGGGTCAGTGTTAGGGTTTGGGTTAGGGTAGGGTTTAGTTTTACCATTGTGTCAGCATTAGTTTTAGGTTCTGGGTCCGAGTAAGGGTCAGGGTTTAGGGTTACATTTAGGGTTAGGTTTAGGGTTAGTCTCACAGTCAAGGTCAGTGTTCGGGTTAGGGTCAAGGTTAGGTCAGGGTCAGACTCATGGTTAGAGTCTTAGTCAGTGTTAGTGTAAGGTCAGGGTTAGGGTTCTGGTCAGGCTCACGGTCTGGGTCTGAGTTAGGGTTAGGGTCAGGGTTAGGGTTAGGGTCACACTTAGGACTGGGTTAGGCTTAGGATTAGGGTCAGGGTCAGGGTCAGGGTGAAGGTCAGGGCCAGGGTCCGATTTCGGGTCAGGGTGAGGCTTTGGTTTCGGGTACAGGTTCGGGAGATGTGCAGTGTTAATTTTGGGTCAGTGTTAGGGTCAGGGTTAGGTTTAGAGTCAAAGTGAAGGTCAGGGCCAGAGTCAGTTTAGGGTCAGGGTCAGGTTTTGTTTTAGGGTCTAATTTCGGTTCAGGGTCAGGGTTAGTTTCAGGAAAACGGTTTGAGTTTTTGGTTAGGGTTGGTGTTAGCAGTATGGTTATGTTTAGTTTTAGGTTTAGACAGCATAGTGTCAGGGTTACGGGTTGGGTTAGGTAGGGATTAGTGTTAGGGTTAGGGTCAGCATTAGGTTTAAGTTAAGGGTCCTTATTAGGGTCAGGGTTAGGGTTACCTTTAGGCTTAAGGTTAAGGTCAGGCTCAAAATACGGTCAGTGTTAGGGTTAGGGTCAGGCTTTGGTTAGGGTCAGGGTTATGATTAGGGTCAGAGTCAGGGTCACGGTTAGCGATGAGTCAGGGTTAGAGTAGGTCAGGTTAGGTTTAGGATCAGGGTCTGGATCAGGGTCAGCATCAGGCTTAGATTTAGGATTAGGGTTTGGGTCAGGATCTCGGTCAGTGTCCAACTCAGGTCAGGACTAGGGTTAGGTTTTGTAACAGGCTCAAAGTCAGGGTCAGGGTCAGGGTAAGGGTTTAGTGTTAGGGGTGGCCCTGCACCTGGATCAAAGAACAGTCCCTGCATGGTTTTAGGATAAACCCAGGGAAAACGGGTGCAGCGGCACACGTGCTCCCAGCTATCCTGCCTTAACCTGGGATGTGAACATGACCTGCCAACCAGGCATCGGACCCCTCATAAGTCTGCTCCTGCTCCGGACTCTCCACACCCGATGAGCTCTCTTTACACAGACACACACACACACACACACACACACACGCACGGAGGAGACCTAGGGCTACACGGGTCACTCAGAAGGTTTGGGACTCTGACTCTGAACCCCTCGGTTTCACCTTGCGATTCTTTTTGCCAATACGGCCAGAGGCGTCAGGGAGGCCTGATATGACCTGCCCACTGAGGGGACTTGTCTGGCGGGTGACCTCTCCTCTGCCTGTGCTCTCTGGGCTTCGGTAGACAGCACAAGAACATGTCGCTTCCTTCAGGCTGTGCCCAGAAATGAGCTGTGCAGGGTGAGTTTCTTTGGAATGTGGGTGCCTGGATATGTTGGTTCCAATACCGATTGGCTCTGTTGTCAGGGAAGTGAGGTCACCACTACCTGGGGCTCCTTACCGGATTTCCTGCTCCCATCCAGTGCTCCCTGAGGGCGCCCCTACCAGAGCTGCAGAGGGCTCACACTTCACCCCATGCCCTGTTCACCCAGTGATACACACACAGCCTCCCCCCAACACCTGGGAGGCCTGGGTGCAGCTGTTGTCTCCGCGGGAAGGGAACAGAGCTGGGGTTAGAACGGGTTCCTGCTCCTGCCCAGGACTGTGAGCCCGGACATATCCTGTGACCCTCAAGGCCTCATTAGTCTCCCCGTCTGCACATTGGGGGTGTTCTGGCTTCTTCTTCAGGGGATGGTTAAGGGATAGGCCTTCTATATGCGTTCCATCGCCGCTCTCCCAGGTCTCTGGTGCACACACTTGCCAAGAAACGGGTGTGCTTGGTGATGAGCAGGGAATGGAATATAGACGACAGAGGCCTGGATCTCCGCTGGGATCCAGCAAAACCACCCTCCTCCTGCCTGTATTCCATCCCCCATGGCAAGGTTGCAGTGCATGGCTTCTGACCTTGTGGACACAGACTTCCCGGGACTTCCATTAGGTTGAGGTCCAAGGGCTTCGTCTGCGCCCATGTACTGGCCAGCCCCCATAGAGGTCCGCTGGCATTCCCGCATCCGTCCTTCTAGGAGGGATGGCCCGTGGGACTGAAAATGGGACAAAATGTTTGTCACATCAAGTCCTTGGTAATTCACCCCAGAGCCACCAGAATGAACCTGCCATGTTCCTAAGCTGCAATGGTCAGTGGAAGTGTGCTATCCAGGCATCCATGTGGCAGTGATCTGCTACCCAGTCTTTCCACATGTGGGACCCTGGAGGGAGCAAACCAGACTGCCACTGAGTGGTAGAAGGGAACCTTCTGTTTGGAGCATCTCAGAAGCACCAAGTGAGAAATCCTCCATGCCTCTTGACACAGCCCCTCCATTTGTTGTGCATCATAGACACAAACTCCAGCATGAGCAAACATCTGACATATGCCCTTATTTAGGTTCTGGATTTTCATTTCCACCGCTGCACACTGGAACTGTGTTACACTTGACACCGAATTTAACCATAACTTGGGTTTAGAATTGCATCCTCAGCCTCCTGGTCCAAAGGCCCTCTTGAGAGGGAATTCAGGAGCCACATAGCAATATTCTGCATTCCCAATAGAAAGAAAAAGGGCCTGGTGAATCTGTCCAGAAACTCCACATGAGGATCAATCTGCTTGGCGCTCGAGGGAATCTTGATTTATAAGCTGTCCTGGGCAATAGTTCTGTGTCAGAAAGAGCCCGAGTCAAGACCTAGTTTCAGCCATTCATAGATCTGAGTACATATCCAGCATGTGAGATAGGCCAGGGCCCAAATCCGTCACCTCTATCCATCCTTGGTATTCAGGTATCGGTCCCCAGACCATTGCTGCAATCCCTGCCAATGGGGGAACCTGAATCACAATAGAGAACTCCTCCTTCCCAATGGCAGGAATCCTGGCTGTTGATATGGGTGTGCAAACCACAACGTGGGAGCCAGCTGCATGGCCAAGGAGACAACGCCCACTCATGAGGGCTGCCCTGGGCACAAGCAGCTATTTTGACCCTCAACTTGAGCATGCCTTCAAACAAATGCTCTCAGTTGGACCCCAGGATCCCCCAGTGAAGGTCTGGTTCACCCTAGGACCAACTCCTAACTTGGTGGGATTTTCCATATGCCCATACCCAGAGCCCATCACAGGAATCCCTGTTTTGGGGCACCACTAAGATGGAAAACAGCACTCCTCACTTCCCTGAGAAAGCCAACAAACTACTGGGAGGCCCCAGGAAACTTGAGAAGAAAAATCTCTCATGGTCCCATGAATCCACACCTGCATTCCGAGGCCATCATTGATACACAATCAGATACAAGAGACTGTGCTACTACCTTCGAGTCACCTGATTTACAGTTCCTGACGTGCTGCCCTCCAGGTCTATGCATTGGGACTGCGAACACCTCACCACTAACCCTATCCCAAGTTTGTGTTTTCAGATTTCTCTCCCGAAACCATGGCTCACATGCCCTCCAGGATGGGGCCCCTAGAGTCACACCACAGGACTGTGCCTGCCATCCCCAAGGAAACTGGGCCCATCACAGTTGCCCAAAACCTCCTGATTAAGAGAAACCTGCAAGGCTCCTGAGCCCACCCCAATATTGGAGGCCGCTCTGGATGCAAATGCACAGTCTGAAACACCTCATCACCTCCATCCTGGCAGACACCCAAGTCAATGGTCCTGAGTCAGATAATTGAACCTGACATGGCCATAGGTCCTCATTGGAAGCCTAGATTAGCTTTTTAGGCATCTGTCCTCACAGGCCTGTTCTGGAATACCAACTCATGATACAACATATTGTCCCTGAGCCCCACAACAAAAAATCTCCTGTCCCCAGACAGAAGCCGTGCTTTTGTACCTGTGTCCGTCCCTCAGGGTATATGAATTCACACAGGCCCTTAGTCACCAGAACATTCTAAGATCTCCCTGGTAACAAACCTGCATGGTGACCCATCTTCATGAGGCTCCATGTCAACTCAAGGCTCTGGTACTTTACTTCAGAGCCACCATAACGAACATGCCATGTTCCTCAGCTGCAATGGTCAATGGAGTTGTGCTTCCCAGGCCTCCATATGGCAGTGCTCTACTACAAAAATTTTCCACATGAGAAACTGGAGCAAACACACCAGACTCCCCCCGTCCAGTAGAAAGAAACATTGATGTTTGGAGCATCTCACAAGCCCCAGCGTGGGAAATCCTCAATCCTCTTGAGGCCACCCCTCCATTTGTTGGTCATCATAGACACAAACTCCAGCCTGAGCAAATATCTGACAACCGCCCATACTCAGGTGCTGATATTGGAATCAGCTGCTGCACACTGGAACTGCCTTTCGCTTGGTACTGAATTTAACCCCAGCTTCAGATTACAACTTCATCCAAAGCCTATTGGTCCGCAATATCTCTTATAAAGAATTCTGGAGCCACAGTGCAACATTCTGCCTTCCGCATAGAAAGAAGGATCCAGTGATTCTGCCCAGAAACTGTGCATGAGGATCAATATACTCAGCCCAGGAGGGAACCCCCTATTAATAGTTTGCCTTGACCACTAGAGCTGTGTCTGACAGAGCCTGAGCCCCGACTTCGTGTCAGCCACCCAGAGGGTGGGGCCCATATCCAGCATGCGAGACCGGCCATTGCCCAGGGCCATCATCACTACCCACCCTTTGTATTCAGGCATCTGTCCCCTGAAACTTAGCTGGAATCCCTACCAATGGGGGAACCTGAAGCACAATAGAGAACTCCTCCTTCCCCATGGCAGGAATCCTGGCTTTCAGATGGGTGTTCAACCTTCAGAATGGGAATCGGCTGCTTAGCCAAATAGACAACGCCCACTCCTAATGGCCTTCTGGGCACAAGCAGGCATTGTGACCCTCAGCATGAGCATGCTTTCAAACAAACGCTCTCATACCACTTTGCAGGCCTGGTATGGCTCTAGGCCCAAATCCTAACCCTTGGTGGGATTTTCCAAGTGCTTTGACCCAGAGCCCATCTCTGGAATTCCTGTTTTGGGGCACGACTAAGCTGGAAAACAGCACTCATCCCTTCCCCGAGAAATCCACCAAACTATTGGGAACCACCAGGATCCTTGAGAGGAAAAATCTCCCATGGACCCATGAGACCACACCTGCATTCCAAGGCGATCCTGGAAATTAAATCCAGATACAGTAGCCTGTGCTACTGCCTTTGAGTCACCTGATTTACAGTTCCAGACTTGCTGCCCTCCAGGTCTATGGATTGGGACTAGGATCACCTCGCCGCTAACCCTAACCTGAGTTTGTGTTTGCAGACTTCTCTCTCAAAACCATGGTGCGCATGCCCTCCAGAATGGGGTCTCTGGAGTCACACCACAGGACTGTGCCTGCAATCCCCAATGAAACTGCATGTCACAGTTGTCTAAATCCTCCAGATAAGGAGAAACCTGAAAGGACCCTGAGCCCACACTAGTATTGGACGCCACTCTGGACGCAAATGTGCAGTTTGAAACACCCTGATCACCTGCATCCAGTCAGACATCAGAGTCAATGGTCCTGAGTCAGAAGATTGAGCCTGACATTCCCCTAGGAACTCATTCGAACCTTAGATTAGATTTTCAGGCTTCTGTCCTCAGAGGCATGTTCTGGAATACCAACTTATGATACAACATATGGTCCCTGAGCCCCACAACAGAACATCTCCTGTCCCCAGACGGAATCTGGGCTCTTGGACCTGTGTCAAATCCTCTGGCTAGATGA
The DNA here is from genome assembly GCF_020171115.1 of Neogale vison. Taxonomy (NCBI): domain Eukaryota; kingdom Metazoa; phylum Chordata; class Mammalia; order Carnivora; family Mustelidae; genus Neogale; species Neogale vison. The sequence continues at coordinate 51,666,882 of NC_058095.1, forward strand.
ATCCTGCACGGCCCCTTAACCACCAGCACATTCTAAGATCTCCCTGGTTACAAACCAACATTTTGACCCATCTTCATGAGGTTTCATGTCCAATCCAGTCCTTAGTTTTTCGCCTCTGAGTCAACAGAATGAACCTGCCATGTTCCTCCACTGCAATGGTCAATGGAGGTGTGCCTTCCAGGCATCGATGCAGGAGAGCTATGCTATCCAATCTTTCCACATGGAGAACCCTGGAGCAAACAAACCAGACTGCCCCTGTCCAGTAGAAGGAAACCTTGCTGTTTGGAGCATCTCACAAGCCCCAGCCTGGGAAATCCTCCATGGCCTCTTGACACAACCCCTCCATTTGTCAGTCATCATAGACACAAACTCCAGTATGAGCAAACATCTGACATCCGCCTTTACTCAAGTGATGGATATTTGATTCAACCGCTGCACACTGGAAGTGCCTTTCACTTGACATTGAATTTAACCATAGCGTGGGTTTACAATTCCATCCTCAGCCTCCTGGTCCGCAAGCCCCCTTGATAGGGAATTCTGGAGCCACAACACAGCATTCTGCCTTCCCAATAGAAAGAAAAAGTGCCTGGTGAATCTGTCCAGAAACTCCACATGACGATCGTTCTGCTCAGTGCTCAAGGGAACCCCGATTTATATGCTGCCCTGGGCACTAGTGTTGTGTCTGATAGAGTCTGAGAAAAGACCTTGCGTCAACTACCCAGAGATCGGTGCCCATATCCAGCATGTGAGACCGGCCATGGCCCAAGTCCATCACCTCTATGCATCCTTGGTATTCAGGCATCTGTCCCCAGACCTTTGCTGTAATCCCTTCCAGTGGGGGAAGCTGAGGCACAATAGAAAACTCCTCCTTCACCATGGAAGGAATCCTGGCTGTTGGGATGTGTGTCCAACCTCAAATTGGGCACTGGCTTCATGGCCAAGGAGATTATGCCCACTCATGAGGGCCACCCTGGGCACAATCAAGCAATGTAAACCTCAGCCTGAGCTTGCTTTAAAACAAGCCCTCCCAGTTGAACCAAAAGTATCCCACATTGCAGGCCAGCTATGCCCTTTGGCCCAAATCTTAACACTTAGTGGGATTATCCAGGGGCCCAGACCCAGAGCCAGTATCTGGAATTCCCTAATTTGGAGAACCTCCAAGATGGAAAGCAGCACTCTTCCGATCCCTGAGAAAGCGACCAAACTATTGGGAGCCACCAGGTAACAGAGAGGAAAAATCTCCATGAACCCATTAGAACACATCTGCATTCCGTGGCCATCCTGGACACACAATGCAGATACAAAATCCTGTGCTACTCCCTTCGAGTCATCTAATTTACAATTCCTGATGAGTTGCTTTCCAAGCCTATGCATTGGGCCTGCGATCACCTCGCCACTAACCCTAACCCGAGTTTGTGTTTGCAGACTTCCCTCTCAAAACCATGGCTCACATGCCCTCCAGGTTGTGGTATCTGGAGCCACACCTAAGGACTATGCCTGCCTTCCTCAAGGAAATTGTGCCCGTCACTGTTGCCCAGAATCTCTAGATTAGGAGAAACCTGCAAGGTCCCTGAGCCCCCCTCAATATTGGAGGCCACTCTGGACTCAAATTCTCAGTCTGAAAAACCCTGATCACCTCCATCCAGGTAGACACCCAAGTCAATGATCCTGAGTCAGAAGATTGAAGCTGACATGCCCCGAGGACTTCATTGGCACACTAGATTAGGCTTTCAGGTATCTATCTTCAGAGGCCTGTTCTGGAATACCAACTTATGATACAACATGTGGTCCCTGAGCCACAGAACAGAACATCTCCTGGTCTCAGAAGGAAGCTGTGCTTGTGAACCTGTGTCAGACCCTCAGGGTAGATGAATCCTACACAGCCCCTTAGCAACAAGCACATTCTAAGATCTTCCTGGTAACAAACCAGCATTGTGACCCATCTTCATGAGACTCCATGGCAACTCAAGGCCTTGATACTTCGTCCCAGAGCCACCAGAACGAACCTGCCATGGTCCTCAGCAGCAATGGTCAATGGAGGTGTACTTTCTAGGCATCCATGCGGGAGTGCTCTGCTACACAGACGTTCCAGATGGGGGACCCTGGAGCAAACTAACCAGACTCCTCCTGTCCAGGAGAAAGAAACTTTGATGTTTGGAGCATCTCACAAGCCCCAGGGTGGGAAATCCTCCATGGCCTCTTGACACAACCCCTCCATTTGTCGGTCATCATAGACGCTAACTCCAGCATGAGCAAACATCTGATATCCGCCCATACTCAGGTGCTGATATTGGAATCAGCCGCTACACACTGGAAATGCCTTTAGATTGGCACTGATATACCCCTAGCTTCGGATTACAAATCCATCCTCACCTTACTGGTCTGCAAGCCCACTTGATAGGGAATTCTGGAGCCACAATGCAGCATTCTGCCTTTCCCATAGAAAGAAGAAGGACCTTGTGAGTCTGCCCAGAAACTGCACATGAGGATCAATCCACTTGGCCCACGAGGAAACCCTGATTTATAGTTTGCCCTGGCCCCTAGTGCTGTGGCTGACAGAGCCTGAGCCCCGACCTCGTGTCAGCCACCCAGAGGGTGGAGCCCATATCCAGTATGTGAGTCTGGTGATGGCCCATATCCGTCTTCTCTACCCACCCATGGTATTCAGGCATCTGTCCCCTAGAACTTTGCTGAAATCCCTACCAATGGGGGAAACTGAAGCACAATAGAGAACTCCTCCTTCCCCATGACAGGAATCCCGGCTTTAGAATGGGTGTCTAACCCTCAGAATGGGATCCGGCTGCATTGGAAATGAGACCACACCCACTCCTGAGGGCTGCCTAGGCACAAGCACGCATTGTGACCCTCAACTTGAGCATGCTTTCAAACAAATGCTCTCAGTTGCACCTCCAGGATGCGCATTGCAGGACTTGTATGCCCCTAGGCCCAAATCCTAACCCTTGGTGGGATTTTCCATGTGCCCAGACCCAAAGCCTGTCTCTGGAATCCCTTTCCTGGGGCACCCCTAAGATGGAAATCAACTCTCTTACTTTCCCTGAGAAAGCCACCAAACTCTTGGGACCCACCAGGATACTTGAGAGGAAAAATCTACCATGGACCCATGAGACCACACCTGCATTCTAAGGCCATCCTGGAAATTCAATCCAGATGCAATAGCCTATGCTACCGCCTTTGAGTCACCTGATTTACAGTTCCTTACTTGCTGCCCTCCAGGTCTATGCATTGGGCCTGCAAAGACCACAATGCTAACCCTAACCCGAGTTTGTGTTTGCAGACTTCTCTCCCAATACCATGGTTCACATGCCTTCTAGGATGGGGTCTCTGGAGCCACACCAAAGGACTGTGCCTGCCATCCCCAAGGAAATGGTGCCCGTCACAGTTGCCAAAACCCTCCAGATAAGGAGAAAACTGCAAGGATCATGAGCCCACCACAATATTGGATGCTGCTCTGGATGCAAATGCGCAGTCTGAAATACCCTGATCACCTCCATCCAGGCAGACACAAGAGTCAATGGTCTGAGTAAGAAGATTAAACCTCACATGCCCCATAGGAATTCATTGGAACCCTAGATTAGGTTTTTAGGCATCTGTCATCAGAGACATGTTCTGGAATACCAACTTATGATATAACATATGGTCGTGAGCCCCACAACAGAACATCTCCTGTCCCCAGACGGAATCCGTGCTCTTGGAACTGTATCAAATCCTCAGGGTAGATGAATCCTGCACATCCCCTTATCCTCCAGCACATTTTTAGATCTCCCTGGTAATAAACCAGCATTGTGACCTATCTTCATGAGATTCCATGTCCAATCCAGTCCTCTGTACTTCCCCTCAGAGCCACCAGAAAGAACCTGCCTCAGGACCAATAGTCATTCCTCAGGAGCAGTGGTCAATGCAGGTGTACTTTCCAGGCATCCATGAGGGAGAGCTATGCTACCCATTCTTTCCACATGTGGGACCCTGGAGCAAACAAACCAGACAGCCCATGTCCGGTAGAAGGAAACCTTGCTGTTTGGAGCATCTCACAAGACCCAGCCTGGGAAATCCTCCATGGCATCTTGATGCCGCCCCTCCATTTGTGGGTCATCATAGACACAAACTCCAGCATGTGCAAATATCTGACATCCACCCTTACTCGGGTGCTGAGTATTCGATTCAACCGCTGCACACTGGAAGTGCCTTTCACTTGATAGAGAATGTAACCATAGCTTGGGTTTACAATTCCATCCTCAGCCTCTTGATAGGGAATTCTGGAGCCACAACACAGCATTCTTCCTTCCCCATAGAAACAAGAAGGGCCTGGTGAGTCTGCCCAGAAACGCTACATGAGGATCAATCTGCTCGACCCTCGAGGAAACCTCGATTTATAGGCTGTCCTGGGCACTAGTGCTGTGTCTGACAGATCCTGAGCCAAGACCTAGTGTCAGCCACCCGCAGATCGGGACCCATATCCACGATTTGAGACGGGCCATGGCCCATGTCTGTCACCTCTACCCATCCTTGGTATTCAGGCATCTGTCCCCAGATCTTTGCTGGAATCCCTGCTAATGGGGGAAACTGAAGCACAATAAAGAACTCCTCTTTCCCCATGGCAGGAATCCTGGCTGTTGGGATAGGTGTCCAACCCTCAAAGCGGGAACCAGTTGCATGACCAAGGAGACCACGTGCACTTATGAGGGCCACCCTGTGCACAGCAGGCATTGTGACCCTCAGCCTGAGCATGATTTCAAACAAGCCCTCTCAGTTCCGCCTCCAGGATCCGGCATGCAGGCCTGGTAAGCCACTAGACCCAAATCATATCACTTGGTGGGATTTTCCAAGGCACCAGGCCCAGAGCCCATCTCTGGAATTCCTATGTTGGGGCAACCCTATCATGGAAAACAGCACTCTTCCCTTCCCTGAGGAAGCCACCAACTATTGGGAGCCACCAGGATCCTTAGAGAGGAAAAATCTCCCATGGACCCATGAGACCACACTGGCATTCTGAGGCCATCCTGGACACACAAGCCAGATACAAAAGCCTGTGCTACCACCTTCGAGGCACCTGATTTACAGTTCCTGACAAACTGCCCTCCATATCTATGCATTGGTCCTGCGATTACCTCACCGCTGACCTTAGCCCGAGTTTGTGTTTGCAGACTTCTCTCCCAAAACCATGGCTCATATGTCCTCCAGGCTGGGGTCTCTGGAGCCATACCACAGGATTGTGCCTGCCATCCCCAAGGAAAATGAGTATAAGGAGAAGCCTGCAAGGCCCCTAAGCCCACCCCAATATTTGGAGGCCGCTCTAGACACAAATGCGAAGTCTGAAACACCCTGATCACCTGAATCCAGGCAGACACCCAAGTCAATGGTCCTGAGTCAGATGATTGAACCTCGCATGCCCCTAGGACCTCATTGGAGCCCTAGATTAGGTTTTTAGGCATCTGTCCTCAGAGAACTGTTCTGGAGTACCAACTTATAATAAAACATGTGGTCCCTGAGCCCCACAACAGAACCTCTCCTATTCCCCAGATGGAAGCCATACACTTGGACCTGTGTCAAATGCTCAGGGTAGATGAATCCTACTTGGCCCGTAGCCACCAGCAGATTCTAACATCTCACTGGTAACAAGCCAGCATTGTGACCCATCTTCATGAGATTCAAGGCGTTGGTTCTTCGCCCCAGAGCCTCCAGAATGAACCTGCCATGTTCCTCAGCTGCAATGTTCAATGGAGGTGTGCTTTCCAGGCATCCATGTGGGAGTGCTCTGCTACCCAAACTTTCCAAATGGGGGACTCTCGAGCAATCAAACCAGAATTCCTCTGTCCGGTAGAAGGAAACTTTGCTGTTCGGAGCACCTCACAAGCCCAAGGATGGGAAACCCTCCATGGCCTCTTGTCACCCCCCCTCAATTTCTTGGTCATCATAGACACAAACTCCAGCATGGACACACATCTGACGTCTGCCCTTACTCCGGTGCTGGATATTCAAATCAGCCGCTGCAAACTGGAAATGCTATTCGCTTGTCACTGAATTTATCCATACCTTGGATTTACAATTCACCCTACTGGTCTGCAAGCCCTCATGATAGGGAATTCTGGAGACACAACACAGCATTCTTCCTTCCCCATAGAAAGAAGAAGGGCCTGGTGAGTCTTCCCAGAAACTCCACATGAGGATTAATCTACACGGCCCTTGAGGGAACCCCGAATTATAGATAGCACTGGCCCCTAATGCTGTGTCTGACAGGGCCTGAGCCCCGACCTCGTGTCAGCCACCCAGAGGTCAGGGCCCATATCCACCATGTGAGACAGGCCAAGGACCAGGGCCATCATCTCTACCCATCCTTGGTATTCAGGCATCTGTCCCCAGACCTTTACTGGAATCCCTACCAATGGGGGAACCTGAATCACAATAGAGAAATTCTCCCTCCCCATGGCAGGATTCCTGGAAGTTGGGAACGGTGTCCATCACTCAGAGTGGTAGCCTACTGCATGGCCATTGAGACCACGCCCCCTCCTGAGGGCCGCCCTGGGCAAAAGCTGGCATAGTGACCCCCAGCCTGAGCATGCTTTCAAACAAACGTTCTCAGTTGTACCTCCAGGACTTGCATTGGAGGCCTGGTAAGCCCCTAGGCCCAAATCATAACCCTTGGTGGGTATTTCCAGGTGCCCAGAGCCAGAGCATGTCCCTGTTATGGGACATCCTTAATATGGAAAATAATACTCTTCCCTCTCTGAGAAAGCCACCAAAATACAGGGAGCCGAAAGGATACTTGAGAGGAAAAATCACCCATGGACCACTAATACCACACCTGCATTCCTAGTCCATTGTGGATACACAGTCCAGATACAAAAGCCTGTGCTACCACATCCGAGGCACGTGATTTACAGTTCCCGACGAGCTGCCCTCCAGGTCTATGCATTGGGCCTATGATCACCTCACCACTAAACCTAACCCGTGTTTGTGTTTGCAGACTTCCCTCCCAAAACCATGGCTCACATGCCCTCCAGGATGGGGTCTCTGGAGCCACACCATAGGACTGTGCCTGCCATCCCCAAGGAAACTGACTGTCACAGTTGCCCAAACCTTCCAGATTAGGAGAAACATGCAAGGCCCCTGATCCCACCCCAATACTGGTTGCCACTCTGCACACAAATGCACAGTCTTGACCACCCTGATCGCCGACATCTAGGCAGACATCAAAGTCAATGGTCCTGAGTCAGGTGATTGAAACTGACATTCCCCTAGGATTTTATTGGAACCCTAGATTAAATCTGTCCTCAGAGGCCTGTTCTGGAATACCAATTTATGATACAACATGTGGTCCTTGAGCCCCACAACAGAACATCTCTGGTGCCAGAAGGAAACCATGGTCTTTGACCGGTGTCAAACCCTCAGGATAGAGGAAACCTACATGGTCCCTTAGCCACAAGAAAATTGTAAGATCTCACTGGTAACAAATCTGCATTGGGACCCATCTTCATGAGACTCCATGTCAGCTCCAGGCCTTGGTACTTCGCCCCAGAGCCACCAGAACAAACCGCCCATGTTCCTCAGCTGCAACTGTCAATGGAGGTGTGCTTCTCAGGCATCCATGCAGGAGTGCTCTGCTACCTAAACTTTCTACATGGGGGACCCTGGAGCAAATAAATCAGACTCCCCCTGTCTGGTAGAATGAAACCTTGCTCTTTGGAGCATCTCACACGCCCCAGCGTGTGAAATCCTCCATGGCCTCTTGAGGACACCACTCCATTTGTCGGTCATCATAGACAAAACTCCAGCATGAGCAAACATCTGACATGCACCTTTACTCCGGTGTTGGATATCTGGAATCAGCCTCTGCACACTGGAACTGCCTTTTGCTTGGCACTGAATTGAACCGTAGCTTGGGTTTACAATTCCATTTTCACCCAACTGGTCCCCAAGCCCTCTTGATAGGGAATTCCAGAGCCACAACAGAGCTTTTTGCCTTCCCCTTAGAAAGAAGAAGGGCCTGGTGATTCTGCCCAGATACTCCACATGAGGATCAATCTGCTCAGCCCTCGAGGGATCCCCGATTTATAGTCAGCCCTGGCCACTAGTTCTGTGTCTGACAGAGCCTGAGCCCTCAACTCATGCCATCCACTCAGAGCGTCGGGCCCATATCCAGCATGTAAGACCGGCAATGTCTCAAATCCCTCATCTCTACCCATCCTTGGTATTCAGGCATCTGTCCCCAGACATTTGCTGGAATCCCTAACAATGAGGGAACCTGAAGCACAATAGAGAACTCCTCCTTCTCCATGGCAGGAATCCTGGTAGTTGGGATGGGTGTTCTACCTTAGAGTGGGAGCCAGCTGCATGGCCAAGGAGATAATGCCCACTCATAAAGGCCGCTCCAGGCACATCAGGCAATGTGATACTCAGACTAGTATGCTTTCAAACAAACGCTCTCAGTTGCACCTCCAGGTCGCACATTGCATACCTGGTACTCCCTTAGGCCCAAATCCTAAACCTGGTGGGATTTTCCAGGCACCCAGACCCATAGCCTGTCTCTGGAATCCCTGTCTGGGGAAGCTCTAAGGTGGAAAACAGCACTCTTCCCTTCAACGAGAAAGCCACCATACTATTGGGAGCTGCCAGGATCCTTAGAGAGGAAAAGTCTCCCATGGACCCATTAGACCACACCTGCATTCCGAAGCCATCATGGACACACAATCCAGATACAAAAGCCAGTGCTACCACCTTTAAGGCACCTGATTTACAGTTCCTGACGATCTGCCCTCCAGGTATATGCGTTGCTCCAACAATCACCTCGCCATTAAACCTAACCCGAGTTTGTGTTTGAAGACTTCTCTCCCAAAACCATGGCTCACATGCCCTCCAAGATGGGATCTCTTGAGCCATATCACAAGACTGTTCCCGCCCTCCCCAAGGAAACCGTGCCCATCAATGTTGCCCAAACCTTCCAGATTAGGAGGAATCTGCAAGGCCCCAGAGTCCACCCCAATATTGGAGGCCGCTCTGTACACAAAGGCAAAGTCGGAAACATGCTGATTGCCTACATCTATGCAGACACCAAAGTCATTGGTCCTGAGTCATATGATTGAACCTGACATTCCCCTAGGACTTCATTGGAATGCTGGGTTAACTTTGAAGGCATCTGTCCTCAGAGGCCTGTTCTGGAATACCAACTTATGATACAACATTTGGCCCGTGAGCCTCACAACAGAATATCTCCAATCCCCAGAAATAAACCGTGTTCTTCAACCAGTGTCAAACCCTCAGGATAGATGAATCCTACATTGCCCCTTAGCCACCAGCACATAGTAAGATCTCTTTGGTAACAAACCTGCATTGTGACCCATCTTCATGAGACTCCATGATACTCCAGGCCTTGGTACTTTGCCCTAGAGCAAACAGAACGAACATGCCATGTTCCTCAGCTGCATTGGTCAATGGAGATGTGCTTTCCAGACATCCACGTGGGAGTACTATGCTACCCAAACTTTTCACATGGGGGAACCTGGTGTAAACAAACCAGAATCACCCTGTCCAGTAGAAGGATACCTTGCTGTTTGGAGCACCTCACAAGCCTCAGAGTGTGAAAGCCTCCTTGGCCTCTTCACTCTACTCCTCCATTTGTCAGTTATTATAGACACAAACTGTAGTGTGAGCAAACATCTGACATCCACCCTTATTCTGGTGCTGGATGTCTCGAATACACCGCTGCACATTGGAACTGCCTTCCGCATGGCACTAAATTGAACAGTAGCTTGGGTTTACAATTCAGTCCTCACCCGACTGGTCCACAGGCCCTCTAGATAGGGAAATCTGGAGCCACAATGCAGCATGATGCCTTCCCCATCGAATGAAGAAGTGCCTGGTGAGTCTGCCCAGAAACCCCACATGAGGATCAATCAGCTTGGCCCTCGAATCAACCCCAATTTAAAGGCTGCCATGGCCACTAGTGCTGTGTCTGACAACCTGAGCCCCGACCGAGTTTCAGCCACCAGAGAGCGGGCCCCATATCTAGCATTTGGGATGGTCATGACCCAAGTACGTCATCTCTAACCGTCCTTGGTATTCAGGCACCTGTCTCCAGACCTTTCCTAGAATCCCTGCCAATTGGGGAACCTGAAGCAAAATAGAGAACTCCTCCGTCCGCATGTCAGGAAACTTGGATATTAGGTTGGCTGTCCAACCCTCAAAGGGGGAGGCAGTTACATCATCAATGAGACCACACCTACTCCTGAGGGCCGCCATGGGCGCAAACAGGCACTGTGACCCTCAGCCTGAGCATGCTTTCAAACAATCACTCAGTTGCACAATCATGATCTGACATTGCAGGCCTCATACCCACCTAGGCCCAAATCCTATCCCTTGGTGGGATGTCCCAGAGGCCCAGAACCAGAGCCCATCTCTGGAATCCCTGTTTTGGGGCACCCCAAGATAGAAAACAGCATTCTCCTCTCCCCGAAAAAGCAACCAAACTATGGAGAGCCGCCAGGATCCATAGACTCCCATGGACCCATGAGACCACACCTGCATTCCGAGGCCATCCTGGACATACAATCCAAGGAGAAAAGCGTGTGTTACTGCCTTCCTGTCACCCTAAATAAAGATCATGACGAGCTGCCCTCCCGGTTTACACATTGGGCCTGTGATCACATCGCCATAAAGACACTACCCCGAATATGTGTTTCCAAACTTTTCTCCCAAAACCATGGCTCACATGCCCACCAGAATGGGATCTCTAGAGCCACACCACAGAACTCTGGCTGCCATCCCCAAGGACACTGTGCATATCAGATTTTCCCCGAACTTCGAGATTAGGAGAAACCTGGAATGCCCCTGAGTCCAACCCAATATTGCTGGCCACTCTGGACGCAAATTCGCAGTCTGAAACACCCTGACTGCCTACATCTAGGGAGACAGCCAAGTCAATGATCGTGAGTTAGAAGATTTAAACTGAAAAGCCCCTAGGCCCTCAATGGAACCCCATTAGGTTTTCAGGCATCCATCCTCAGGGGCCTGTTCTGGAATACCAATTTTTGACACATCATGTGGTCCCTGAGTCACACGACAGTACATCTCCTGTCCCCAGAATGATACCGTGTTCTTCGACCTGTTCCAAATGTTCAGGGTAGGAGAATCCTGAATGGCACCTAGCAACCAGCATGTTCTAAGATCATATTGGTAACAAATCAGTATTGTGGACCATCTGCAAGAGATTCCGAGTCAACTAAATGCTTTGGTACTTCTCCCCAGATCCACCAGAAAGAGCCTGCCATGTTCCTCAGCTGCAATGGTCAATGGAGGTGTGCTTTCCAAGCATCCATGCTGGAGAGCTCTACTTCACAAACTTTCCACATGGGGAAACCAAGAGAAAACAAAGAGGACTCCACCTGTCCAGTAGAAAGAAACTTTAATGTTTGGAGCAGCTCACAGGCTTCAGCGTGTGAACTCCTCCATGGCCTCTTGACACCACCCCTCCATTGGTCGGTCATCATAGACACAAACTCCAGAGTGAGCAAACATCTGACATTCACCCTTATTCTGGTGCTGGATGTCTCAAATAAACCACTGCACATTGCAACTTCCTTCTGCTTGGCACTGAATTGAACCGTAGCTTGAGTTTACAATTCTATCCTCACCAGACTGGTCCCCAAGCCTTCTTGATAAGGAAATCTGGAGCCACAACACAGCATTCTGCTTTCCTCATCGAATGAAGTAGTGCCTGGAGAGTGTTCCCAGAAACCCCACATGAGGATTAATCTGCTCGGCCCTCGAGTCTACCCATATTTAAAATCTGTCATGGCCACTAGTGCTGTGTCTGAAAGAGACAGAGCCCCGACCGAGTTTCAGCGACCAAAGAGCAGGCCCCATATCTACCATTTGGGATGGGCATGGCCCAGTACATCATCTCTACACATCCTTGGTATTCAGACATCTGTCTGCGGACCTTGACTGGAATCCCTGCCAATGGGGGAATGTGAAGCACAATAAAGAACGCCTCTTTCCCCATTGCAATCAACCTGGATGTTGGGATGGGTGTCCAACACTCAAAGAGGGAGCCAGTTACAATACCAATGGGACTACTCCCAATCCTGAGGAATGAAATGGGCACAAACAGGCATTGTGACCCTCAGCCTGAGCATGCTTTCGAACAATCCCTCTCAGTTGCACCACCATGATCCCACATTGCAGACCTGCTACGGCTCTAGACACAAATCCTAAAGCTTGGTGGGATTTTCCAGGTGCCAACTCATATCCCGTTTCTAAAATACCTGTTTTGAGGCACCCCTAAGATGGAAAATAGCACTCTTCCCTTCCCCAAAAAAGCCACCAAACTATGGAGAGCCGCCAGGATCCATAGAGAGGAAAAGTCTCCCATGGACCCATGAGACCACACCCACAATCCGAGGCCATGCTGGACACACAATCCTAAGAGAAAAGCCTGTGGTACTGCCTTCCAGTCACTCTAAATAAAGTTCTTGACGAACTGTCCTCCATGTCTACCCATTGGGCATGCGATCAAATCGCCACAAAGTTGCTAACCTGAATTTGTGTTTCCAGACTTCTCTCCAAAAACAATGGCTCAATGCCCACCAGAATGGGATCTCTGTAGTCACACCACAGAACTCCAGCTGCCATCCCCAAGGAAACTGTGCATATCAGAGTTTCCCAAACTTTCCAGATTAGGAGAAACCTGGAAGGCCCGTGAGCCCACCTTAATATTGCTGGCCACTCTGAATGGAAATTCACAGTCTAAAACACCATGATTACCTGCATCGAGGGAGACAGCCAAGTCAATGATCGTGAGTTAGAAGATTGAACCTAAATGCCCCTAGACCCTCAATGGAACCACATTATATTTTCAGGCATCTGTCCTCAGGGGCCTGTTCTGTAATACGAATTTATGAAACATCATGTGGTCCCTGAGCCACACGACAGAATATCTCCTGTCTACAGCAGGATACTGTGCTCCTCGACCTATGCCAAACACTCAGGGTAGGAGGATCCTGCATGGCACCTTAGCAACCAACACATTCTAAGATCTCCTTGTTAACAAACCAGCATTGTGGCCCATCTGCAAGAGATTCCATGTCAACTCAAGGCCTTGGTACTTCTCCCCAGAGCCGCCAGAATGAACCTGTCCTGTTCCTCAGGTGCGATGGTCAAACAAGATGTGCTTTCCAGGCATCCATGCCGGAGAGCTCTGCTTCACTAACTTGCCACATGGGGGAACCTAGAGCAAACAAAGCGGACTTCACCTGCCCCATAGCAGGAAACCTTATGGTTGGAGCAACTCACAGGCCTCAGCGTGTGAACTCCTCCATGGCCTCTTGACGCCACCCCTCCATTGGTCGGTCATCATAGACAGAAACTCCAGAGTGAGCAAACATCTGACATGCACCCTTATTCCGGTGCTGGATGTCTCAAATAAACCGCTGCACATTGCAACTTCCTTCCGCTTGGCACTGAATTGAACCGTAACTTGTGTTTACAATTCCATCCTCACCCAACTGGTCCCCAAGCCTTCTTGATAGGGAAATCTGGAGCCATAACGCAGCATTCTGCCTTCCACATCGAATGAAGATGTGCCTAGTGAAGGTGCCCAGAAACCCCTCATGAGGATCAACCTGCTTGGTCCTCAAGTAAACCCTGATTTATGAGGTGCCATGGCCATTAGTGCTGTGTCTGACAGAGTCTGAGCCCCGACCAAGTTTCAGCCACCAGAGAGCGGGCCCCATATCTAACATTTTGGATGGTCATGCCCCAAGTACCATCTCTAGCCATTGTTGGTATTCAGGCACCTGTCCCCAGACCTTGGCTGGAATCCCTGCCAATGCAGGAACCTGAAGCACAATAGAAATCTCCTCTTTCCCCATGGCAATAAACCTGGCTATTGGGATGGGTGTCCAACCCTTAAAGGGGAGCCAGTTACAAGACCAGTGAGACCTCACCCTCTCCTGAGAGCCACCCTGGGCATAAACAGTCATTGTGATCCTCAGCCTGTACATGGTTTCAAATAATCCCTCTCATTTGCACCACCATGATCCCGCATTGTAGGCCTGGTAGGTCTCTAGGCACAAATCCTAAAACTTGGTGGGATGTTCCAGGTGCCCAGACCCAGAGCCCATCTCTGGAATCCCTGTTTGGGGCACCTCTTAAGATGGAAAACTGCACTCCTCCTTTCCCCGAAAAAGCCACCAAACTATGGAGAGCCACCAGGATCCATAGAGAGGAAAAGTCTCTCATGGACCCATGAGACCAAACATGCATTCTGAGGCCATCCTGGACACACAATCCAGAGAGAAAAGCCTGTGGTACTGCTTTCCATTCACCCTAGTTAAAGTTCCTGATGAGGTCTACGCTTTGGGCCTGCGAACACATAGAAACAAATTCTCTAACCCAAATTGTGTTTCCAGACTTCTCTCCCAAAACCGTGCTCACATGCCCACCAGAATGGGATCTCTGGAGTCACACCACAGAGCTCTGGCTGCATTTCCAAGGACATTGCATATCAGAGTTGCCCAAACCTTCCAGATTAGGAGAAACCTGGAAGGGCCCTGAGCCCACACCAATATTGACAGCCGCTCTGGATGCAAATATGCAGTCTGAAACACCCTGGTTACCTACATCCAGGTAGGCAGCCAAGTCAATGATCATGAGTTAGAAGATTGAACCTGAAATGCCCCTAGGCGTTCAATGGAACCCCATTAGGTTTTCAGGATTTGTCCTCAGGGGCCTGTTCTGAATACCAATTAATGACACATCTTGTGGTCCCTGAGTCACACAACAGAACATGTCATGTCCTGAGAAGGATACCGTGCACTTCTACCTGAAACAAACCCTCAGGGTAGAAGAATCCTGCATGGCTACTTAGCAATCAGCACATTCTAAGATCTCCTTATTAACAAACCAGCATTGTGGCCCATCTCAAGAGATTCCATGTCAACTCGATGCCTTGGTTCTTCGCCTCAGAACCACCAGAAAGAACCTGCATGTTCTTCAGCTGCAATGGTCAATGGAGGTGTGCTTTCTTTCTTTTTTTTTTTTTAAAGATTTTATTTATTTATTTGAGAGAGAGAGACAGTGAGAGAGAGCATGAGCGAGGAGAAGGTCAGAGAGCGAAGCAGACTCCCCATGGAGCTGGGAGCCCGATGTGGGACTCGATCCCGGGACTCCAGGATCACGCCCTGAGCCGAAGGCAGTCGTCCAACCAACTGCGCCACCCAGGCGTCCCTGGAGGTGTGCTTTCTAGGCATCCATGCCAGAGACCTCTGCTTCACTAACTTTCCACAAGGGGGAACCTAGAGAAAACAAACCAGACTTCACCTGCCCAGTAGAAGGAAGCCTTATGTTTGGAGCCACTCATAAGCTTCAGCGTGTGAAGTCCTCCATGGACTCTTGACGCCACCCCTCCATTGGTCATTCATCATGGACACAAACTCCAGTGTGAGCAAACACCTGACATGAACCCTTTTCCGGTGCTGGATGTCTCAAATAAACTGCTGCACATTGGAACTGCCTTCCGCTTGGCAATGAATTGACCCGTAGCGTGTGTTAACAATTCCATCCTCACCCGACTGGTCCCCAAGCTCTCTTGATAGGGAAATCTGGAGCCACAATGTAGCATTCTGCCTTCCCCTTTGAATGAAGAAGTGCCTGGTGAGTCTGCCTAGAAACACCACATGTGGATGAATCTGCACTGCCCTCAAGTCAATCCCGATTTATAGGCTGCCATGGCCACTAGTGCTGTGTCTGAAACAGCCGGAGCCCCTACAGAGTTTCAGCCACCATAGAGCGAGACCCATATCTAGAATTTGGGATGATCATGGACCAAGTACGTGATCTCTACTGATCCTTGGTATTCAGGCACCTGTCCCCAGACCTTGGCAGGAATCCCTGCCAATGGGGGAACCTGAAGCACAATTGAGAACTCATCTTTCCCTAAGGCAATAAACCTGGCTGTTGGGATGGGTATCGAATCCTCAAACGGGGAGCCAGTTACAGGAACAATGAGATGACAGCCACTCCTGAGGGCTGCCCTGGACACAATCAGGCATTGTGACCCTCAGTCTGAGTACACTTTCAAACAACCCCTCTCAGTTTCCCTGCCATGATCCCACATTGCAGGTCTGGTACGCCTCTAGGCACAAATCCTAAAAGTTGGTTGGTTTTTCCAGGTGCCCAGACCCAGAGCCCGCCTCTGTAATCCCTGTTTTGGGGCACCCCTAAGGTGGAAAACAGCACTCTTCCCTTCCCCCAAAAAGCCACAAAACTATGGGGAGCCACCAGGATCTATAGTGAGGAAAAGTCTCCCATGGACCCATGAAAACACACCTGAATTCCAAGGCCATCCTGGACACACAAACCAGACAGAAAAGCCTATGCTACTGACTTCTAGTCCCCCCTAATTAAAGTTCCTGATGAGGGGCCCTACATGTCTACGAATTGGGCCTGCGAACACATCGAAACAAAGTCGTTAACCCAAATTGTGTTTCCAGACTTCTATCCCAAAACCATGGCTCACCTGCCCACAAGCATAGGATCTCTGGAGCCACACCACATAACTCTGGCTGCCCTTCCCAAGGACACTGTGCATATCAGAGTTGCCCAAACCTTCCAGATTAGGTGAATCATGGAAGGCCCCTGAGCCTACCGCAATAATTTTGGCCACTCTGGATGCAGATGCGGAGTCTGAAACACCCTTTTCACCTACATCCTGGGAGACAGACAAGTCAATGATAGTGAGTTAGAAGATTGAAACTGAAATGCCCCTTATTCCTGAATGGAACCCCATTAGGTTTTCAGGCATCTGTCCTCTGGAGCATGTTCTGGAATACCAATTTATGACACATCCTTTGGCCCATAGACACACGACAGAACATGTCCTGTCACCAGAAGGATACCGTTCTCTTCAAAGTGTGCCAAAGCCTCAGGGTAGGAGAATCCTGCATGGCACCTTAGCAACCAGCATATTCTAAGATCTCCTTGGTAACAAAGCAGCATGTGGCCCATCTACAGGAGATTCCATGTAAATTCAAGCCTTGGTACGTTGCCCAAGAGCCACCAGAAAGAACCTGTCATGTTCCTCAGCTGCGATGGTCAATGGAGGTGTGCTTTCCAGGCATCCATACTGGAGAGCTCTACTTCACTAATTTGCCACATGGGGGAACCTAGAGCATACAAACCAGAATTCACCTGCCCAGTAGAAGGAAGCCTTATGTTTGGAGCGACTCACAGGCTTCAGCGTGTGAAGTCCTCCATAGCCTCTTGACTCCACATCTCCATTGGTCGGTCATCATAGACATAGACTCCAGTATGAGCAAACACCTGGCATGAACACTTTTCCGGTTCTAGATGTCTCGATACACTGCTGCACATTGGAACTGCCTTCCGCTTGGCACTGAATTGAACCGTAGCATGTGTTAACAATTCCATCCTCACCTGACTGGTCCCCAGTCCCGCTTGATAGGGAAATCTGGAGCCACAACGCAGCATTCTGCCTTCCCCATCGAATGAAGAAGTGCCTGGTGAGTCTGCTCAGAAACCCCGCATAAGGATCAATTGGCTTGGCCCTCGATTCAACCCCGATTTATAGGCTTCCATGGCCACTAGTGCTGTGTCTGAAAGAGCCTGAGCCCCTACCAAGTTTCAGCCACCAGAGATCGAGACCCATATCTAGCATTTGGGATTGTCATGGCCCAAATACGTCATCTCTACTGATCCTTGGTATTCAGGCATCTGTCCCCAGAATTGGCAGGAATCTCTGCCAATGGGTGATCCTGAAGAACAATAGAGAACTCCTCTTTCCCCAAGGCAATAAACCTGGCTGTTGGGATGGGTGTCGAACCCTCAAAATGGGAGCCAGTTACAGGACCAATGAGACCACGCCCACTCCTGATGGCCGCTCTGGACACAAACAGACATTGTGAGCCTCAGCCTGAGAATGATTTAAAAAATCCCACTCAGTTGCACCGCCATGATCTCGCATTGCAGGCCTGGTACGCCTCTAGGCACAAATCCTAAAACTGGTGGGATTTTCCAGGTGCCCAGACCCAGAGCCCATCTCTGGAATCCCTCCTTTGGGGAAACCCTAAGAATGAAAACAGCACTCTTCCCTTCCCCAAAAAAGCCACCAAACTATGGGGAGCAACCAGGATCCATAGAGAGGAAAAGTCTCCCTTCGACCCATGAGACCACATCTGCATTCCGAGGCCATCCTGGACACACAATCCAGAGAGAAAAACCTGTGCTACCGCCTTCCAGTCACCCTAATTACAGTTCCATACGAGCTGCCCTCCAGGTCTATGCATTGGGCCTGCAATCACATTGCTGCTCACCCTAATCCAAATTTGTGTTTTCAGACTTCTCTACAAAAATCACGGCATACATGCCCTCCAGGATGGTGTCTCTGGATCCACATGACAGTACTGTCCCTGCCATACCCCAAAAAATTGTGTCCTTGAGCCTACCCCAATATTGTCGGACTCTCTGAACACAAATGGGCAGTCTGAAAAACCCTGATCACCCACATCCAGGCAGACATTCAAATCTATGGTCAAATCAGAATAGTGAACCTAACATGCCCTGGGACGTCATTGGAACCCTAGATTCAGTATTCAGATATCTGTCCTCAGAGGCCTGTTCTGGAATACGAACTTATGCTACAACATGTGGTCCCTGGGCCACACAACAGAATATCTCCTATCTTCAGAAGGAAACCGTGCCCTTCCATCTATTTGAAAGCCCAGTGTAGTAGAATCCTGCACAGCACCTTAGCCACCAGCACATTTTAAGGGCTCCCTGGTAACATACCAGCATTGTGGCCCATCTGAAAGAGATTCCATGTCAACTCAAGGGCTTGGTACATCACTCCAGAGACACCAGAACGAACCTGCCATATTCCTCAGCTGCAATGGTCAATGGAGTTGAGCTATCCAGTTATCCATGCAGTATAGCTCTGCTATCCAAACTTTCCAAATTGGGGACGCTGGAGCAAATAAACCAGACTCCACCTTTCTAGTAGAAGGAAACCTTGATGTATGGAACAGCTCATAAGCCTCAACGTCAAACCCCTCCATGGCCTCTTGACGCCACCTCTCCATTTGTCAGTCATCATAGACACAAACTCCAGTTTGAGCAAATATCTGACATCCGCCCTTATTCAGGTGCTGGATATTCGAATAAGTCCCAAGACATAGGAACTGCCTGCCAATTGGCAATGAATTGATCCGTAGCTTCTGTTTACAATTCCATTCTCACTCCACTGGTCCCCAAGCCCTCTTGATAGGGAATTCTGGAGCCACAATGCAGCATTCTGCCTTCCCTATAGAAAGAAGTGCCTGGTGAGTCTGGCCAGAAATCCCATCTGAAGATCAATCTGCTCGGCCCGTGTGGGAACCCCGATTTAAAGGATACCCTGGACACTAGTGTTGTGTCTGACAGATCCTGAGCCCTGACCTAGTGTCAGTCACCAGAGAGTGGGACCCACATCTAGCATTTGGGATTGCCATGGCTCAAATACGTCATCTCTAGCCATCCTTGGTATTCAGGCACCTGTTCCCAGACCTTGGCTGGAATCCCTGCCAATGGGGGAAATTGAAGCACAATAGAGAACTCCTCCTTCCTCATGGCAGGATATTTGGCTGTTGGGATGGGTGTCCAAAACTCAAAGGGGGATCCAGTTACAAGACCAATGAGACCACGCTCACTCCTGAGGGCCGCCCTGGGCGCAAACAATCATTGTGACCCTCAGCCTGAGCATGCTTTCAAATAATTCCTCTCAGTTACAGCACCATGGTCCCACATTGCAGGCCTCATACGCCCCTAGGCCCTAATTCTAACCCTCGGTGGAATGTCCCAGACGCCCAGAACCAGAGCCCGTTTCTGGAATCCCTGTTTTGGGGCACCCATAAGATGGAAAACAGCACTCTTCCCTTCCCCGACATAGGCACCAAACTACGGAGAGCTGCCAGGATCCATACAGGGGAAAAGTCACCCATGGATCCATGAGATCACCCCTGCATTCTGAGGCCATCCTGGACACACAATCCAGAGAGAAAAGCCTGTGCTACTGTCTTCCAGTCACCCTAAGTAAAGTTCCTGACGAGCTGCCCTCCAGGTGTACGCATTGGGTCTGCGATCACTTCGCCACAAATTCGCTTACCCGAATTTGTGTTTCCAGACTTCTATTCCAAAACCATGGCTCACGTGCCCACCAGAATGGGATCTCTGGAGCCACACCACAGAATTCTGGCTGCCATCCCCAAGGAGACTGTGCGTATCCGAGGTGCCCAAACCTTCCACATTAGGAGAAACCTGGAAGGCCCCTGAGCCCACTCCAATATTGCCAGCCATGCGGGACGCAAATGCACAGTCTGAAACACTCTGATCACCTACATCCAGGGAGACAGCCAAGTCAATGTTCATTAGGTAGAAGATTGAACCTGAAATGCCTCTATGCCCTCAATGGAACACCATTAGGTGTTCAAACATCTGTCTTCAGGGGCGCTAACAGACTTTGAGCCACCAGAGAGTGGGCCCCATATGTAGCATTTGTGATGATCATGGCCCAAGTACGTCATCTCTACCCTTTCTTGGTATTCAGGCACCTGTCCTCCGACCTGGGGTGGAATCCTCACCAATGGGGAAACCTGAAACACAATACAGATCTCCTCCTTCCTCATGGCAGGAAACTGGGCCCTTGGGAAGGTTGTTCAACCCCCAAAGTGAGAGCCAGCTACATGGACAATGAGACCATGGCCACTCCTGAGGGCCGCCCTGTCCACAAACAGGCATTGTGACCCTCAGCCTGAGCATGCTTTCAAACAAGCCCTCTCATTTGCACCAACATGATTCTGCATTGTAGACCTGGTACACCCTTAAGCCCAAATCCTAAACCTTGGTGGGATTTTCCAGGGACACTGATCCAGAGCTTGTCTCAGGAATTCCTATTTTGGTACACCCTTAAGATTGAAAACTGCACTCTTCCCTTCCCGGAAAAAGCTACCAAACTATGGACAGCCACCAGGATCCTAAGTGAGGTAACATCTCCCATGGACCAAGAGACCACATTTGCATTCAGAGACCATCCTGGACACACAATACAGATAGAAAAGCCTGTGTTATCACCTTCCAGTAACACTAATTACAGTTCCTTACAAGCTGCACTCCAGGTCTACACATTTTGCCTGTGATCACCTTTTCACTTACCCTAACCTGCATTTGTGTTTGCAGACGTCCCTCCCCAAACCATGACTCATATGCCCTCAAGGATATGGTCTCTGAATCCAGGCCACAGGACTGTGCCTGCCATCTACAAGGAAAAGGTGCCTGCCAAAGCAGCCCAAACCTTTCAGATTAGGAGATACATGCAAGGCCCCTGAGCCCACCCCAACATTTTTGGCAGCGCTGGACTCAAGTGCCTGTCTGAAACACCCTGATCACCTACATCCAAGCAGACAGCCAAATCAATGTTCCTGAGTCAGAAGATTGAATCTGACATGCCCCTAGGACTTTATAGGAACCCTGGATTAGGTTTTCAGGCATCTGTTTTCAGGGTTCCTGTTCTCGAATACCAACTTAGGATACATGTGGTCCCTGAGCCACACAACAGAACATCTCCTGTCCCCAGAAGGAAACTGTGCCCTTCGACCTGTGCCAAACCTCAGGGCTTGAGAATCCTGCACATCACCTTAGACACCAGCACATATGCTAGTTTGTGATTTGCTCCAAACCACAAGGTTTCCATCTGCAGTACAGCCGAATCCCCTTGAATGGCTCCAGGATGTCCCATATGGAAGGACTGGAGAGCAGGGTTCGAAGGATGGATGTCTGTACACCATACCTCGCATTTCCATTGGCTATAAGTGACAAGACATGTTTGAACTGCTTCCTCTGGGGCAAGCTACCCAGGGGGCTGAGTTGAAATGGACTCTCTGAGGATGGGTCGTAGTGTGGGTTTGTGTCCATGGAGACCGTGGAATGTGCTGGTGGCTCAGGGGCCTTGCAGAATTTGCCTAACCAAAGGGTTTGATATGGCTCCAATAAAAAAAAAAAACACTCCCCATGTGGAGATGAGAGATGTTCTATTTGGTGCCTCAAAAAAGTTCCAGATGCTGGTCTTTAAAACAGTTCTCTGAGGAGAGAAACCTGGAAAACAAAGCTAGGGTTCAGATTAGTGCCTAGGTGCCTCTCCGTTTCAATATTCTGTCTCTGGGGACACTGTCTGAGTGTCTAAGTGGAGATAGTTGCTCAGCTGGTGTCAGAGTGCTCCTCTTAGTCCAGGGTAGCCTACACTATTGGCATGGCCTCAGAGACCTTGGAGGTTTCTCCTAATCTGTAGCGTTGTGACAAACGGATTGGGCACAGTTTTCATGGAGAGGACAGGCACAGTCCTTCCGCTTGTCTCCATAGGTCCTAGTCTGGAGGGTGTGTGGGTCAGGACTGGGGGCACAAATGTCTGAAAACACAAACTCGGCTTAGGTGTGGCGCCGAGGGTATGGCAGGCCAGATCCACACACCGTGAGGGGAGCTCCTCGGCTTATGAAAGAAGGGAGAATGGGAGGCAGTCACACAAGAATTTGTCTCTGGATGTTGTGTCTCCCATAGCCGTGGAATGTAGGGGTGGCCTCAGGTCTATGGAATAGTCTCCCTCTCTGAGGAGTTGGAACAACTCCAAAGATTTTGGGGTCATTTTGTGGGAAGGGTAGAGTCCTGTTGTCTGGCTCAGGTGTTTCTCCAGGAGAGGGACTCCAGATCACAGCCCTGGGTATGAGTGACTGGAAAACTCGAACTCGGGTAAGGATTGGGATCATAGAGGCTTGGCCAGTCCCATATGTGGGCCCTTGGTTCAGGCCGTGAGAGGCCTTACTTCGACATGGGGCTCATGCTGACGGTCACAATGTGAGTTTGTGCCCAAGGCGGCACTCGAGTTTGGGCTTGGACTCAGGGGCCATGAAGGTTTCTCTTACCCTGAAGGTGTGACTCCATGCCAACAGCAAGGTTTACAGCCATGGGGAAGGAGGAGTTGGTTTTGTGCTTCAGGTACCCACCTGTGTGAGGATTTGATATAAGGTCTAGGTTCAGATGTTAGAAAACACGGGTTGGGAAGAGATGACGGCCTAAGGCCATGGCGTGTCAGATGTGTTGGGTGTGAGGCCAGCTGTCTCCTTGTCTGTCGGGACGTCTGACCTCAGGCTGTGTCAGACAGAGCATTAGTGCCCAGGGCAGCTTATCCAATTGGGCTGCAGTCGAGGCCCGAGCAGGTGGATCCTCATTTGGGGTTTCTGGAGAGCCCCATAGGGCAAGGTTTTTCTTCTGGTGGGAAGGCAGAGGGTGGCATTGTGGTTCCAGAATTCCCAGTCTGGAGGGCTTGTTTGCCATGAGTGTGAGGAAGGCAGTCTGAAAACACAAGCTAACGTTAGGTTTGTGGCCTAGGGCATGGCAGTCCCACTCTGCAGAGTCTGAATAGAGATCTCCTGCATCTGAGGTCAGGGCAAATATCAGACGTTGCCTCAGGCTAGAGATTGTGTCCATGATGGCCCCTTCCTGAAGGGGGTGGGAGCCTCACGAGGCCAGGGATGTTTCCCTATGCTGGGAGTTATGAGCTTCTCCAAACCTCAAGGTTTCCTTCTGCAGGACAGTCGAATCCTATTGGATGGCTCCAGGAAACCCCATATGGACAGACTTGAGAGCAGGTGTCTAAGCATGGATGCCTGTAAATGTCACCACACATTCTCATTGGTTGCTTGGGGCAAGGCAGGCTCAATCCGTATGCGCTTGGGTGGGCTACCCAGAGGGTTGAGTTGAAATGGACTCTCCTAGGGATGAGTCATCATGTGGGTTGGTGGCCATGGAGACCTTGTAATGTGGTGGTAGCTCAGGGAATCTGCAGGACTCTCCAACCCGAAGGGTTTGACATAGCTCCAACAAGAATGCTTCCCATGTGGAGATGAGAGGTGTTCTGTTTGGTGCCTCAGGAAAGCCCCATATACTGGTCTTTGAACCCAGGCCTCTGAGGAGTGACCCCTGGAAACCAAAGTAAGATTACAGATTAAGGCCTAGGGGCGTATCCGGTTCAATCTTCTGTCTCTACGGACATTTGTCTGCATGTCTGTGTGGAGGTAGTTGCTCAGCTTGTGTCAGGATGCCCCTGTTTGTACAGGGCGGCTTCCAGTAGTGGGATGTCCTCGGGGGCCTTGAGGTTTCTCCTATTCTGTGGGGTTGTGGTCAATTGAATGGGCACAGTCTCCTATAAGAGAGCAGTCCTTTGGTCTGGCTCCAGGTGTAGCCTGGAAGCTTTGTAGGCCAGGGCTGTGGGGACAGACGTCCAAAAACACAAAGTCGGCTGAGGTTTGGGCCGAGGTTATGGCAGGAGTGATCTACAGTTCGTGAGGTGAACTCCTCGTGATTAGAAAGGAGGGCAAGTGAGAGGCGGTCATTCAGCTTTATGTCTCTGGATGTTGTATTCACATTGGTCTTTTAATGTAGGGGTGGCCTCATGGGCCGTGGAAGAGTTTCCCTCTCTGGTGATTTGCCCAGCTGCCAAGAGTTTGGGGTCATTCTGTTGGAAGTGAGGAGTCCTTTTTTCTGCCTCATGTGTCCCCCCAGTATAGGGATTCTAGAGCAGAACACTGGGTACAGATAACTGGAATACCCGCCCTCTGGTTAGGCCTGGGGGCTTATGGGCATGGCAAGCCTCATATTCGGGCTCTTGGTCCAGCCACTGAGAGGCATTACTTGAAGAGTGGACTCACGCTGAGGGTCACAATGCGTGTTTGTGCCCAAGGCAGCCCTCAATCATGGGTGGGGCCTCACTGAGCATGCAGGTTTCTCCTACACTGAACCTTGGACATGCCAACCTCAAGGTGTTTTGCCATGGGGAAGGAGGAGTTCTGATTTCTACATCACATTCACCTCTGGGCAGTCATTGGAGATAAGGTCTAGGTTCAGAAGCCTGAAATCTGAGGTTGGGAAGAAATGACAACCTAAGGTCATGGCAGGTCCAATGTGTTCAGTTTGGGGCCAGCTTTCTATGTGTCATTCAGGAGGTCTGTGCTCAGGCTTGCCAGACAGGGCATTAGTGCCCAGATAGGCTGTATAATTGGGGTCAGTCGAGTGGTGTGCAGAAGATAATCATTTGGGGTTTCTCGGTAGCCCCATAGGGCAAAATTTTCTTCTGGAGGGCAGGCAGAGTGCTGCATTCTCGCTCCGGAATTGCTAAACTGGAGGGCTTTGGGGCCAGGATTGTGGGGACGTACGTCTGAGAACACAAACTTGGCTTGGTTTCGGGGTGAGGACACGGCAGGAACACTCTGCAGTCCTGAATCGAGATTTCGTGCATCTGATGTCAGGGCGAGGATCAGACGTTGGCTCAAGTTGGAGTTTGTGTCCATTATGGCCCCTTCATGAAGGGGGATCATCACGAGGCCATGGTGGTTTATCCATGATGGGAGTAGTGAGATACTCCAAACTACAAGGATTTTCTGCGGGTCAATTGAAACATGTTGGATGACTCCAGGACATCCCAGATGGAACGACTCCAGAGCAGGGTTCTAAGGATGGATGCCTTGGCAGTCTGCCTCACATTTCAATTGTCTCCTAGTAACAGGACTCGTTTCATCTGCTGGTTCTGGCATAGCAATCGATGGGTCTGAGTTGAAATGGATTCTCTTGAGGATGGATCATAATGTGGGTTTGTGTCCATTGAGACCTCAGAATGAGTCGGTGGCACTGGGACTCTGAAGGGTTCTCCTAACCAGAAGCTTTGACACGGCTCCAGTGAGCAAGTTTCCCGTGGGGAGACAAGATTTGTTCTAATTGGTGCGTCAGTAATCCCCATAAGTGGGTATTGGAAACCAGAACTCTGAGGAGAGATGCCTGGAAACCAAAGCAATGGATCTGATTAGGACCTAGGGTCCTGTCCGGTTTAATCTTCTTCTCTCGGGTCATCTGTCTACGGGTCTGAGTGGAGGTAGTTCCTCAGCTGGTTTCAGATAGTCCCTGTTCGTCCCGGGTGGTCTACACTATTGGGATGGCCTCTGTGACATAGGAGGTTTCTCCTAATTTTCAAGTTTATGGCCAATGAAATGGACAGAATTCCTTTGGGGAGGGAAGGCACAGTCCTGAGGTGTGGCTCCAGGGGCCCAAGCATGGAGGGTGTGTGGACCAGAGCTCTGGTGACAGAAGTCAGAAAACAGAAACTCGGCTTAAGTTTGGGGACGTAGTTATGGGAGGCCTGATCTATAGACCTTGAGGAAAACTCTTCAGGATATGAACAAAGGGTGAGTATGAGGCACTTGCTCAGGATTTTGTCTCTGGATTTTTTGTCACCAATGGTTGTGGAATGTAGGGGTGGCCTCATGGGCCATGGACGAGTCACCCTTTCTTGGGATTTGGCCCGATCACAATATTTTGGGGCCATTCTATGGGATGGGAGGAGTCTGTTCTGATTTCTTAACTCAGGCGTGCCACTAAAAGAGGAATTCCAGAGCAGAGCCCTGGGGAGCGGCGGATGGACAACCCGAACTCTGGTTAAGATAGGGGACCTAGGGGCATCACAAGCCAGATATGCGGGACCTTGGTCCAGCCACTGAGAGGTCTTACTTGAGGACAGGGCTCACACTGAGGGTCACAATGCATGTTTGTGCCCAACGCAGCCCTCAAGCTGGGACTCATGAGCCACACAGGGTTTTCCTACACTAAACTTTGGACAACACGCCAACCACAAAGTTTCTTGCCATGGGGAGGGAGAAATTCTGATTTCTGCATCAAGTTCACCCCTGAGCAGTGATTTGAGATAAGGTCTAAGTTCTGAAACCTTAAAACAGAGGTTGGGAAGAGATGAAGACCTAAGGCCATGATGGGTCCGATGTGCTCACTGTGCAGCCAGCTGACTGAATTTGGTTTCGGAGGTCCAGGCTCAGGTTTTGTCAGTAAGGACATTAGTGCCCAGGGCAGCCTGTATAATTGGGGTACTGTCAAGTGGCATGCAGTTTGATCCACATTTGGGGTTTCTAGGTAGCTCCAGAGGGCAATGATTTTCTTCTGGAGGGCAGGCAGAGTGCTGCATTGTAGTTCTGGAATTGCGAAACTGGAGGGCTTGTGGGCCAGGAGTGTGAGGACGGAAGTCTGAGAACACAAGCTAGGCTTAGGTTTGTGGGTGAGGGCACGGCAGTCACACTCTGCAGAGCTGAATCGAGATCCCATGCATCTGAATTCAGGGTGAGGATCAGACGATAGCTCAGGTTGGTGTTTCTGTCCCTGATGGCCCCTTCATGAAAGGGGGAGGATCACGAGGCTATGGAGGTTTTCCCACGATGGGAGTTGTGAGATTCTCCAAAGCGCTAAGATTCTTCTACGGGACAATTGAGACCTGTTGGTTGGCTCCAGGACTTCCCATATGGAACGATTCTGAGAAGGGTTCTAACGATGGATGGCTGGGCAGCCCGCCTTGCATTCCAATTGTCTCCTAGTGACAAGACAGGTTAGATCTGTGGCTCTGGGGTAGCAACCGAGGGGGCTGAGTTGAAATGGACTCTCCTGTGGATGGGTCCTAATGTGGGTTTGTGTCCATGGAGACCTTGTAATGAGGCGGTGGCACTGGGGCCTTGAAGTGTTCTCCTAACCAGAGACTTTGACACAGCTCCAACGCACAAGTTTCCCATGTGGAGACGAGATTTGTTCTGATGGTGCCTCAATAAACAGCCGTATGCTGGTATTGGAATCCAGGCCTCTGAGGACAGATGCCTGTAAACCAAAGCAATGGATCCGATTAGGGCCTAGGGGCCTGTTTGTTCCAATTTACTTCTGGGAACATCTGTCTCTGAGTCTGAGTGCAGGTAGGTGCTCAGAAGGACTCAGATTGCCCCTGTTTGTCTTGGGAAGCCAACTTTATTGGGATGGCCTTGGGGACTTTGGAGGTTTATCCTATTTTTAGGGTTGTGGCCAATGGAATGGGCAGAATTCCTTCGGAGGGGGCAGGTACAGTCCTCAGGTTTGACTCCAGTGACCTGAGCCTGTAGGGTGTGTGGGCCAGGGCTGTGGGGACAGTTGTCTGAAAACACAACTTTGGCTTAGGTTTCGGGTCATAGGTATGGCAGAACTGATCTACAGACCGTGAGGAGAACTCTTCGGTATATGAACAAAGGGCGAGTGTGAGGAGCTTGATCAGGCTTTTGTCTCTGGATATTGTGTCACTGATGGCCGTGGAATGTCCGGGTGTGCTCATGGGCAATGGACGAGTCTTCCTCTCTGGGGATTTGGCCCGATCCCAAGAGTTTGGTGTCATTCTGTATGAATGGAGGAGTCCGTTTTGTTTTTTTACCTCAGGTGTCCCAGCAAAAGAGGAATTCCAGAGCAAAGCCCTCGGGAGTGGCAAATGGAAAAACCGACCTCTGATTAAGAATGGGGGCTATGGGCATGGTAGTCCCATATGCGGGCTTTTGGTCCAGGCACTGACTGGCCTTACTTGAGGACAGGACACACGCTGAGAGTCACAATGCGTTTTTGTGCCCAATGCACCACTCTAGAATGCTCATGGGCCATGCTCATTTCTCCCACAATGAACGTTGGACAACATGCCCATCACAAGATTTCTTGCCAAGGGGAAGGAGGACTGTGATTTCTGCATCATGTTCACCACTGGGCAGGGATTTGAGATAAGGTCTCGGTTCTGAAGCCTGAAAAACGAGGTTGAAAGAGATGACAACTTAAAGCCATGGCAGGTCCAATATTCTCAGTGTGTGGCCAGGTGTCTGATTTACGGTTGGGAGGTCTGGGCTCGGACTGTGTTAGACAGGACAATAGTACCCAGGGTAGACTGTATAACTGGGGCCTAGTCGAGTTGAATGCAGGTTGATCTTCATTTGGGGTTTCTGGATAGCCCCATAGGGCAACATTTTTCTTCTGGAGGGCAGGCAGGGTGCTGCATTGTGGCTCCAGTATTGTCAGACTGGAGGGCTTGTGGGCGAGGAGGGTGAGGATGGAAGTCTGAGAACAGAAGCTGGGCTTATGATTCAGGGTGGAGGCATGGTAGGCACACTCTGCAGAGCTGTATCGAGATCTCATGCATCTGAATCAGGATGAGGATCAGATGTTGGCTCAGGTTGGAATTTCTATCCATGATGGCCCTTTCATGAAGGGGACTGGGAAGCACGGTGCAAAGGAGGATTTCCCATGATGGAAGTTTTGAGATGCTCCATGCAGCAAGGATTTTTTCTGTTGGATGGCTCCAGGACGTCTCATATGGGATGACTGCAGAGCAGGGTTCTAAGGCTTGATGCCTGGGCAGCCTGCATCACATTTCGATTGTCTTCTTGTGAAAAGACAGGTTTGATCGGCTGACTGAGAGGGAGTAAAGAGGATCCTGCAATGTGCTACAATTTGGGTTTGAGTCCATGGAGACCTTGGAATTTTGGGGTGGCACCAGGGCCCAGAAGGATTCTCCTAACCATATGTTTTGACACAGCTCCAATGAGCACGTTTCCCATGTGGAGATAAGATGTGTTCTGATGGGTCCCTCTGGAAACCCCCATATGCTCATATTGGAAACCAGGCCTCTGGGGAGAGATGCCTGGAAACCAAGAAATGGATCTGATTAGGGCCTAGGAGCCTGCCCAGTTCAATCTTCTTCTCTGTAGACATCTGTTTATGGGTCCGAGTGGAGGTAGTTGCTCGGCTGGTGTCAGATCGCCCCTGTTTTTCCTGGGCAGCCTACATTATTGGGCTGGTCTCGGGGACTTTGGAGGTTTCTCCTAATTTATATGGTTGTGGCCAATGGAATGGGCAGAATTCCCTTGGAGAGGGCAGGCACAGTCCTCTGGTGTGGCTTCAGGGGTCCCAGACAGGACGGTGTGTGGGCCAGGACTGTGGGGACAGAAGTCTGAAAACACAAACTCGGCTTAAGTTTCGGGACATAGGTATGGCAGGCCCGATCTACAGACCATGAGGAGAACTCTTTGGGATATGAACAAAGGACGAGTGTGAGGTGCTTATTCAGGCTTTTTTCTCTGGATTTTGTGTCAATGATAGCCATGGAATGTGGGGGTGGCCTCATGTGATATGGACATGTGTACCTCTCTGGGGATTTAGCCTGATCCCAAGAATTTGAGGTCATTCTGTGGGATAGGAGGAGTCTGTTCTGTGTTTGTTTGATTTTGTTTTGTTTTGTTTTGTTTTACCACAGGTGTCCCACCAAAGGAGGAATTCCAGAGCAGAGCCCTGAGTGGGGTGACTGGACAACCCAACCTCTAGTTAAGATTGGGGGCCTCGGGGCATGGCAAGCCCCATATGCGGGCCCTACTGAGGGCCCTTACTTGAGGACAGTGCTCATGCTGAGTATCACTATGTGTGTTTGTGCCTAACGCTGCCTTCTTGCACGGGTGGAGCCTCATGGGCCATGCTGGTTTCTCCTACACTGTACATTAGAAAACATAACAAACACAAGGTTTCTTGTCATGGGGAAGGAGGACTTTTGATTTCTGCATCACGTTCGCCCCTTGGCAGGGTTTGGAGATAAGGTCTAAGTTCTGAAGCCTGAAAAGCTAGGTTGGGAAGAGATGACGTGCTAAGACCATGGCGGGTCCAATGTGCTCAGTGTGCGGTCAGCTGTCTGGGTGTCGGTCGGGAGGTCCGGGTTCAAGCTGTGTCAGACAGGGCACTAGTGCCCAGGGTGTACTATATAATTGGGCTACAGTCGAGTGGCGTGCAGGTTGATCCTCATTTGGGGTCTCTTGGTAGCCCCAGAGAGCAATGTTTTTTTTTTTTTGTTTTGTTTTGTTTTGTTTTTTTCTGGACGGCAGGCAGAGTGCTGCATTGTGGCTGTGGAATGCCAAACAGGAGGGCTTGTGGGCCTGGAGGGTGAGGACTGAAGTCTGAGAACACAAGCTAGGCATAGGTTCGGGGCGAGGGCACTGAAGACACACTCTACAGAGCTGAATCGAGATCTCGTACACCTGAAGTCAGGGCGAGGATCAGACGTTGTCTCAGGTCCGAGTTACTGTCCAAGGTGGTCCCTTCATGAAGGGGGGTGGGGCAACACGAGGCCATGGAGATTTTCCCTCGATGGGAGTTTTGAGTTGTTTCAAACCGCTAGAATTTCTTCTGCGGGCAATTGAGACATGTTGGATGGCTTAAGGACGTCCCATATGGAACAACTCCAGAACAGTGTTCTAAAATTTGATGCCTGGGCAGCCCTCTTCATATTCCAATTGTCTCCTTGGGACAAGAGAAGTTCAATCTGCTGGCTCTGGGGGAGCAACCAAGAGGGGTGTGTTGAAATGGACTCTTCTGCGGATGGGTCATAATATGGGTTTGTGTCCTGGGAGACCTTGGAATGGGGCAGTGTCACTGGGGCTCTGAAGGATTCTCCTAACCGGAGGTTTTGACACAGCCCCAACGAGCAAGTTTCTAATATGGAGATGAGATGTGTTCGGATCGGTGCCTCAGGTATCCCCCACATGCTGGTATTGAAAACCAGTCCTCTGTGGCGATTCCTGGAAATAAAAACAATGGATCCGATTAGGGTCTAGGGTCTTGTCCGGTTCAATCTTCCTCAGGGGGAAATCTGTCTACGGGTCTGAGTGGTGGTAGCTGCTTAGCTGGTGTCAGAGGACCCCTGTTTGTCCTGTGGTGCCGACACTATTGGGATAACCTCAGGCACTTTGGAGGTTTCTCCTAATTTGTACGGTTGTAGCCAATGGAATGGGCAGAATACCCTTGTAGAAGGCATGCACAGTCCTGAGGTGTCACTCCAAGGACCCCAGCCAGGAGGATGTGTGGGCCAGACTGTGGGGACAGAAGTCTGAAAACACAAACGTGGCTTAAGTTTGGGGATATAGGTATGGCCATCGTTGACACAAAATCCAGACAAAAACCTCCCTTTGTTCATATAGCCCTTTGTTCATATCCCGAAGAGTTCTCATGATCTGCAGATCAGGACTGCCATACCTATGTCCTCAAACCTAAGCCGAGTTTCTGTTTTCAGACTACTGTCCCCACAGTCCTGGCCACACACCCTCCAGGATGGGGCGCCTTGTGCCCAACCTCAGGACTGTGCCTGCCCTCTCCAAGGGAATTCTTCCCATTCCATTGGCCACAACTGTAAAAATTAGAAGAAACCTCCAAAGTCCTCAGGGCCATTCCAATATTGTAGGCCACCCAGGACAAACAGGGGTGATCTGACACAAGCTGAGCAGCTAGCTCCACACAGACCCGGAGACAGATGTCCACAGAGAAGAAGATTGAAACGTACAGGACCCTAGGCCCTAATCAGATCCATTGCATTGGTTTCCA
The DNA here is from genome assembly GCF_020171115.1 of Neogale vison. Classification (NCBI taxonomy): domain Eukaryota; kingdom Metazoa; phylum Chordata; class Mammalia; order Carnivora; family Mustelidae; genus Neogale; species Neogale vison. The sequence goes on from NC_058095.1 coordinate 51,699,180, forward strand.
GGCATCTCTCCTTAGAGGCCTGGTTTCCAATACCAGCATATCAGGATTTCTAGAGGCAACCATCAGAACAAATCTCGTCTCCACATTGGAAATGTAATCTTTGGATCTCTGTCAAAACCTCTGGTTGGGAAATTCCTTCAGGGCGCCGGATCCACCGCCCCTTTCCAAGGTCTCCATGGACACAAACGCACAATATGACCCATCCTCAGGAGAGTCTATTTCCACTCATTCCCCTCGGTTGATCCCCCAGAGCCAGCAGATTGAACCTGCCTTGTCGCTAGGAAATAATTGAATGTGAGGTGTGCATACCACGCATCCATCCTTAGAATCCTGCTCTGGAGTCATTCTGTATGGGACCTCCGGAAGCCATCCAACAGTTCTCGAGGGTCCTACAGAAGGAATCTGTTCTGTAGCATCTCACAGCTCCCATCGTGGGAATACCTATATGGTCTCTTGAGAACCTCCCCCTTCATGAAGAGGCTTTCATGTACAGAAACTCCAACCTGAGTAAAAGACTGATCCATGTCAAGAGTTCAGATGCATGAGATCTCAATTCAGCTCTGCAGAGTGTGCCTGCCGTGCCTTTGCCCCAAAACCTAAGCCTAACTTGTGTTCTCAGACTTCCGTCCTCACAATCCTGGCCCACAAGCCCTCCAGTTTGGGAATTCTAGAGCCACAATGTAGCTATCTGCCTGCCCCAAGAAGAAAAACTTTGCCATATGGGGTTACCCACAAACCCCAAATGAGGATCAACCTACACGCCATTCGACTGTACCCCAATTATACAATCTATGCTTGGCAGTAATGTCCTGTCTGACACAACCTGTGTCTGGACCTCCCAACCGACACCGAGATAGTTGACCACACACTGAGCACATCGTACCCAACCATGGCCTTATATCGTCATTTCTTCCCCACCTCATTTTACAGGATTCAGAACCTAGACCTTATTCCAGTCACAGTCCAGTGTTGAACCTGATGCAGAAATCAGAGCTCCTCCTTCCGCATGGCAAGAAACCATGTGGTTAGCATGTTGTTGAATGTTCACATTAGGAGCAACCAGCGTGGCCCATGAGGCCCCATCCATGCTTGAGGGCCAGGTTGGGCACAAGCTCACACTATGACACTCAGTGTGAGCCCTGTCCTCAAGTAAGGCCTCTCAGTGACTGGACAAGGAGCCAGCATATGGGGCTTGCCATGCCCCTAGGACCCCATTCTAAACCAGCACTCAGGTTGTTCAGTCACCCATCCCCAGGGCTCTCCTCTGGAATCCGTCTTTTGGTGGGACACTTGAGGTAAAAAAAAAAAAAAAAAAAAAAAAAAAAAAAACAAAAGAAAAAAAAAACAGAGATTATGCTGAATGAAATAAGTCAAGCAGCGAGAGTCAATTATCATATGGTTTCACTTATTTGTGGAGCATAACAAATATCATGGAGGACAAGGGGTGTTAGAGAGGAGAAGAGAGTTGGGGTAAATTGGAAGGGGAGGTGAATCATGAGAGACTATGGACTCTGAAAAACAATCTGAGGGGTTTGAAGTGGCGGGGGTGTGGGAGGTTGGGGTACCAGGTGGTGGGTATTATAGAGGGCACGGTTTGCATGGAGCACTGGGTGTGGTGAAAAAATAATGAATACTGTTTTTCTGAAAATAAATAAATTAAAAAAAAAAACAGAAAGGACTCCTCCCATCCTAAAGAACGACAACTAACTCTTGGGATCGGTCCAAATCGCCAGAGAGGGATATACGTACATAGCCAATGAAGCCACCTCAACATTCAATGGCTAACATTGACACAAAACCCAGAGAAAAAAGCTGATGAAGCGCTGAACATTCGCCCTTTGTTCATATCACGAAGAGTTCTCCTCACCGTCTGCAGATTGTGCCTGCCACACCTACGTCTCCAAACTTAAGCCAACTTTGTGTTTTCAGACTTCTGTCCCCACAGCCCTGGCCCACACACTCTCCAGGATGGAGCCCCTGGAGCTACACCTCAGGTGTGTGCCTGGCCTCTCCACGGGAATTCTGCCCATTTCATTGGCCCCAACACTACAGATTAGGAGAAGCCTCCAAAGACTCCAAGGCCATCCCAATACTGTGGGCCGCCAGGGACAAACAGGGGTGATCTGACACAATCTTAGCAACTACCTCCACTCAGACTGGTAGATAGATGTCCCCAGAGAAGACTGAACCAGACACGCACTTAGGCCCTAATCAGATCCGTTGCTTTGGTTTCCAGGCATCTCTCCACAGAAGCCTGGTTTCCCATGCCAGCATATGGGATTTCCTGAGGTACCAATCAGTAAAAATGTCCTCTCCAAATGGGAAACTTGCTCTTCGGAGCTGGTCAAAACCTCCACTTAGGAGAATCCATCAAGGCCTCATAGTCACCGCCCCATTACAAGGTCTCCATGGACACAAACCCACATTATAACCCATCCTTCGGAGAGTCCATTTCAACTCAGCCCACTCGGTTGCTCCCCCACAGCCAGCAGGTCCAACCTCCCTTGTCGCTAGCAGATAATTGGAATGTGAGATGGGCTGCCCACCGATCCATCCTTAGATCCCTGCTCTGGAATTGTTCTCTTTGGGACGTCTTGGAGTCATCCAACAGTCTGAACAGTCCCACAGAAGGAATCCTTGCAGTTTGTAGCATTTCAAAACTCCCATCATGGGAGTACCTCCATGGCCTCGTGAGATCCTCTCCTTCATGAACGGGCCATCATGGACGGAAACTCCAACCAGAGCCAACGTCTGATCCTCGCCCGACTTCAGATGCACGAGATCTCAATTCAGCTCTGCACAGTGTGCCTGCCATGCCGTTGCCCCAAAACCTAAGCCTAGCTTGAATTCTCAGACTTCCATCCTCACACTCCTGACCCACAAGACGTCCAGTTGGGAATTCTGGAGCCACACTGCAGCACTCTGCCTACCCTCCAGAAGAAAAACGTTGCCATCGGGGGCTAGCCAGAAACCCCAACTGAGGATCAACTTACACGCCACTCGACTGTACCCTGATTTTACAGTCTACCCTGTGCACTAATGCCCAGTCTGACAGAACCTGAGCCCGGACCTCCTGACTGAAACCCAGACAGCTGGCCTCACACTGAGCACATCGGACCCGCCAAGGCCTTAGGTCGTCATCTCTTCCCAACCTCGGTTTGCTAGCTTCAGTACCTAGACCTTGTCTCCAATCACTTCCCAGGGGCGAAGGTGGTACAGATATCAGTACTCTGCCTTCCCCATGGCCAGAAACATTGTGGTTGCCATGTTGTCCAACGATCAGTGTAGGAGAAACCAGAGTGGCCCATGAGGCCCTGCCCTTGCTTGAGTGTCACGTTTAGCAAAATCACGAATTGTGACCCTCAGCGTGATCCCTTTCCTCAAGTAAGACCTCTCATTGGCTGGAACAAGAGCCCACATATGGTGCTTTCATGCCCCTAGGCCCCCAATCTTAACCAAAGTTCAGGTTGTCGGTTGACCCTCTCCAGGACTCTCTTCTGGAATACTTCTTTTGGTGAGACTCCTGAGGTGAAAAATAGGAAGGACTCATCCCATCCCACAGAATTACACCGCACAGCCCTGGCCCACACACCCTCCAGGCTGGGGCCCCTAAAGCCACAACTCAGGACTGTGCCTGCCCTCTCCAAGGGAATTCTGCCCATTCCATTGGCAAAATCTTAAAGATTAGGAGAAACCTCCAAAGTCCCCGAGGCAATCCCAATAGTGTAGGCTGACTGGGAGAAACAGGGGTTATCTGACAACAGAGGAGCAACTACCTCCACTCAGACCAATGGACAGATTTCCCCAGAGAAATAGATTGAACTGGACAAGCCCCTAAACCCTAATTGAATCCATTGCTATGGTTTCCAGGCAACTCTCCTCAGAGGCCTGGTTTTCAATACCAGCATATGGGAGTTTCCTGAGGCACTGATCAGAACAAATCTCATCTCCACCTGGGAAACTTGCTCGTTGGATTGTCGTAAAACCACCAGTTAGGAGAAACCTTTAGTGCCCCGGTGCCATCGCCCCATTCCAAGGTCTCCATGGACACAAACTAATATTAGGACCCATACGCAGGAGAGTCCATTTCATCTCAGACCCCTCGGTTGCTCCCCCAGAGCCAACAGATCGAACCTGTCTTGTTGAGAGGATACAATTGGAATGCGAGAGAGGTTGCCCAGGCATCCATCCTTAGAGCCCTGCTCTGGAGTCATTCCTGATGGGAGGTACTGGAGCCATTCAACAGCTCTTAATTGTGCCGCAGAAGGAATCCTTGTGGTTTGGAGATTCTCACAACTCCCATCGAAGGAAAATCTCCATGGCCTCGTGATGCCCCGCCCCCTTCATAAAGGGGACATCATGGACAGAAACTCCCAGCTGAGCCTACGTCTGATCCTTGCCCTGACTTCAGATGAACAAGATCTTGATTCAGCTCTGCAATGTGTGCCTGCCGTGCCCCCACCCTGAAACTTATGCCTAGCTTGTGTTCTCAGACTTCCATCCTCACACTCCTGGCCCATAAGCCCTCCTGTTTGGTAATTCTGGAGCCACAATGCAGCACGCTGCCTGCCCTCCAGAAGAAAAACGTTGCTTTATGGGGCTACCCAGAAACCACAAATGAGAATCAACCTGCACGCCAGTTGACTGTACCCCAATTATACAGTCTAGTCTGGGCACTGATGCCCTGTCTGATGCAGCCTGATGCCAAACCTCCCAACCGACACCCAGACAGCTGTCCTCACACTGAGCACATCGGACCTGCCATGGCCTTAGGTCGTCCTCTCTTCCCAACTTTGCTTTTCAGCTTCAGAACCTAGACCTTATCTCCCATCTCTGCCCAGGGGTGAACGTGATGAGTAAACCAGAACTGCTCCTTCCCCATGGCAAGAAACCTTGTGGTTGGCGTGTTGTCCAACGTTCAGTGTAGGATAAATCAGCGTCTTCCATGAGGCCCTGCCCATGCTTGGAGGCCCCATTTGGCACAAACAAACATCGTGAACCTCAGCGTGAGCTCTGTTTTCAAATAAGACCTGTCAATGCCTGGACCAAGAGCCTTCATATGGAGTTTGCCATGCTCCTAGGCTCCCAATCTTAACCAGAGGTTGGTTTGTCCTGTCGCCCCTCCCCAGGGCTCTGTTCTGGAATCCCTCTTTTGATCAGACACCTGAGCTATAAAAACAGAAAGACTTTTCCCATCCCACACAATGAACACAAGCTCTTGGGATATGGGCAAATTTCTATAGAGGGAGACACGTCCATGGCCCATGAGGCCACACCGACATTCCATGGCCATCGTTGATAAAAAAAAAATCCAGACAAAAGCCTCAGCAAGTGCCTCACACTCACTCTTTGTTCATATTCCGAAGAGTTCTCCTCACAGTCTGTAGATCGGGCCTGCCATACTTTCGTCCCCAAATCTAATCCGAGTTTGGCTTTTCAGACTTCTGTCATCACAGCGCTGGCCCACACGCCCTCCAGGCTTGGGTCTCTGGAGCCAAAACTCAGGACTGTGCCTGCCCGCTCCAAAGGAATTCTGCCCATTTCATTGGCAAGAACAATACAAAACAGAGGAACCTCCAAAATCCCCAAAGTTATCCCAATGGTGTAGGTCGCCCAGGACAAACAAGAGTGATCTGCCACCAGCTGAACAACTACCTCCACTCAGCACTGTAGACAGATATCCCCAGAGAAAAACATTGAACCGACAGGCCCCTAGGTCCCAATCAGATCCATTGCTTTGGTTTCCAGTCATCTCTCCCCAAAGGCCTGGTTTCCAATACCAGCATATGGGGATTCTTGAGATACTGATCAGAATAAATGTCATCTCCACATGTGAATCGTGCTCTTTGGAGCTATGTCAAAACCTCTAGTTAGGAGAATCTTTCAGGGCCCCAGTGCCACCGCCCCTTTCCAAGGTCTCCATGGGCACAAACCCACATTATGACCCATCTGCAGGAGAGTCCATTTCGACTCAGCCCCCTTGGTTACTCCCCCAGACCCAGCAGATCGAATAAATCTTTTTGTTAGGAGCAAGTTGGAATGTGAGGCATTCTGCCCAGGCATCCATCCTTAGAACACTGCTCTGGAGTCGTTTCCTATGGGACGTCCTGGAGCCATCCAACAGGTCTCAATTGTACAACAGAAGGAATCCTTGCAGTTTGGAGCATCTCACAATACCCATCATGGGAAAACCTCAATGGCCTCCTGATTCCCCTCCCTTTATGAAGGGGCCATCATGGACAGAAACACCAATGTGAGCCAACGTCTGATCCTCGCCCTGACTTCAGATGCACGAGATCTCATATCAGCTCTGCAGAGTGTGCCTGCCCTGCCATTACCCCGAAACCTCTGACTAGCTTGTGCTCTCAGGTTTTTGTCCTCACACTCCTGACCAAAAAGCCCTCCACTTGGGGATTTCTGGAGACACAATGCAGCACTCTGCCTGCCCTCCAGAAGAAAATCGTTGCCCTATGGGGCTACCGAGAAACCTCAAATGAGGATCAACCTGCAGGCCACTCAACTGTACCCCAATTATACAGCCTACCCTGGGCTCTAATGCCCTGTCTGACACAGCCTGAGCCCAGACCTCCTGACCGACACACAGACATCTGGCCACACACTGAGCACATGGCCCCCAAAATGTCCTTAGTTTGTCATCTCTTCTTACCCTTGGTTTTCAGGCTTCAGAACCTAGAACTTATCTCCGATCACTGCCCAGTGGTGAATGTGATGCAGAAATCAGAACTGCTCCTTCCCCATGGCAAGAAACCTTGTGGTTGGCATGTTGTCCAACATTCAGTGTAGGAGAAAACAACGTGGACCATGAGGACCTGCCCATGATTGAGGGCTGCATTGTCCACAAACACTCACTGTGACCCTAAGAGTAAACCCTGTCCTCAATTAAGGCCACTCAGTGACAGGAACAAGAGCCTGCATATGGGACTTGCCATGCCCCAAGGTCCCCAATCTTAACCAGAGGTCAAGTTTTCCAGTCGCAACTCCCCAAGGCTCTGCTCTGGAATCTCTCTTTTGGTGGGACACCTTAGGTTAAAAAAAAAAAAAAACAAACAAACCACAAAGCATTCCCCATCCCACAAATGACACCAGTCTCTTGGGATTGGGCCAAATCCCCTGAGAGGGAGACTCGTCCATGGCCCATTAAACCACCCGGACATTCCATGGTTATTTTTGACACTAAATCCAGAGACAAATGCCTGAGCAAGTGCCTCACACTCGCCTTTTCTTTATATCCTGAAGAGTTCTTTCTTGGTCTGTATTTGAGGCCGTCCATACCTTTGTCCCCAACACTAAGACGAGTTTGTTTTTTTAGACTTCTGTCCCCACAGCCCTGGCCCACACACCCTCCATGCTTGGGACCCTGGAGATACACATCAAGACTGTGTCTGCCCTCTCCGAGGGAATTCTGCCCATTCAATTGATCACAACCCTACAGGTTAGGAGAAACCTTTATAGTCCCCCTGGCCCTCCCAATAGTGTAGGCACCCCGGGACAAACAGGTGAGATCTGCCACCAGCTGAGTAACTACCTTCACTCAGACCTGGAGACATATGTCCCCAGAGAAGAACATTAACCAGACAGGCCCCTAGGCCCTAATCAGATCCATTGCTTTGTTTTCCAGGCACCTCTACGCAGAGCTCTGGTTTCCAATACCACCATATGGGGGTTTCCTGACGTACCAATCAGAACAAATCTCGTCCCCACATGGGAAACTTGCTCTTTGGAACTGTATCCAAACTTCCAATTAGAGCAATCCTTCAGGGCCCCAGTGCCACTGCCCCATTCGAAGGTCTCCATGGACACAAACCCATATTATTACCCATCAGCAGGAGAGTCCATTTCAGAACCCTTGGTTGCTCTGCCAGATCCAGCAGATGGTGCCTGCTTTGTCACTAGGAGACAATTGGAATGTGAGGCGGATTGACAGGCATCCATCCTTAAAACCCTGCTCCAGAGTCATTTTATATGGAACGTCCCGGCACCATCCTACATGTTGCAACTGTCCTGGAGAAGGAATCCTTGCTCTTTGGAACATCTCACAACTCTCATAATGGGAAAACCCCCATGGCCCCGTGATGCCCAACCCCCTTATTGAAGGGGCCATCAGGGACAGAAACTCCAATGTGAGCCAACATCTGATCCTCCCGTTGACTTCACATGCATGAAATCTCGATTCAGCTCTGCAGAGTGTGCCTGCCGTGCCCTCGCCCCAAAACCTACACATAGCTTGTTTTCTCAGACTTCTGTCCTCACACTCCTGGCCCACAAGCGCTCCAGTTTGGGAATTTCAGATACACAAGACAGAACTATGCCTGCTCTCCAGAAGAAACACGTTGCTTTATGGGGCTACCCAGAAACCAAAAATTGAGGATCAACCTGAAGGCCACTTGACTGTACCCCCATTATAGAGCCTACAATGAGCACTAATGCCCTTTATGACACAGCCTGAGCCCAGACCTCCCGCTCGACACACAGAGAGCTGGCCGCACACTGAGCACAATGGACCCGCCATGGCCTTAGTTCGTCCTCTGTTCCCAACCTTGGTTTTCAGGATTCAGAACCTAGACCTTATGTCCACTCATGGCCCAGGGGTGAACGTGATGCAGAAATCAGAACTCCTCCTTCCCCATGGTGAGAAACCTTGTGGTTGGCATGTTGTCCAACGTTCAGTGTAGGAGAAACTAGCGTTGCCCATGAGGACCCGCCCATGCTTGATGGCCGCATTGGGTACAAACATGCATTGTGACCCTCAGCGTGTGCCCTGTCCTCAAGTAAGGCCTCTCAGTGGTTGGAACAAGAGCCCACATATGGGGTGTTCATGCCCATAGGCCCCCAATCTTAACCGGAGTTTGGGTTGTCCAATCACCCCTCCCCCATGCTCTGCTCTGGAATCCCTCTTTTGGTGGGACAACTGAGGTAAAAATACAGAAAGGGCTCCTCCCATCCCATAGAATGATCTCAAACTCTAGGGATCAAACCAAAGCCCCAGAGAGAAAGACTCGTCCATGGACCATGAGGCCACCTGAAATTCCATGCTCACCATTGACACAAAATACAATGACAAAGCCTGAGCAAGTGCCTCACATTGGCCCTTTGTTCATAGCCCGAAAAATTCTCCTCATGGTCTGTAGATCGGTCATGCCATACCTACATTCCCAAACCTAAGCCGTGTTTGTGTTTTCGGACTTCTGTCCCCACAACTCTAGGCCACACACCCTCCATGCTTGGGCCCCTGTTGCCACACCTCAGGACTGTGCCTGCCCTCTCCAGGGGAATTCTGCCCATTCCATTGGCCACAACCCTACAGATTAGGAGAAACCTCCAAAGTCCCCGAGGCCATCACAATAGTGTCGGCCCCCCAGGACAAAACAGGGGCGATCTGTCACAAGCTGAACAAGTACTTCCAATCAGACCCGTAGACAGATATCCCCAGAGTAGAAGATTGTACTGGACAATCACCTAGGCCATAATATGATCAATTGCTTTTGTTTCCAGGCATCTCTCCTCTGAGGCCTGGTTTCCATTACCAGCATATGGGGTTTTCCGGAGGTACCAATCAGAACAAATCTCATCTCCACATGGGAAACTTGCTCTTTGGATCTGTGTCAAAACCTCCAGTTAGGAGAAACCTTCAGGTCCCCGGATCCCCCTCCCCATTCCCAGGTCTCCGTGGACACAAACCCACACTATGACCCATCCTCTGGAGAGTCCATTTCAACTCAGCCCACTAGGTTGCTCCCGCAGAACCAGCAGATCGAACAAGCCTTGTTGCAGGAGACAATTGGAATGCCAGCCAGGCTCTCCAGGCATCCACTTTTGAACACTGCTCTGGTGTCGCTCCATATGGGACACCTGGATTCATCCGACAGGTCTCAACTGGCCCACAGAAGTAAACCTTGCCAATTAGATCATCTCACAACTCCCATTGTGGGAAAACCTCCATGGCCTGATGATGCCACCCCCCTTCATAAAAGGGGATCATGGAAAGAAACAACAACCTGAGCCAACGTCTGATCCTCGACTTGACTTCAGATCCATAAGATCTCGATTCAGCTCTGCAGAGCCTGCCTGTCGTGCCCTCACGCCAATACACTGGCCTAGCTTGTGTTCTGAGACTTCCGTCCTCACAGTCCTGGGCCACAAGCCCTCCAGTTTGGGAATTCCAGAGACACAGTACAGCACTCTGCCTTCCCTCCAGAAGAAAAACGTTGCCCTATGGGGCTATCCAGAAAACCCAAATGAGGATCAAAATGCACACCACTCACCTGTACGCCAATTATACAGTCTAGCCTGGGTAAAAATGCCCAGCCTGAGCCAGACCTCCCGACTGACACCCATACAGCTAGGGCCACACCTCAGGACTGTGCCTGCCCTCTCCATGGGAATTCTGCCCATTCCATTGGCCACAACCCTGCAGACTAGGAGTAACCTCCAAAGACCCTGAGACCATCCAATAATTTTGGCTGCCTGGGACAAACAGGGGCGATCTGACACAAGCTGAGCAACAACTTCCACTCAGAACTATAGAGAGTTTTTCCCAGAGAAGAATATTGAACTGGTAGACCCTTAGGCCCTAAATGGGTCAATTTCTTTGGTTTCCAGGTATCTCCTCTCAGATGCCTGGTTTCTAATACCACCTTATTGTGGTTCCTGAGGCACCAATTATAACAAATCTCATATTCACATGGGAATCTTGCTCTTTGGAGCTGTCTCAAAACCTCTGGTTAAGACAATCTTTCAGGGCCCCGGAGCCACTGCCACATTCCAAGTTCTCCACGGAAACAAACCCACATTACAACCGATCTTCAGGAGAGTCCATTTCACCTCAGCCCCCACGGTTGCTTCGCCAGAGCCAACAGACCGAACCTGCCTTTTCACTAGGGAACAATCGGAATGCGAGTTGGGCTGCCTAGGCAACCATTGTTAGAACCCTGCTCTGCAGAAGGTCCTTATGGGACGTCCTGGATCCATCCAACAGGTCTCGACTGTCCCATAGAAGGAATACTTGTGGTTTGGAGCATCACACAATCCCACCATGGGAAATCCTCCATGGCCTCATGATGCACCCCCACCTTCATGAAGGGGCCATCATGGATAGAAACACCATCCTGAGCCAACGTCTGATCCTCACCCTGATTTCAGATGCACGAAATCTCGATTCAACTCTGCAGAGTGTGCCTGCCATGCCCTTGTTCCGAAACCTAAGCCTAGCTTGTGTTCTCAGATCTGTCCTGACACTCCTGGCCTGCAATCCCTACAGTTGGGAATTCTGGAGACACAGTGCAGCACTCTGCCTGACCTCAAGAAGAAAAATGTTGCCCTATTGGGCTACCTAGAAACACCAAATGAAGATCAACCTGCACGCCACGTGGCTGTACCTCAATTATACAGACTAGTCTGGGCACGGAAGACCTGTCTGACACAGCGATGTTAAAAGGTTTGTATTTATCTTTTTTACAGTTTTGATTTTCATTCCACTTAGCTAACTTGAGATTATATTATTTTCAGGTGCACAATATGATGACTAAAGTCACTGTATTGAAAAGAAGGAGACATTAAAAGCACGTTAAATTTAGCTCTTTAGGCTATTTTAACAGGTAACATAATTTTGCTATTTTCCTTCTTGGGATTTACCCCCGGGCCTATACCACCAACCCACTTCCAGAACACACCTGGTGCCAGTCCCTATGCAGAAATTCTCTTAGGGCCGGTCTCCCACTGATGATTTCCAGGGCATGCCAGTAATGTCAGAACAGTCAGGCAGCTCCTGGGCAGCATAGGGTGGTACTGAGTGTCTGCATGGGGGACGTGACAGTGGAGGAGTGAGAAGCAGCTGTGGGGAGGGAAGGCAGAAACCTGAGGGGTGCAGTGAGGCAGCAGGGGCAAAGGGGGGGTGAGCGGGGAAGCAATGTCACTGTCACTGGGTCACGGTCACGGCGGCATTGGGGAGGTGCAGTGGGGAGGCAGTGGCATTGGCAGGGCACAGTGGGTCAGCAGCAGAGTGGGGGGTGTGAAGCAGGACAGTGCTGGAAAGGGGGTTAATTGTGGGGGGCGGGCAGGACCAGCAGGGAGGAGGTCTCATGGTAGTGGGGCAAGGCAGCAGCAGCAGGGCAACCAAGGGAGGGTCAGTTGCCTTGTAATCACTGGCAGCAGCACCAGGCCAGCGGGCGGTGTGGCGGGGAGCGGGGCGGAGTCAGGGTGGCAAGAAGGGGCGACGTGGAGAGTAGTTGGGGAGGACTGCAGTGGCGATCGGGGGATGTGCAGTGGCACAGCAAAACCCTGAGGTACGGTAGCTGTGGAGGGCAGGGTGTGGCAGCG